>NC_134644.1:148249466-148563966 GCF_030463565.1 Pelecanus crispus | reverse complement strand
GTTGCTAACAGTCAGCATAGGCACACCTTCCGTCATTTCTCCTCCTGCCAGAAACAGCCTCTTTGAAGATTTCACACCCTGAGGTCTTCATTGCAGAACTACATTTCCTACATTTGAATGATTTCTTTTGCTTTGCAAAGCCAAAGTGACACAACAGCTGAGCCCACAGGACATTTCCTCAGGTGAGACTCACGGAGGGTTTATTGCATCCCTCTGCACAGGGCAGTGAGCTCACCAGCACTGCTTGTCCCTTCCCAGCAAAGTGGCTTGTCTGCCCTCACTCAGCACTGAAAGGCCATTGTGGGAAGGCAGTGGAGGACTAGCAGTACTAGAGTGGAGAGAGCAAAGATTTACTGACTTGATTTACCGGAGTTACAACTCAAGACAACTTTCAAAACCAACTTGTCCAAGCCAGCTGAGCAGACTAAAAAGAGGTAGGGACTGGCATAACTGGTGTTGAGTTGCTTTCACACATTCAATCTAGACAGTGATGTGTTACCAGAAGAGGTGATGGTGAGAGAGCATCAGAGGGCAGAAGGAACAAGAAGGCAGCACCAAACAAGACATGCCAAAAAATGAGAGCAGAAGAGTACTCCGAGCCCCAGTTGAAGACCTGCATAACTGGGCATGCCTGAAGGCTGTGCAGCTCCTCTGAACCACCACTGTCTTTCCTACCTGGAAGGAGGTCACTGAACTTCAGGATGCACATACATCCTTCTGGGTCTGGTGGCCACAGAAGGGTTAGAGGCAGCAAGTGCCAGTGGCTTCAAAAGCCAGGGGATTTCCAGCTGCCACCCCTCTTGAGCTCCTTTTGCTGGTGGCTGCTGCTGCCAGACCTGACTGAGAAGGTGCTGGCTTTCTTTCATTTTTGGCCAACATCTGAAAGGCTAGAGATTTTTTTCTTGCCCTTTGGATAACACTGTTGATGTTAAAATCTACTCTTATGAAGCTTTTTCCATTTCCCCAGGAAATATTTTGTGTTAATATATTCTTATCCTTTCCTTATTGATTTTATCTGCAATGCCTTTTGCCAAGCCTAATTTTTAGAGCCTTACGTTTATTGTCTTAGGTCCCAGTTGTCAAGTATTTTACTGGGCTCCTTTTTTTTTTTTTTCCCATGATACACAGTGCACTTTCAAGCAAGGCACAGTTAATGGGGGTTTGTTATTTCTGTGCAAGTCAGGCTATCAGTGTGGGCTAGCAGACAGGGTGAATGAGTAAGAGATAGGGCCTCTTCCTACATGCTTACGTCAGGGGACCTTGGCCAAAAGAAAGCTGAATGATGTCTAATTAGTTAAGATAAGAAGGAAATGAGAAGGGGACACATGGGAAGCCCTAGGCAGTGACTGTGTTTGCTCATGCTTCTGGCTACGTGGGTTCAAGCATTAGTAAAACGTTTTGTACTAACAAGTCATTTAGTTATAAACATCTTGTATTCTATGAGCATCCTGGATGTTGGGCTTGCAAGTTTGTCACCTGCTAATGTCTCTTACTTTTCCAGAGCTCTGTGATGGTGCAGGAGAGGGTGACCCTGGGGACAGCAGGTCTCTGAAAGCCTCTGAGTTAAGGCATGTTACAACATCCCCTCCCTGCATCTCTTCTGTGTTTGTGCTGCAACACAGCACCAAAAAAGTGTTTGCTTTGCAGGCATCAGCCCACGGGTTTGTCTCCTTTTTTTAAGGCCCAGCTCCTGAAAGCTGTAAGCTGTAGTTACAAAAGCAGGTATCTTCTCTGCTAGGTGCACACCTCATCTGCAAAAGTCAGGCCTGCTGAGAAATGCCTTTTAACGCAACTTGTGGAATTTCATCACCTGCGCAGGGCTGTGGGTGTCACCTGGAGAGCCCTCGCTGGGCTGCCAGCTCACACCGGTGCTGCTGCAACACTGCTGGCTCAGGCAGACCCTGTCTCCCGCTCACCTGCAGGGCTGAAGCTGCCAAGCCGCTCTTTTCCCACTGCTCGTGTGGATGGTGTACCCAGCTCTGACAACAAAGACAACTCTGTATGGACAAAGCAGATGCCTGACATAAGCAGCAATAATCAAAAGTGATAGCGCGGTGGCCCAAGGTGGGGTGGCCGTCCCAGCAGAGCACGCTGGAGCAGCGAGGAGCCCTGCCTGGGAAAGCATTGATGCTGGGGAGGAAAGGAGCTTGGCCAGAGCCACCAAGATGCCAAGTGACTCAGTGGGTGCCATATAAAGGATGTTCAGTTTGCAGGAATGTGCAAAAAGCTGTTTTCCCAGGGGCTCAGGGAGGTGTTATCACAGCAGAGCTATGATGATAGCCACTTTCCCAGAATATTTGGAGTGAAAGATACTCTGAACATTTAAATATTATTGATACTAGCAATCTCCAGAGCCTGTTTAATTTGCAAGGGCCTATCACCCAGCCTCAGTCTGCCTTTGATGTGCATTCCTGCATACGCACAAAGCACATTCATTTCCTTTTGCAGCATTTTCATTTGCTGCTAGGAAGCCTCTCGGCCCCTCAGACAGGCCTGTGGCTATTCAAACAGTGTCAGTAGTTTTCACATCACTGAGAGTCTTAAATAAACTCTGCTAGTTTTCTGCTGCACTGCATACCAGTGTTTTACCATGGTCCAGAGGGTTTTAAATTCCCACAGTAAGACCTATGGATTCTCTTCAGAAATTACCTACCATCACCACTACAACTGCCCAAAATATTTGCCTGAAAATTGAGTTCTTGCCAACACCCACTGTGGAGTCCCACTTTCTAACACCTTAGTATAAAACAGGGCTTCCCTCTCCAAAAGAGGTGTCACCAGAGCACATGACAGGAGAAATAAGATAAGGTAGAACCCAGATATGTTCTGAAGATGCTCTTAAGCTGCGCAGATTTGCATGTGGCAATGTTATCTGGAGGTAGTCTTAAAAAAGAAGTGTTTCCATAAAACACTTCCACAGGAAACATCCCTGTAAAAACTAACATGTATGGGAGACAAAGCAGTTCTCTGTCATCATGCTGTTCCCTATGCCACTACTACTTGTGCCATTTTTTGTCATTATACGATGCTCACAGCAGAATGACTATAATCAACCTGCCACTGGCATTAGTGTTTCTCAGGGTGCACCACTATGCCTTCTGAAGGTGGTGACATGAAAAGACGGGCAAACATGTTGCAACTGATGTGTGTTACCAAGGACATGGGGTGGACCAGCTGAAACTGGAAGAAAGCAGAAGTAATGGAAGTAGACAGTAGGGTTGGGACCAAAGCCAGGGTGGAAGTGGAGACAAGGCAGGCCCATGGCTGAGGGCCAGGTCATGATTCAAAACATCAACGAGCCTTGAGCATGGTGCATTTAATTGGAATTCAGGGGTGCAGTCTGGAGTTACAAAAATGTCAGGAAACCTAAAAAGCAAGGAAGGTTGGGAAGAGAGTGACTGGAGCAGGGTAAACATGCTGATCAGGAGCGGTTAGGAGCAGTTACCAATGCCTACAAGCCCTAAGCCTATGGCTGAGTCTGCTTCTGAAGAGCACTTGGGTATCCTGCTTGGCATACAGGTGCTGGGCCAGGAGGCCGCAGGTGTCCCACAGATCCTGGGTCATATCTGCAAGGCCCAGGCAGATGGCAATGACATAACCCCTCCTAGCTTGCAAATATGGGAGCTTGTGGCATTATCCTCTGGGGTTCAAAATGTGTTTAACAATAAAGTCGTCATGACCATGGAAAATGACTAACAGGGGAAGAAAATGAGGAGGATGTGAGCAAACAGAAAAGGGTTGACCAGTGAAACACGACGGTCTTTCCTGGACTCTTGTAATGCTGGGCAAGAAACCACAATACACACCAGTGCTTCAGCTGAAAACAGGTTTAGATAACAGTGGCAAGTAGGTCTGTGGTTTGAGGACTTCCAACTCTTAGCTGTTGGATGAAAAATTAAGGGTTTTCAAGGAGAAGATGCAGATGTTCTTGCCAAACTTTCTTGGCATGGTGGTTGATCAGTTTTGCTACATTGGGGATTCAAGCGGAGCCAGTAAGTGCACAGTGGAAGCAGGGAAAAAAAAAAAAACAGCTAACAAAGAAGCACCCTGGAAAATGAAGGCATGGAGGGCATCATCCTGAGCAAGCATGGTCAAGGATTAGGTGTACACCACATCACTTTGATGAAGTTTGAGAAGGCAGTGGTGTTACCTAACACTGATTTCCATTGCAGGGGACTAATTGACAGAGTGATGTGGAGGGATTTGAAAACGACATTTAGAAGACTAAGGATTTACCTCCAGATATAAAAAATGAATGTGGGCCGCAGCCTGAAACTACTCTGACCGACACTGCAGGGAACCAGATGTTCTAAAGGGCAGTGGGCAGTGGGGGATCCTTGCATGGAGCCATCCATCTCTGAGGATGGTGGTCACCAGATACAGTCTTGTGAGCAAGGCAGCTCAGAGACGATTTCTGAAGGTAGGGTCACTGACATCTGGAAGGAATGAAGGGCTGTGGGCCTCTGTGGATTGGTGTGATCCAAAGTACTACATGAGTCGATAGATATTGAAATCTTGGGTTCATATATCTGACCACAAGATATTGTCCGTGTTCCAGTATTTCCAACACAATTTGTACCTCCAGGATGAAATCTCACCTTTTTAAGACAGAGCAGCCTTCAAGTCTTAATTTAAATCCAAGGTAGCTGTTTTTGTCTGTCAAGGTAGGGCAGATCTGTACTAGGATTTTTACTGGAACTATCTTACTAAGATAATTCCAGCGGAATGACCTCTATAAATTGCACATTTTTTCACTGTTGTAACTGGGAGGTCTCAGAACAGTATAACATGCATTTGCCCTTTACTGTGTGTCTGCCTTGCTGTTTTGATAATTTGGCTGATAAGTAAGTTACAGAAATCTAAACACTGAGAAGAATAAGGGCCATGCCGCCTCTTGCTTTGATAGCACAGCCTTAACTGCAGAGTTAGAGGCATCTGCCCCCACAAAGAGGAGCTCTGCTGGGTTTCAGTGTGTACATGTAGGGATGAGGTGACCATCTGCTTCAGCTGCTCCAAAGCAAAATGGACTTCCCTGGAACATTTCATCTCCATTTTGGAGAGTACAGCTAGAGGGGCCACTCACTTGAAAAGCCTTTGATGAACCTGTAACATACAACAACAAAGAAGCATGCATTTTTTAATTAGTTGGAGCAGCAGCCAAGCTCCCAATATCAAAACAATGACCCAGAAAAGGAATGTCTAGAGTCTCTTGGAAGACCTTATGCTGAAATACCATGACTATCACTTTGTTTGGATTAGATAGTTTTATTTATGATTTTTTTTAATCATTTTATTTATGATTACCTTAACGAAGATGTCCAGGGGCAAAGGAAATGTAAAAATTGCTCTAGTTTTCCAAGAAAAGAGGTGGTTATTGTATCATGTCACTATACATCAATCTAATGCTAAAACATTATGGATAAAATTCTGGAACATCACTGGACCATTTAAAGACATTTGGGTATTTCAAGATACCAAAACATCCATATCAGATATAGAATATGGTCTTCCATTCACTGCTCTGATAGATGCAGGCATGTTCCCTGAAAGCCAACTTAAATTTAAGATCAGAGCCTCCTGCTATCTTTGAAATACTTCATTTATGAAGAGTGGGGGATATAAATCTCCAGATTTGACTTGATTCAGAATCCTGTTGTGTACATAAATGACCAAAGCCTGGACAGGCCCTTAGGATGAACTTCACCTTTCAGTAGCAAGTTCCAGAGCATCCCTGGATACACCAGCAAAGAGTGTTTTGGGCTTGTTCAGAGAGAGAGGAGAAAAAATAGGCCTTTAGTGTTGTTAACTCAGTAGAACCACATGATGCTATGTATGACAATGCATCAGCTAGTCCAAGATTTGGCAGAATACCTGCAATGCTCCCCCCCCCGCCAAAATAATGTTTTGTGTTTCTAACTTTCTGAACCCAGGGCCAGGAACATTCTAGCCAAGGTACTGTATCAGCTGTCTTGACTATGGCAGTAAACAATAACAGCAGCAGCTGTAACAGGAGAGGCTGCAAATATGAAACTCCTCACATTTCAGGATCTGTTGCTACCTGCAGGACATGTGAGGACACTGAGGGCAGCTCTAGGATCACACCATTTAACTGCAGTACACGGGGAGTGGAAAGGATTTTCCCCGGCTGACTAGACCAGACATAGCAGAAACAAGAGGAAACCAATGAATAGAAGGCTATAAAAAGGGAGCATAGACTTCCTTGCAATAATTGTGAAGAAAAATGTCAAAGATGAGGAAATTCAGTGATGGCAATTTAAATTTGTTCTTTAGGCAGGAGTGGAGATATCTCCAGGAGTGCATATGATGACAAAGATGACAGAAGTTGCAAGAGCAGTTATCTGACAGCAGCTGTTTATGCATGAAGCCCCATCTAATGTGGTTGATGGAACAAAGCACCTGTGAGCAAGCAGTAACACTGAAGATGGACAGGACACGCAAAAAGGCAGATGCTGGTGTGCAAAGGGGAGCAGGAGAAGTGTGTTATTGAGAGAAGAAAACAAACAGTGTGGAAGAAAGAGTAAAAGAAAAAGTTTATACAGGAGTACAATCAAGAAATAAAGCAGAAAAGAGGATGCAGTTGCACTGAAGAATAGAAAAGCAACTATCTCCACCAAAAAAAGAGTAGGATAGAAAAGATATGATCTCAAGAAACTGAGCTGAGAACTGGTAGCAGACACTCAGTGTATGTATTAGTTATCAAACTGAAGCATAACATAAATGTTTAGGAGGTAGTGACTCAAATGGATGCAATCATGTGAACATACACTAACTTTCCAAGTTTAGCTTGAAGAAAAACTTTTGTTTAGATGTTTAGATATTCCTAGATATACTAGCCAGAAGATGCTTTCAAAAAGTTACTGAACAAACAAAAGCAGTACTATTTTAGACTTGACTTCAGTAAGTGGGAGGAAATTATAGAATGCCTGATTATAAAATATAACTTTGGCAATAGTACTAAAAGTTTATATTTTCTGGAAAGACTGCCAAAGATAGGTCTATAAACAAAAATTGCAGTCCTAAAACATGAGCTTTGGTAAAATAAAGAAAAATGGTGAAGCTGGCTGAACTGAAAAACTCAGACAACCGAATGAGGAGTAATCTTGGTACTTCTTAAAGTCAAAGATGCAAAAACTACTCATAGGGAGAGACAAACTTACAGAGGAACACTCCAGACCTAATTGGCTGAGTATCCTTCCAAAGACGACGTTAGGAATAGTGCTTAAAGAATACAAACAAATTCTTATGGGCATATAAAACTATGGTCCTTAAAGAATATAAACAAGTTCTTATGAGCAAATAAAACTATGTTTTGTATATCAAGATGTGCAGAGATAAAGTAAGAATAAGCCAAAAATGAGAATAGATTTAGATGCTTTTAATTTAGAAATGAAAAACAAAACATTTTTTCAGCAGTATAATAAAGAAAAAAAACAACAGGGAAAGAAGTGGAACGACAACGGATTCAATTCAATTCATACTTTGTCTTAGTTTATAACGAGAAAAATGAAATAAAGCATGTAAACAAGCAAGACAACTAAAATTATTGCATTTGAGGTGCAAGCAAAACTTCAGGTACTGTAATAATGGGATTCCATCTCCTAAATTCTAGAAGAAATAGTTACATACAACCACAGTTTTGGTAGCCACAGTTTTGGTAGCAAGTTAAAAATGGTGCAATTATGAGTAGAAAATAGCAAATATGATGCCTCTGTTTCAGGAAGGAAAAAGTAGTGTTCTGAGCCAGGACCAGTACCCTGACTTCAGGCTTTAAAGAACAATCACAAATGATAGAAAGAATAATTAAAGACATGAAAATAATTGCTGAATAGGATAAAAGGCACATGGGTTTACAAAGTTTAATTATCCCAGACTGACAGAAGACTGTATTTCCCCTGAAAAAGAAATACAACAGATCTAATCTCACTGAGTGTCAGCTGATGTTTTGATACACTGTCAAATGGGAAATGGTTAATATAACTGAGGAAGGTAGAGGACAGAAGTGGGATTAAAAATCATACCAAGGTTTCACAAAGAGAAGGCAAAATCAGACCATGTTGAAAAGGAAACTACTGAGCTGAGTATTTTGTTAGAGTTTGTCAAAGATCAGTCTTAGTTTCATCTAATTAAATATTTTCCTTTGGGACTTCAGCAAAAAATGTAATTTTTCCAATGACATTTGCTAGAGATACAAGTAATCTGTAATGGTCAACACAGTGCAGAACTTGAGTATCACAAAGGAATAAAAGGTGACCTTGAGAAATAAGTAATAAAATGTGTTGAAAGTTAATAATATGAAGGGCATCATCAAACGGCCACCACTTGGGGATCAAAAATAATTTCTGCTGTATCTGAAACAACAGATGGGAACAGCTGGGGGAGAAGCCTACTATACTAGTGTGGTGCTGGAGGAGCATGAACCACTGCTGTGACACAGCTGTGAGAAAAGCAAGTATGTACCTAGTGTGTATTAGAGGAAATAACTTTCACTGAAGAGAGCAAATTGTGTATATTGGTCTCCAAGACACTGTGAGATCTCATCTGAAATACTGTGGACGTTCCTGATCATCCCCTGTCAAGAAGGATTGATTGAAACGGGAGCAGATGCAGACAATGACCAGACCGATGGACACTATCCTACAGGAGGGACTGGAGCCTGCTTAGCAGGGGAAAGAAAAGGAATACAAATGGTTTCTAGAAATACATCAGGAAAGAGTAAACACCAGGGGAAGAAAAATAGCTATATAAGGGAAAGTGGCATAAGATAGAAATCTAAACTAGCTACAAACAACATTAGTGTAGATTATAGAATTTGGGTTTTATGATTCAGAAAAGCAAGACTGTTGCACATCCTCCCAGTAATGCAGTGGAACAAGAAATTTGCCTGGTATCAACACACAGCACGATCCCTGTGTAGAAGGACTGCACCCAACAGGGTTGCCTGAGAAGCGGGAGACTGCACTTGGTGGTCCCATGTGCTCCTGGAGGAGGAGGAGGCAGGCCCTTGTTTCTGGTAGCATGACCACTGGTGGTTCCTGCATCTGAGCTGTCAGCCTGGCTTAGCTAGAGCTTGCAGTTCTCCCTGGTCCTTGAATTAAACATTGTATGCGTGGAAATCTAAAAGTGCTCATCTTCTGCAGCCAGCAGTGCCTCTTGCTCCTGTTCTGCTTTAGCATAGAATCATAGAAGCATAGAATCGTTTAGGTTGGAAAAGACCTTTGAGATCAACCAGTCCAACCATTATCCTAACATTACCAAGTCCACACTAAACCAGTTAAGGGTAGACCAGACTAAACCATGTCCCAGAGTGCCATGTCTACCTGTTTTGTGAATGCTTCCAGGGATGGTGACTCCACCACCTCCCTGGGCAGCCTCTTCCAATGCTTGACAACCCTTTCCATAAAGAAATTTTTCCTAATATCCAACCTAAACCTCCCCTGACACAGCCTGAGCCCATTTCCTCTCATCCTATCGCTAACTACTTGGGAGAAGAGACCAACACACACCTCACTACAACCTCCTTTCAGGGAGTTGTAGAGAGCAATAAGGTCTCCCCTCAGCCTCCTCTTCTCCAGACTAAACAACCCCAGTTCCCTCAGCCGCTCCTCATAAGGCCTGTGCTCCAGACCCTTCACCAGCTTCGTTGCCCTTCTCTGGACACGCTCCAGCACCTCAATGTCTTTCTTGTATTGAGGGGCCCAAAACTGGACACAGTATTCCAGGTGCGGCCTCACCAGCGCCGAGTACAGGGGAACAATCACCTCCCTGCTCCTGCTGGCCACACTATTCCTGATACAAGCCAGGATGCTGTTGGCCTTCTTGGCCACCTGGGCACACTGCTGGCTCATGTTCAGCCAGCTGTTGACCAACACCTCCAGGTCCTTTTCCACTGGGCAGCTTTCCAGCCACTGTTCCCCAAGCGTGTAGCGTTGCATGGGGTTGTTGTGACCAATTCATTCAATTCAGTACAATTCATTCCTCCCATTTGAACAAGAAGCTCTACACATCAATCTCTCTGTTAAGCTTTATGTGTTATTATATATATTGTGTGATTTTACTATATCACTGCCAGAGATGTAGCACTGACACCATTCCACAGTAGAGGAACACAAACTGTGCTCCCTTTTTGGGACTACCGGTTCTCTTGACTGCCAGGAACATGTATTCCCTTATAGACTATACAGTACCAGCTTCTTGTGGTAGAAGGTTATCTCTATTTAAGTTACAGAAAAATCATATTTCCACAGGCCATGCATTATATAATAAAGCTATAAACTGTGCATAGTTTTGCAACGTATTTTTGTTGTAACAGTAAATGTCTTCAGTAGTACATTGAGTGAAGTATAACAAAAACAGCCTCCAGTTAGTGTCCAAATGAAACAAAGCATAAAGCGGATTAAGTGCTACCATCATTTTATCATAGACATGTGATCAGGAGAACTGCTTTGTTTAAAAGTTACAAAATCTTTTTGAAGACTAAGCTTAGATGAAGCTAATCTGCACAGGAAGCAATCATTTTTCTTTCTTTGTATGTCACTGTTGTTCTTCCATTTCAGCCCCTTTAGAGTTTGTGCCTTTTTTTCAAGCAAATATGCTGCTGGGCTGTGGGGAGCTGGGCAGCTGTATATCCCTCATCTTGCACAGTGATGGATGTGTCCAAAAGTCTTAGCTTTGCTCTAGTGCCCAGTCCAGATGACAGGACCTCAAGAGTCAAACGTTCATGTTTCATGTTCACTGCAAGTGTGAGAATAACTTGGGATTCACTGGGCTCAGGATTTAGGAAAAAAAGAAGAGAAAATCAGTGCTTGTGGCAGAGAATATAGGACATGAGACAAAGCGGATGAATTGCAACCAGCAGGGAAATCTTGGATAGCAACCAAAGGAAAAGTAGCTGAAGAAAAAGAGAAGAAGGGGAAAGAAACAGAGGAAGCAGAGCGAGAAAGGCATGGGAATATGGGAGGAGCTGGTGTAGTTATTCAAGGAGAAAAACACTCACCCACAGGAGGTGGATGGGAAAGGAAACAAAAGGCACAAAATTACAGAAATTTTCAGAAGTGGTTTGCTGACTGTGCAAAGCAGGTGCTAAACTTAAAGCACACTTAGGTGCACTCAGGACAATAAGTTAAAATTAAGCACAAATGTAATTTCTTTTATGATTCCCATCTTGGAACAGAAGGCAGATTAAGAACAGGGAAAGGGTATTACACCTTGAACACGCAGATGACCACCTGGTTTGCAATGGAGTTTGTAACATGTTTTCATGTTACATGTTTTAATTTGTAAAATGTTTTCAGAGTGGGAGCTCATTTACTCAGTTCTCCACCTTTTCCCTTTCCATGAGTTCAGAAGGAAAAAAACAGTGTCAGCGGAAGGTACCCAGAGCTGCCTGGTGTCCACGAGCTAATCAGGCACTTCAGATGTGCTGAGGATGTGATTCATGCTGATGCCTTTACTGCATTTTGTGATTTCCTCCTTCCTTCCAGTCTCTGTGTTTTGGTACTTGTCCTAGAGCAGTGCGAGAACCAGCAAATCTGTTTGGGGGAATTTCTTTCTTTTTCTAATTGGAACAGAGCACCATGAAATTTTCACAAAGCAAATGATAAAATGGTGGTGAAAACCCACCATTTCCTGTCGATAAGAATATTTCATGTTAACATTTGCATTTCCAATCAGAAAAAAACCAAACATTTTGAAAAATACTATCCTGAAGTAAAAGAAAAACACTGCATTTTTAAAACTGACTATTGAAATTTTAAAATAATAAGAATAAAAAACTAGACTGAAATATTCCATCCTCCTTAAAGGCTTCTGGAGGTTTTCTTTTTCCAAAATAAAATGCTCTTGACATACCCATGTTTCCACGGAAAGTTTCAGTTTTGACATGAATGGCATTGTTTGACCAAAAAAACAGTCTTCCACTGGAAAAAATTTGACTAGTTCTTGTGTGGCCATCCGCACCCTTTTCTTCCTTCTCAATATCTTTTTCCAGTCTTGATCAGTTAGTCCCCTGCTGAAAAAAGCTCTGCCTGCTAGAAAAAGGAGCAGAGAGAACATGTTTGCTGCTGTTCTGCTCATTGCTGTGTGTACCCTGGGCCTTTTCACATCAACCTTTTCCCCACGGAGACCCTGCAGACTGCAGGTTTTCAGGGCAACCACTGCCTCCTGCTCTGCTTTTGCACCACAGGACTAGCACGATGGGGCAGGATCAAACCACAGACCCCATCCTAAACACCCCACCAGAGGAGACGCCTCGCTGCAGGCAATGGGAGTACCCCAGCTGGGGTGGGCAGGCTCTGGTCCTCAGTAAACACAGTGTGTTTTGTTACGCTGCACTTTTGCTCTCTGCCTCCCTCAGCTGCCTCAGAGTTGAGTAATAGTGAATAAGTGTTGATTACTGACAATTAAAGGAGTTCTTAGTGCAAGCAGCACTGATAACTCAGGCCTGAGGCGGGTGCTGGCATTTATGATTTAACTGCTTCTGCACCATGTGAGAAGGATTTCTAGGAACAGTCAAGGTGGTTGAGTGTAAGCTCTGCACACAGGTGTGTCAAGGAAAAGAGGTATTGCACATAGTAGATCTTGGTTTCCAGTGCCCTGAGTGCATCATTAATTCCACATCAGCCCAAGGCAGGTGGGTTCACAGCTCCAGCAGTGCTGGTGCAGAGCCCAGGAAAGATTTATTGCTCTTACTTGGGTTTGTTAACAGAGCACTTAGGCACCAGTGGAGGACAGGCCCATTCCAGTAAATGCAGTGGAAAAATTGTCCATAGCATAGAGTTGCGCACATCCCGAGGAGCCAAATGAGGAGGGAGGGGGAGCGTGCCAGCCGAGTGCCCCCAAGTGACCCTTAAACCATCTTCAGATCTGCATTAAGAACAGGTGCTTGTTTTAAAATGTCTATTATGGAAAAGTTAAACACAGCTAAACATCACTTAGAGCCCAGCTACCATTTGGCTTCAGGTTATGATGACATTAACAGGGGGGTCAGGGCTGGGGTGGGATGTCTTGCCATGGTACCCAGCTCAGCCCAGCAAGATGTCCCACGAACTGACCCAGCTCCAGTACGAGAGGGATGGTGGGTGACCACCCCGACAAGAAGGCTGCTCTGCAGTGGCAGGAGGGAGCAGCAAGCTATAAATCTCACTGAGTTGAAAGAGCAAACACCGTGATGCAGCTCCTCGCTGGAGCTTGGCTGGAAGGTGTAAACGTTGCCCTCACAAACCTTCGTGGAACTACTGCTGGTATGATTGAACAGAGGCTGGGACTGCTGTGGAGATGACAAACCTTGGCAGAATTATTTATGGGTCTGTAGCTGCTTAAAAAGAAAAAAGCTGTTCAGCAATCAGCTTGTGGGTCTATCTAGAAATATGAGCAGAATGGTTTCTTATCCCTCAAATATATTAAAATTAACAGGTGCAATCTTTGCCAGAAGAAATCTTTAAGGCTTTATAATATTTATTCCTTATAATTTGAGTCTTTGGTGTGGCATCTGTCCTTGAGTCCATGTTTTGAAGGGAAATCTAAGAAACACATCTGAATAAAGCAAAGCTTCATAAAACACCATGTCATGCCAAGCAGTGTCACCACTCGAAGACCTGTGTCACACCACAAGCACTCCTTTAGGGCAGCGCTGTCTCTCCTCCAAGCACCAGAGGTGCCATTCCCACCAGAGCTTTTGATTTCTGCACAGCTCCCAGGGTCACGTGCCCTGATAGTGTCCCTGGTCTCTACCCTGGGGATACTACAACCCAGCTAGAGTGAGCGGGATTTTCCATTGTCACTGATGGCCTCCTCCAAGAAGTGCTGGGCACCTGCACTGTGGGAAGGGGCTCACTAGTTTTCCTTAACCAACCTCATGGCAGGGAAGGAGCAGAAATTGTTTTTAGGACTTAAAAGTGGCTACTTCAGAGGTGGTATTCCTCTAGCTCCTGATAGGCAATAAACATCACCCATGAAATGGACAACATCACCACCAGGGAGGTGTTACATCAACACCACGAGGTGTTATGGACTGCAAGGGAGCCCTCAGCAGACAGTACTGGGCTTTAGCGCCTGAGCTTGATTTCAAGTCTGAACCGCGAGTGTCTGTCCCCATCACTTGCAATGACACAGCAGTGGCACAGCACAGAGTCTATGGGGTTTCTTTGCGCTCAGATCTGCTAGCAGGAACATTCAGCAGAGGAGAGGGAAGAAGCCTGACCTGCAAATCCTTCTCTTTACACAAACGTTTCTTTCCTTGTGTCCATGGAAATGTTCATCACCGTTTATCCTGGCACTAGCCGGCAGCAGCAGCAAAGCCAGAGGTCTCTTTTGTTTGTAATCTCTGCTGAGCAGATGAATCATTGCTGTGCATCATCAGATTATTTCTGTTTTATAACACCCTGCTCATTTCATTACAAAAATCCATCTTTGAGTGGAGTAAATTAGTCTTTTTCTTGTCCTCCTTCCTTTTGATATCTAGAATGTGATTTCCACGGAAAAACAGAAATACTGATCTGTGCCTGGGGCCAGCTAACATCAGGCTGTAGGCTGTGTCCAGCACAACACTTTCTGGGCACCAGCCACCATTTCGTAGATGGGCTCCTTTGAAACAGACCCCTCTTTGTTATTCAGTTCACATCTTGTCATCACTGAGTTGCTGTTTCTTCCTTCTGCAAAAGCAAGATAGTTCTGGAAAGTTTACTAAGCCCGATCCCGTCTGTCTACTGTCAAGTTTAAAACTTCCCTGGCCTTTTTTGTGAGTTCACCTGGGTACGCCCTCCCCAAACTACACTGCAATGTGCATCAGCTCAGGCAGCTCAGCAGCCGCCTTCAAATCAGGAGATGACTGTGTCTCAGTGGTGCTGTGCTTTAAGTGTTCACCATACAAAAATCTCCAGAGGATGCACTAAAATGAAAAGCATGTGTAGTTATCCATTGTATTGTCTAACCATACGAACCCCAAAAAGAGCAAAGAACCTCAGGCCCACCAAGATCAACAGGGATCCTCCCCAGACTTCACAATGAGGCTGAAACTGTACCCGTCTACCATGTGTGCAGTGTGTACAGTGGAAAATATTCTCCATAGGAGCTCGAAACAAAGGGAAACTGTTGCTGGGATAAACCCAATGAACATAAAATAGCTCATCCTCTGGTGTGAGTCTTCTAAGATATTGCACTGCAATTTCTGCTGTCTTTCTAGTTCGCTTTTTTACTTATGGAATTTCTTGTATCACCTGTAGCTGTATCAGCTACCACACTTTGGCTCAGTGTAGTAGTAAGGAGTAACCTGCAACATGCAGCCGGTGGAAAAATAACAGTGGTCACGATGGCCTTGCCAGAACTGTAATGTTCTAAGGCTAAATAGAAAATAGCCAGTGGGATAGAAAACTCCACTGATGCTCAAATATACATACTGATACTGGGACTAAGACTGTATTGTGTGCCCCTGCTCTGAGCTCCCAGGGGCTAACACAGATGGTTGCATGTGCTCCTGCTGTGCTGGTGCATGCAGGTTAATGCAGTACATCTCCCTCCCGTCCATGTCTCCCTCTGACCCATGCCGTGGGCTCTCACACAGCATAAAGGGCCAGCAAGCACCATGGTGAGGTGTGCTGTACCAGCTATCCTAAGTTTTAGGGAGAACTCCTAACTGTTGGGGCAGCATTGAAGCTGTACACTTTGAGTACTGATTTCTGTGAGTGTGACATACAGAAGAAAAGAAGTATCTCCTAGCTGCTTCTCCATCGACTGCAATGTCCTGTGTCATCTACCAGGTCTGGACTTCTTTGGGACTGATGCGGAGGCCTTTCTGCTAGCACAAACCTCTGCAAAGCAGTTCAACTCGCTGGCCAACACTGTGGCCTTTATTCACAGGGCATGGCAGCTTAGAGAGGTTTGCTTGCTGATCTTCAGCCAGGGTTGGGAATCCACAATCTTCCATTAAAGAGAAAAAAAAAAATATTTTGAGTGTGGCTGATTTCTATCAGAGAAAACAAAACCCCCAAAAATGTTGTATGTAAAGGCTTTTGTAAACAAAATGTGTTTTGGAGTTTAACTGAGGCTTTGCATGCACATACTAATGTCAAGCTTAATTTATTGTGCTTTGTTGCTTGAAAAAGCATGGGAGAAGCATCTTCTTGCATGTGAGTTGTTATTTAAAAAAGGAGACTCTGTTAGTAGGGCATTGAACCTTAGGTCACTGCAGGCCAGGGGAAAATAAATCCCTTCACCTGTGTGTCTCTATTTTCCTTTCTACCTCTTCAGGTCTACCTAAAGCAGGAGCTCCTGGGGCAGGCAATGCCTAACTGCATGTTTGTACAGTGCCTGTTGCGACGCTGCCCCAGCTGTGCCTGGGGATGCTGCCGAATGTGTGTTTTATATGTTTATATATGTATGTTTATATATGTTTTTATATATGTTATATATATGTTTTTATATATGTTTATATGTGTGTTACATGATTGATAATTCTATACATTTCAGAAGGAGCAATCAAGGTTGTTGAGATCATTTTTATGATTCAGCCACTGCTTTATCATTATCAGCCAAAGTCACGCCTACCCCTGCACCAGACTGTAGTGGAACAGGAATGAGGGATTTTTCTCCCCTGGGTCTCTAGGACCATGGTGGGGCCGTAGGAAGCTCCTCCTTTCCTGTCTCTCAGCCAGCAGAAGACATTCAGCTTGGGAAGTGGTGTATCCTTCTGGATCCCATAAGCGGGTGCCAGACTTCTCATGCTGTTTGAGGGGAAGTCTTGACTGCATGTTCCAAGAGATCACAAGGCAAGCTGGAAACATCAGACAGTACAAGTAACCTTTGCCATTCTCCAGAGCTTCGTACTACAGCGTGCCTCCAAGGAAAGACCAGAAGGGCAGTCAAGCTAGTGAAGGACTTCATCTTCCATCTCAGAGACAAACACCAAAGTCTCTGAAATACGAACCAGTTTGTGCAGTCTTGCAAAGCCCAAAACTGTAGGAAAAAAATCTCTAAATGCATCGAGCCCTGTGGCCAGCTTGCTGCTCTGAAGGACTCTTTCCTAGACTTGCTTCATTCCTGAGTGTCACCAGGCCCTCTTGGCCCAGGTCATGCCTTGCCCCACAGCAAATCATATAGATTGCCTCGTGGCCGGGACATGTCCCACCATTCCCCTTCGCCCTGCCCAGCGTGGGTCGTGCTGGGCTCTGCAACCCAGAGAGAAGCCGGTGGAAAAGGCCATGATAATGAAGTTTTGGCCACCTGTGGCCAAAAGAGCCTTGCAGTGACTCTTTGCTTGCTTCTCCCCATCTCAGTCTATTTTCATTTATCAACTCCTTTCTCAGAGGCTGGTAGGAGATCCCAGGCCAGCATCCTTCCGTGGGCAGCTGCCCTCCCACCTGCCTGCTGCTCTTAGTGCTCCCCCCGCCCTTCCACCACACTGCTACACTCCCTCCCCTTTCTCCTGAGGGACATGCTGTGGCTGAGGTGAAAAGTATGAGCGAACTCCTTGTTAACATTTTGGGAGTACCTTACTGTATGTGTTTGTACATAAACTCTTGGAGGTTCACCAAGTTAACTCTGTGTCCTGATGTTTACAAACCACTTCTGGTACTATCACTTCATTTCACAGATAAGATCGCTATTTGCTAGTGAGTCGTCTTCTGATTTGTTTTTTGTTACATACACTTATTCTGGATCAGTTTGTAACGTTGCTTTATTTTTCCTTGTCAAGAGGTAAACACAGCTACAGATTCCAATTCTGTGTTTCCTCTCCTACAGCTCAGAGACACTGTCATAAATGATACCCCACAGCCAAGGCAGCTCAGAATCCATGGCTCTGGATTTCGAGATTGCTCAACCATGCAGATTTGGCAATGTGTTTTGGGAAGAGACCCCTTTTCTTAAGTCACTAAATACCACTAAACTGGTGTTGAGCTGTGGCATTGAAAAAAACCCAAAGACTTGTGCCTGTGACTGCTGTGAACAGCAGCAAAACAGATCACTATCTCCCATGGAGAGAAGAACCTCACAGGAGCAGCAGCCATCTCCATACCCACCTGAATGTGTGGAAAGCACAACAGCAAGAAGTTTATTGAAAAAGGAGGTGCTCGTAAGTACATTCTGCCTGATTTTGTGCTTTTGCCAATCAGACTAGTGAGTTCTTCAGTCATTTCTCATCTCTTTGCATAGGACAATAAGGGAACAATGGCTTCTCAGTCTAATCAGAAAATTTCATCTAATAAAGCATCTAGCATTCTCTGTCTTCAATGGAGAGGTTTTCTGTCATTCAGATCTCCTTGGCCATATAAAGGAAACATTTGCCAGAGTACACTATAATACTGGTTGAATGTTATCAACCAGCTATTGTGGTGTCTAACAGAAATCCATAGTGCTCCCCATTATCAATTAGCCAATCCCATTTTAAATGTTTGGCCACACTAGAGAGAACTGAAAGCCAGCAGGAGGTATATATTCTTAAACGTTACGCTTTCAGGCTGTAATAGCTAAGAAGTAGTGTCTGAAGTGCTGTGGGAAAGAGGCAGAAGTAGCCATGAAATGCTGAGCTCTCCCTACTATATTAGGTAACATGGAAGTGAAGAAAGCTGTGCAGAATTACAAATAGGATGAAGAATGATATGTTTCTCTCTTGTCCTCTTCGCTGTATTTCTCTGTTGCACATATCCCAAGCAATTTATGGCTAAGTTTTAAATTCTGTTTGGAAAGTGATGGTTAGCTCAAGGCTGGTGACAAGATATAACATATCATTGCTTCTCTTACAGCTCAGGCTGGTGTTGAACAGAAGACATTGACCTCTAATCACTTGCAGAGGAATTAGTGAACTGAGATGTGGCACCCTGAATCTACTTTTTACAATACAAATGTCTCCAGCTCAAAATCACCCCCCCACCCACTCATCAAAGCCAGGATACCTGTAGGAAGAGATGCCAAAGAATAAATGAGGATGGGAAATGAATTATCCTCTAACCCTTAGAAACTAATCTCACTTCCAATAATTTACAGTACAGGCAAAGCTGGAGGTACCACAGCACCCAGATGTGCCTGAAAAGAATGACTGGATCTTGTCGCTGTCAACCTCATCCTTTTCTTGCAATCTTCCTGAAATCAGCATCTTATCAGCATCACATCAACTATGAGAAGTAGCTTGTTAGTATTTTATTGATCATCATTTTCAATGGTGATTTAACAGCTGGTATGGAGAGGAACATAACATGTGAAGGTGCATTATCTGCCCACTATTAACACCAGGCAAATGGGTTTTTTGACATGTGTAAATGCAAGGAGGTTCTCAGTGTTCTTTGACATGTAGTATGTCTCTCTGCTCTCTCCAAATCCAGTGAGGCATATCTATCCAGTGCCTCCAGTTGGATCAGAAAAAAATGGGCAATAAAGTGTTGCTACAAATTTATCAAGGTATTATTGCAGCTGTTGCCAACTGGTGAGTCTTTAGAGACTGGCAATCCAGTGTTGGATCTTCAGTGTGTTTAGTCACTTGGCATGGCAGAAGTCTTTTTATGGACACTCTCCTTTTTTTTTGAACGGTGCAAAAAAGATGGAGGTCCACAGTTGGAGATTTTCAGCTTTCTAGCATTGGGAAATGCCTCATTGTGCCCTTGATGGTGTTTGAGAAAATAGCTGTTAGTGCATGTTGGTGACAGGATGAAATTTGGTGAGATGAGGAAAGAGACTGTATGGTATGGTTACCTGAAGTACGAGGAAGCTGGATTAGGTGACCTCAGGCAGACGAGCCCAATCTTTCTGACAAAGCAGATAATGCAGTCTATTATGAAGCTATTAGAGGGCTCCATCCCATCACGGGCTGAGATTTGCTTCCTTTGCCTGACTGGTTGAACATGGATTTTTGTAAGATGACCCAAAGCACATGTGTGCACCTCTGTGGAAGAAAAGTCCATTCAGCCCATTCGTGCCCTGTCACATACATAGTCATTCATGTGTGTTGACATCCCAAAAGTGCTCACAAATGACGGAGGCAGAGAATGGACAAAGGTATTGCTCTAGCAATCACAGATTGGCTTCAGTTCCCTCAATCCAGGCTTAACTGAGTTAGGTTCATCTTTTCCTCCCAGCTGATTTATACACACATGGCTACTCAGATACCTGCTGAATTACAAAGCCCCTTAAAATGTTCTTCTCACCATGGACTCAAAAACTAACATGAAAAGTCTCCTCTTCATCAGTCCCTCCTTCCTTCTAACATTACCAAAACAGGAGTACGCTACCCGTGTCTCTAGACGATGGCTGTGTTGCAATGGAAAAACACTGGGAGGAAACATAGATCATCTATCCTCTCATACAGTAGGTCACTTTTCAAATGAGTTATATTTTCCCGAGGTCTGTATGTTTAGAACAATAATTATTTTTGCCTACACACAACATTAAAATGAATGGTAATCTTCTCAAGTCATCAGCTGCATCAAAGCTTGCAAGTTGCAATTTTGGAATTTATTTATCTTACTTGTCCCATTAATCTTATTGCGTGGGTCTCTCTAGCGAGACATTTAACTTCTAAACTTGTTCATACATTAGATATTTTAATAAATCAACTTATTTAATATATATCAAGCTGTGATATAGTTATTTCAATAACATAATTTGTTTAATGACATAATTTGGTTTTTCAATAACAAATTAATAGCAAAACTACTAAAAGTATATGCAGTATCATCATTACAAAATATCAGAACTAACAATTAAATATCTAAGCAGTTGGATGAAGAAAATACTGTGAAAGGGTAGGATAATCCAAATTAGCTTCTTCCTAGATAAAAAGTGTTGTGACAAATTTGAGGAGATCATTATGTCTAGTCTTGTTCAGTGCTTTTCTGTATTAATGGACTTTTTCCAATGTGCTACATAAATTGTCAAGTCTTTGAGGATATAAAATTCCAGTTGTCACGGGCTATTGTGCACTGCAGATTCAGAGCTGGACTCAAAAGCATCTGGTTACAGTGGTAACTTTTGTAAAAATCTTTTAGATGAATAACATTAACTTTCCAAAATACATAATACAAACAAAACAGGCAAGCACTACACATGTGGCTTGGCTTTTGTACAGTCCTAATGGGCAGAATTCCCTGTAGTTCCATGAAATTTCCACTGCAGAACTGAAGATGATGAGAATTTTGAGTGAAATGAGACTACGGGATGTGGACCATGGTAATTAGAGGAATACCTCCTGGCCTTTTGTTCATGTTTTGCATCTATCTGTGTTTTTCTAAAATGATGAAAAACACCAAGCAGCATGCAACATTTCATAGGCAGGATGTCTGAAATGTAAATATCTTTTCCTAGCAATCAGAATTGATTTTTAAAATTCTACCTTCTTAGTTATAGTTTGATCTGCAAAGTACAACTAAATAATCACAGATTACAGATGTAACACTGAATTCTGTCAATCATTTCAACAATATGTTCAATGGCTTTATAAATTTTTCCTATATTCATGAGTGACATTTTGTTAGCTAAAATTGTGTATTCAAGGAAAACATTGTGAATAGTCAGCGTATATCCAGCTGTGCATGAGTACTTGGGCATATTGTCACCAAAGTGACAATGTCTTTGACATCCTCTCCTGTTTTGATGCCTTTGAGTTCACAGCAGTAGACATTATATTATCAATCTTTCCTGGATATGCCTAAAGTTCTGTTGTCCGAGACTTATAGTTTTTATGATCTAATGATAAAGGAGTCTACATTACCTTGCAAAAATATTGGTGGTCTAAAAAGCAGCAATACTTGCAAAATACTGAATTTTGTGAGAGAAAGAGCATGCATGGATATAGCCCTTTTGTAAGTTTTTTTTTTTTTGGCACAAGCATTTTCTAACCACTAGGCTTTAAAGGAAATTTCTGTTAGGGAAAAAAAAGACATTTCCAAGGAACAGATATTTGACCCATCCTTGTGTTTGTAAATACAGAGATTACCATAACATGTTCTTGTTTATCAAACAATCACATCTTCCTAAGAACTGTTTGACTTCTTTTAATTCTGCAATGGCTCAGTGTTCACTAGCTGGGAAGAGTTTACTTCCATCTCTTCTGCTTTACAGAACCCGAGAAGCCAAGTTGTGTCAGGTGGTGACAGAAACCTTCTCCAGAGCTCCTCACGCAAATGACATCCCTCCAGCTCCTTCACTTCCACCTCTCGATTTTCCATGTTGGGTAGAGCTGTAACAGGGAATAGGAAAATGAGAAACAATGCCAAATCCCCAACCCCAACCTTGCTGGCTGGAGAGGAATCTTTCCAAACAAACAGCCACACCTAGTGCAGATCTGCCTGGCCCTGGTGGACCTGCAACACTGTACTGTCCACAGAGCCAGTCAGTCCATTTTACTGGTAAAATCCGCAGGTGGTTACAGTGTCCCTGACCTGTGTTCCTGTAAGGTGCACACCATGGCCGTGACCCACATGGGGAGCTCCTCAGTGCCTTTGGAAAAGCCACCCCCACCCTCCTTCCATCACACCATGCTCAAATGAGTCCAACTGTATAAAACCTACGTCTTCTTTTTGCCTATTTCTAGTCACCTGGAGGCCAGAATGTGCTGCCTATATTTAGTCAAAAAATAAAACTGTCTTCATTGTGTTCCATTTAAAGTCCATGGAGAGCTTTGCTGCTGATTTTAACATGGAAAGGACAGCGCCACTTCTTTCTCCCTGTGCTGGAACTGTGACTGCTGCACTGCTGCCCTTGAAGCCTCAGCACTAAGTCAAAGCCTTTAAACCAGAGGGCTCGGTGCGCTAGCAAACAAAGGCCAATGAGCACTAAAGGAAACACTTCTGAGAAGTCACAAAACCAAGGAAAATAAACAGAATACTGCAAAGGAAAGGGTGGGTAACATTATGCTGCTGGGGTATTTTTTGGTGCTGATTTATAATTAACCTACTTAAACAAACTGCAATGACTGCTCTGTGAATGCAAAAATGGATTGAAAGTTTCCATTTGATTAAATAAGGAGAAGAAATTACCCTGTGGCTAGTCTGTACATTCACTGATCAACAATGAAATCTCAATGGAAACTAGTGACCTGCCACTGTCAACACACAACCAATTTGAACTGAGCTTGAAGGGGGCAGTCATGCAAGCACCACTCTGGACATTTATTTAACACCACTTTAAAGCACAGCTCTCTGTCCAGCTCACACTGTTTTCTGTGTATTGTTGGGTGAGACATGTTGGCTCTGGCTATACACGCAGATTAAACAGGACCAGATTATGCTGAGCTGTTGTACAGCTGGGTGGATGCCCTGCACCCTGGGGCTTGGATGAATAATCCCCCCAGGGGACACCAAGCAAGTTGGGAGATGGATGCAGGTCCAGCCTGCATGCTGGAGAGAAAAGGGGTTGGTAGCGTAGATGCCAACCACTCTGGGCCAGCAGGCACCAGTACGGGAAAGCAATCTGAGGAACATAAGCCAGGTGCTCTTCAGCCCCAGCTCAGTACCAACCACACCAGAACAGGGTCAGCTCCTTCCACAGCCACCCCCATGTCCAGCTGCTATCCTCCCTTAAAACTGTTCACGTCTTTTTTTTCCTGTTCAAACATCCTGGGAAATGTGAAGTTGACTGCGCTTCACCCACCTTGGGAAGACCCAGGGGACTTCCATGTTTACCAGTGGGATTCTTGCGACATAAAAAGATAAGCCTAAGCCCTTCCAAGCTAGAAGAATTCCTGACGTGTTGTCATGCATGTTGGGTTAAAAAAAGAGTTGAAAAAAATTATGTAACTGCAGATTTAACACCTTGCTAAATTTCGCCACCCTTTTGCAACTTCTTTCCCTAGACAGAGCATTGTCAATGCTGAAAAAATAGTCCCAAAAGAATTTACAGTAGAATATTCTGCTCTCAGCTTCCCTCCAGGCAGAAACTGGACTGAGGGAGATGTATTTAACCCATTCAAAGAATTTTAACATAAACAACATAAACAGCCAACCATCCTCCCACTGGTTGCTCAGAAACCTAGTCCATGAATTATCCTTTATTTCAGGATTCATCATCTAACATGTGAAAAATGCTCAACACTGCTCGCTTAGTTTAGGAAAAAGCTGCTGTGGAGTTCTTGTTAGTTCTGTGTTTTCTGGAAATGTAAGAATACTTTGTTTACTTGTCCCAATATTTATTGGCTCTTTGAATTCCATTACTAAATTTGAAGGAAGACATAAAAGCAAGGCTGCTCCGAGGTAACATTTCCATGCCTTTTTGCAGAACCTGCATATTTTCCATGCTCTTAAATCTCTGCATTGGCCTGGTAGAAACACAAAATCTTTCCTTTGCAGGTGTTTGGCTGAAGAGGTCTCTGAGGTCTCTCTGAGGCAGTTTCCTGCCTGATTAGGAATTGTCATTAAAAAAACAGTCTCTTTGGTTTCACATTTCCCCACAGATCCTACTTTTTACGTTTCATTATTTTGGTCACCTTTTTTGGCCATTGCTTTTATCAGTTTTGTAAACTCTCTGGACCACTTGAATCTCCTGACTTTTAAAATCATCTCCATCTCAGCTCAGTCTCTGCATTTTTTCTTTGCATTTTTTTCTGCATTTACCATTTGCAGGTGCTTTTACTTCTGACCCTACTTTCTGCCATCAGCTGCTGGTGGCAGTGCCAGCACAGCTCCCTCTGTTTTTTTATCTTCCAAAACAAAGCCCAGTGCAGGGGAAATGCTGGATGCCACAAAATGAGAACCGTAGCAGCTGTGTGTGCAACCAACACCCAAAGACCAAGGGAGGTGGGGGGAAAAAAAAAAAAAATCAGCCCTTTTCCTTTCTTTTTAATTATGTGTGACAATAGGAGTTTGTCTGCAAAGTTTGTGGTTGCTGTGCCTCTTGCCTTTCCCGAGCTGAAGAAGGGATGAGTGACAACTAGTGAGGGAGGCTTCTCTTCTCTCCTTCACTACAACATCTGATTACTTCAGTTCACAAACACAATTTTAGGGGAAAGCATGTTGCAGGCTGGGGACCCTCAAATGTGTTTTGCCTTGTGATTGCCACTAAAAATGGTGTTTTGGGTACATCATCTCCAGGAATCTCAGTGTGCGTCAGATTTATCTGGAGTTGCTTTTAATGCTGGATGAATTTCAGAAGAGATTAGCACATTTTATTCTACATCAACAAGCTAAGAATGATGTTTTAGTCATTGCAGTTGCAAGCACTGTTGCAAAAGAGAAGCATTAAGCAAGAAAATGCATCTACAGATCCTGTTTAGCAGCAAGGCTCCTCCTTAGTTGCTCTGGTGCTTTATTTAGCTTGCAGAGGCTGGACTCTAAACTCTCCTTTCTCCTACAATTTCCAGGGTTACATAGAGCCCCCGGGGGTTTTATGTCCTTCGCCTTCCTCTGTTAAAGGTGGAACTGCTCTGCCTCATTTCTTTGTTTTGCTCTTAAAATCCCTTCTAGTTTATAGAGTTTCTTCTTGTTGCTGACAGCCTTCACCTTGGGGGCTTCTCTGAATCAGCAATTCTATTTGATTTCTTAATTAGCACATTTCTGCCAGCCCGAGAGGGTCACAAAATTTTCAAAATCATCCTGATATTTTAAAACTCATTAGAGACTGACAATACTTACATATTTTAAACTCATGCCTCCGAGTTTGCTGTTAGCTTTATAGTGCCCACATATGACAAGCTAGTAACAAGGATTGTAGATCATAACTCAGTCACAACCAAAATGGCTTTGAGAACATATTTTCTAAATTACCTTTTTCACCATGGGAAAAACATTAAGCTACTTTGGGGGACTGTGTAATAACTCACAAATTGGCCTGTACACTGTCTGAAGAAACTTTCAAGACAAAGTCAAGGCATACAAGGTAGGAACAGTCTGTCTACTCAGAAAAAAAGCAGAGCTCTGTTTGCTAGCAGGTGAAGCAGGAATAGTTTCATGCCATGGAAAATGAGGCCCTGACACTGTTGCAGTACTGGAGTAAACTGCACTGTTGATATACGAATTGAAGAAAGGGAACGTTGGCTGTGAGTACAAGGGAGCATGCTGACCTCATGGAGTGCAACTCATCTTGGCTGGGAGAGCTTGAAGGAATGATTAACTAAAACAAGAATGTTTTATTAGACCTTTTCTAACACTGTCTGAAAAGACTGGGTGGGGAGGGGCATAGATTTACTTTTCTGGGAGTCACTCGTCCTTAGCAAGTATGGGCTCAGTCTCAGTCCTCGGTAGGTTTTGTACTTTTTTCTTTCATGTCCCACATTTTCTCTGAAGTTTTGGTTACTGACATCATTTACTGTGCTTAGCACAACTCTTTGTCCTCTGAGGGAAGGGTGAAAAATGATCTGAAGCCTGCCTTCAGGGATATAGACCACTAATATCTGATTATTGGTGTTCAAAACACAGGGCAAAGCTAAAGAGACACCAGATGGACAAGCTCAGAAGAAAAAATTGAGGATGATACTGGTACTCAAGACAAAGTAGTAACTTGTGGATTAAAGCTACTTGCTTGAGTTGTTTCCATGGGGTTCAGCCCCCAAAGTATTACTATTCTACTTGGGGCTATAAATCCACTTGTAAAATGGCCTCAGGGCATTTTCACTGAGAAAAAAATTCTTGCCAACGAACTGGGGTGTGCAGAAGGGCTGGGCACAGACACTCTCCCAGATGCAGGGGTTTGAATTGCCCCATCGTTCTCTTTGTGGTTTTGAGTCATCAACATGTGGTAATGCAATTATCATATTAAGGACGGCCTCAGGCAGCTGAACTTTGCTTTCTGATGGCTGAGATGCAATCCCTGTCCAGCTGGTAGCATGTTAGGCTGTTAGGCAGGCTTGTGTCATGCCAATTACAGATATAACAAGTTACAATAATGTTACAGCCCCAGATGTAATTATTAAGATCACCAAAGAGAATGTTTTACAAGACTCGCACATAGAAAGATCACTTAAGGCCGATGCTCCAAGTTTCAATTTAAAAAGCAAGCACTGAGGTCTGTGAGCAATAGCATTTCCATGGAGTTACTCATATCCCTAACTTCAGGCATGCACAGGTTAGAGGCTAGCAAGACAGATCTCAGAAACAAAATACTGAAAGCAATACAGAAGAGAAGGAGATACAAATACAAGACTAATTTATGTCAAAATTAGAGATTTCTAGATTGGCATAGACATTTTTCAAGGATATGGAATTTTCCTATAAGTATGAGAGTAAAATATAAGAGGCAGCAAAATCAGTACCAACAGCTCTGAAGTATCCACTGTAAAGGACTCCCACTGAAAATTGTTTAAATTCAGAGCAGGAGAAAGAATGCAGCCATAAACTGTAACAAGAGGGAGTTTAACAACATTTGAGAAATACTGTGTCAAATCCAGCTTTGTGTCTTTTCTTTCAGTTTTCTTCAGGCAGAACAAGTAGGGGAGAGTTTCACAGTGAATCTGTGCCTGTGTGTCTTGTCCCCAGCCACCTCGCTTTTTCCCTTCTTCACTTGTATCTTCTGTAAGAAAATAGTTAGATGGAGAAGTAGGATGAAGTGGAAATTAAGAGTGAGACATGTATCTCAACAAGACAGCTCTATAAAAGGGAATTACTCAGCAGCATTGGGAATACATCAGAGAAAAAAAAAAAAAAAAGAGCAGGATTTAGTGCCCTTGTCAGCTATTTTGGATTAATCAAATCCAAAACAAATCTGAGCTCTCGTGTCTGGAAGAAAGAGCAGTACTTAGTCATGTACCTAGGGACAGTAATGCTTTGGGCTGGGATGGTAGTATGCCTTGACTGCCGCCTTTTGCGATCAGTCTCTGTGCCAGGTCTGTATATGCTAGAGAAACACATTATTCTCAATTTTCTGTTTTTCAGGACCCATTCTGCAGAGTTGCTTACCCTGGCCAGCCACTTAGGTGCCTGAGGCAGTGGAGAAGCAGCCACATGGCTCTGCAGGCACTGCCCTCCCCAAACATGAGGCCCTTATGATTCATGGACCATTTACTGTGGCCTTGAAAACAGCCAGTGGACCACATCATTGGGAATTACTGATGGGAGTGTCTGCAGTTTAATACTCACCAACACATCATCCAGGTGGGTGACTTGAATATAAGCAGTCAGTAAGTATATCGTCATGTTCAGCCTTCATGCCGTGCTGTAGAATAGTGATATTTCCATTTAAATGCCAGACAGAAAGCAGTGTATTGAGCAGGGTACAGGATACAAGTCAATCTAGTTCAGTTCAATATTCTTATTTAAGAGTTATTGTGGGCTAGGCAGAAAGCAAAATAGCCTGCAGCTTTCAATACTGTTCTCTTCCTAAACGATCCTGAAAGATTTTATTGATGTAAGCTACTCCCTCCATTTAGGTTGAGCTCTGAATTGCTTAGGAACCCAGATGAGGTGTCATGGTATGTATTCAGCAATATCATGACATTTCTCAATTGTGCATGATTTGTGAAGATGGACTACTTGAACTAAACAATGTGTGCCATTGTGGCTACAAGCTGAGGTCCAGCTAGTGCTTTCTCTCTCCTGGCACACAGACCAAAACCCCATTTCTAACTTAATGTCTAGATTAAATGAAACAATAAATCCATGCACCCACTTTAGGGAGTGAGAACATTTGCAGGACAAGTCAGCAAGGTAAGACTGGGAGCTAGCACCAAGTCAAGAGGGATTTGCAACTCTGGGAAACCCAACTGACCAGCAGGAATCTTGCACAACAGGTTTCCTACACAGGTCATATGTAGAGAGACAGTCATCTTCAGAGGGGAATTCCACACCAGAGCCTGCCTTAGGCATCCCAAATTACCCTCTGCAAGTATCATCTTTCTCTATCGACTAAACACAAGGAGTTTTAGTTCCCCTTAGGAAAACCAGCTCTTCTCTCCAGAGCCTAAGGAACTGGAACGCAGGCAGTTTGATTGCCCCTGAAGAGAACAGGGAGATCAGCAGAACAGCAGAAACATGCATTGACGTGCGGTGCCTGCTGCCAGGTCACCGGGGTGAAAGGGGAGTTTTCAAGGTCAGAGATAGTTTATAGGTATTTTCTGTCTCTTCTGGTTCAACTGAAGGGAAAGTAGGATCAGGCGAGGCTCTGGGCAAAAGAGCAAAGGAATTCAGTAGAGTGTGGGTGAAAAAACTTGCCCCATTCCTGGTTTATGGCTGCTGATCCTGGATTCAGTGGCTTGTTGTATGTGAAAGCACCATTTCTCAAATCTGCTTTGTCATGAAAAGGCTGTTACGGGAAGCTGGGAGAAAAAAGCCCCATGGTGAGCGGGATGCTGACTCCAGTCCAAAGATGGTCACGCAGTCCCTCAGGTGCACGTGTACAAACGACCTTGCTCAAAACAGCAAGAGGCAGTGGATGTGCTGCCGCCGGCGCTCGCTGCCTCCAGCTCTGCTCATCCCAGCCTCCTGCTAACCACTGTTTTGGAACAGTTGCCTAGATACCACAAGAGCCTGGCTTCAACTTCGGGCAAGTTAATTTGACATTAAAACTTGACAATACCAAATGTATTCCGGGGTTGAGACACACTTGCAGATGAAAACCACAACAGTGGTAGGCATCAGCATTAAATCTAACTCAAATGAACAAAACCTCTGTCAGAGATCTGCTTGAGCCCCCACTTCCCTTCTCCTTGGGCTCTCAAGGACAGTTGCAGTAAGACCCACATGTGAAATTTCACGTGCCCTTGGCTTGCTGGAGCTAGGCTCCATCCACCCCTAGCCTCAACTCCTTGATGGGGGCTCCAGGTGCAACTTTACATTTGCCAGACCTCGTATTGACAAGGCCTTACAGTTTAAAGGCCATGGCTGCAATCCTAATGACGTCTCACCCCTAGTTCTTGCATGTTTTTTAGGAAGCCACCTGAGATGCAAACTTTCTGGCTCATGGTTTATTTATGCAAGGACTTACATTAATGAAGGCACCACTTTAGACAGGCGCCACTTCAGGACATTCTGACTTAATTACCTAATAAAAACCCCACCAACCAAAAATGGGATTGCATGAGGAACCCCCCACACATACTCTCCCCATTTGAAGTCTGCTTCTGTCCAAGTTGCCACGGTCTCTTGAATCTGCAGGACCCTCTTGGCGTCCAGCAGGTAAAAATGGGTGAAAGACCAAGAATAAGCCATTTCTTATTCTTTTGTATCTTTCGGGGGGAGGGGGGGGGTGTTGACAAATGATCAACAATAATAAGCAGTCACAGACACCAATTATCCTGGATAAAAGGTAATTTATTTCTCATACTTCTTTCTCTTGCATCCAGAAACGCGTATTCTCATTTAGAAGCTAATGGGACCTGGTTACTGTGCTCTTCTGAAATGCTTTTGTGGCTGATAACTCAGAAATGTTTCTGTGATTTTTCCCTTATCACTAATATATTGATAGTTGTGTAGGACTCTTCTGCAGCAACTCTTCATTGCTGTAATGACCATCTGGGGCTAGAACATAGGGGCTGTCTAGGTCCCTATCAGAGCAGCCACGCAATGCCAGGCTGTTCTTCCCATTGACCGGTTACATCCATGGTTTGATACAGTCAGAAACACAGATTTGAGCAGATTTCACTTTCTGTGAGACCATTCATTAAATACAAGTTGACTGGGCTGAATCTTATAGTCCTTAATCAAATATTATACTCAAGAAGAAGGGAAGGGGACCTTAGATCAGTAAAAATCAGACCACTCTTTCATTGTTTTCTTTTTAATATATCTCCCTTCATTTGGAATGCAATAGATTGTCTATCTAATCCTGGTAGCTGAAAAATGGGGCCCTTACTTCCCTTGGGAATAATTTAAAATGGTGTAACATGCCACTGAGAACAAATAACCTAAGAAAAGTGCTGTAGACAACATTTTAATGAGCTTTATCAGATGATGAAAAATATAATGTTTTCCTGTGCAGCCATGGAGGGAACTATGAATCTTTATCTTGACAGTGGCTCTGCAAGAGAATGAAGGCAAAACTGAGAAAGGATAAGGTTTTTCAGTGCCAGCTTTCACCCTTGAAAACCAGAATCTCTCTCTTATTTGGTTGGTATAAAAACAGTCTTTGTCTACAGCTATTTCTGATGCTCTTCCTCTTAATATCTAATTCTATAAGAAGTTGCAGTTTTGCGCCATATTGGCAGACTGAAGCAGCAAATGTATCACAAGCAGGGTATTTATTTTTGCTGCCATATACACATAAGTATATCACTTTTAATGAAATCTTGTCCAAAACGGTCTCCTAAAAAACAGTTGTAAGGAAAAAATAAAATCGCTTAGCTATTTAAAAGAAAACGCATTTTCTCTCTTAGGCATATTCAGTTATCTTAATCAAAGGCATAAAGGACTGAAAGGGAGGTCTTTTAAACTGAAATTGAGAGTATTTATTACTTGATATCTCTAAGCAAAGGGCAGATCATTAAATCAGCTGGAAGAAGGGTGGGTTGGATCTCAGGAGGCTGCCTTACAGCTCTTTGCATTTCTGGAGACTCACTGGATCCAAGGAGGCATCTCCCCCCAGTTGCTAAGCCTTCCCCTGTGCGTTCATGCTTGCCCAGTTTTACTGCCCGCTGTTTTTTCAAGCTTCTTCCTGTGTCATTGTGAAACATTGTGCAGTTAATGAACTCCAGAGAAACCTTTAGGAGAAAAATTAAGTAAAGCAAATTGATGAAGTTGTGTGGGTTAATTATCATCAAATACAGACAACCCCCACCCCAAGTTGTTTTTCTAGATGCAAAACATATGGAAATGAAAATGTGCCATTTTATGTCCACTTCACACAAGATGTGTCTCCTAGCCAGACTCTGCCCCTCTTATCATGAGAAAAAACACAAAGTAGTTGCTGTAAAAAGAAGATAAATTACCTTAAATGGACAGCAGATTTCCCTGCTGTTAATTCCGAAGTGGAGTAAAGGCAGGCAGTGTTGACAGTCCTGTGGTGTTGGGAAGGGAAGGGAAGGGAAGGGAAGGGAAGGGAAGGGAAGGGAAGGGAAGGGAAGGGAAGGGAAGGGAAGGGAAGGGAAGGGAAGGGAAGGGAAGGGAAGGGAAGGGAAGGGAAGGGAAGGGAAGGGAAGGGAAGGGAAGGGAAGGGAAGGCCAGAATATTTTAAGTGGAAATTCTATAATTGGAATTTCCAAAAGTAAATTGAACAAGCAATATGTGTATATATATATATATATATATATATATTATACTGCTTCAACCAAATTTTTTTTCTAAAAGCATATGTGAGGGACCCTCAGTAAGGTGTCAAAAAATCAATATGCTACAAGGGAAAATAAATGGAAGTTATAATTCCTTATCTAACATCGGAACAATGAACCTCAGGTAAGGATAAAATAAACAGACCACTTCTAAATTACTGTAAGAAGATTTGGAAAGACAAACTCATTGTTTATTAACTACTAACAGTAAAGCCTGCATCCGTCAGGATACCTGCTGACAGATTTATTTCTGAGTGTAACTGGGAGAATCTATTTTTAGAAAAGGGTAGTATATTTTTCTTGTAATATGAAAGTTCAGCAGGAAGAAATAACTCAGTCTTGCAAAAAAATTCCTAGGGCAGTGCTGTAGTTTTATGAGTACTAGATTTTACCAAGATTAGTGTTCAACAAAAGTTAAAAAAAGAGAGGTTTGCTTTTTAAAGAAAGGAATTGCTTAAAAAAAAAAATTGCTATTCTGTTAAAGTTCCTGCAATTAGACTAGCAAAACAGGAGGTCTAGAGGCATACTGGGAGAGGGGTATTTTGTTCCCAGAGGAGAAAAGATTTTTAGTATCATTCAAACATTCACATTCGTCTGTAAAGTTAAGATCCCTTATCTAAAATGTGTTTCAGTTTTGTGTTGTGCTTAGCAAATACAGAAAGGTCCAAACTCAAACTTTTCATCTAAAAATGTCTTCTTATAGTGAGAACATGAGATCCTGGCCCATGGGTGCACACTGAGGCTGACTGGCTGGTAGCTCCATGGTAGACCTAGAGGGTGACTGTGTCTAACCAGAAGCACATGGTCTACTCCGTCACACCATTCGTGCTGAGTGGATGCGCCTGGAGAAACCTGGTGGGAATGTGGCAGCCCTCACCCAACCAAGGAATTAAATTCAAAATTTTATGGCCAAATATCTCATCTTTAAATTTAACAAAGAGAACTGATGCAGTCCATAATAAACAAACACAGTGTGGTTTGGAATTGGTTTCCCACCTCCAAAAAATTACAGACAATATTAGGGTTTTGAGTAAACAAATTTCTTCACAAAAAAATAGGTGGCCACCACGGAAAATGTTCATGCCATTAAACAAAAAACAAAAACACATTTTGACCATTAAGTATTTTCTATTTTGAAATATCGTTACAATATTCCATTAGTTGCAGGAGCTGAAATTCATCTGTTTTTCCATCCAGGCTCCTCTGTGGTCTGGACTTCTTCATCACAGGACATCACCCTGAATGCACCGGAGAGCTCAGCGAGAGGAGAGGTACCGCATCGCACGAGATGGGATGTGGAGAGAGGCTCTGCCCATGGGAGGAATGGAATGGGGAAGCAAGGATCCTGCTCTGTCTGGTGGGCATTAAGCAGAGGCAATTCAGAATTTATGATCTGGATGAAAAGATTTTGACTGACTAGTAAAGTTTTTGAAACACCCCCAAGATCTCCTTCTCTTTAACAGAGTTGGCTGATACAGCCTCGAAACAGGATCGCTTTGCTGGAGTAGCGGGCGGCTGAGAGACCGTGCAGCTTCAGGGCTTAGGGGCCGGATGGGGGAGCGTACCTGGAAAAGCACTGTTAACTAACCTTCAACTTCTCTAATGGTCTGCGTCTTGAAACAGAGCTGAGAGTGCCCTCCAGCAGACAAGCAAGCTAGGAGACTTGGGATATCATGACCTTGTGTTGCTATTTGTAATAACGGTTACACATGTTGTAAGATGCTTTGAAAGCTAGCAATAATCAGGTGTAAGTGTTATTTCCTTACATTGTTGGATGCTTGTTTTCTATTTCAGACAGGCAGAGAACAGGTGGAGGCAGCTGGGATTAGGAGTGGCATTACAACGTTCTTCGTGTTTATGTTATAAATGAATTTTCAAACTGAGCTTTACCAAGAGGAATCGTGCTTTAATCCTAAAAACAAAGAATAAAAGTATGTTTTGAATGTTTCTATGTTTTCAGGTAGAGTAACAAACATTTTTATTGAAATGAAGACATTAAATTGGGAGGCAGAAAAGGCCTAAGTTTAGATCTAGATATAGCTAAGTATTGCATAATCCTCCTCAACATGACTTAGGCACTGTAATGTACCTCTTACTTATCTGTAACATAAATCCTATGAACCTAAAGTAATCCTGAAATAAGTTTACTTCTCAGGATAATGTCAAGGGTATTTCTTATAGGTTATAGTTTGAGTGGCTTTAATTACTACCCAGAGGAAAATCCTATGGATTTGAAATTAACATCTTTGCCTTTAAAAAAATGCACTCATGCTCTCGTAAAAAACTCGATGTATCTGCCCAACGACATGAGATATCCAATTGCACTAAGGTCACTGATGTTGCAGAAAAGCTTACTTGTTCCTGTTCCCCTTCCTTTCATCTCCTCATTACCCATCTTCTCCTATATCAGATTTTGACCTTCAAGCAGCGAATCCGTATTTCAGTTCTTTGACAGCAAATTTTCTCCTTGTGTAGAGCCCATGGTTATCTGAGATTTCTGCTCAGTCTCCAAAATTCAAAAGGCCATATGTGTTTGAGAAAGGCCAATTCAAACATAATCTTTGGCTCAGTTTGATTCAGGAGCTGCAAATTTACTACAAATTATATTGATACTCCTAACCCCTTTTTTTTTTGTGAGAAATACTCACCAAGTGTCCTACTTTATACTGCTTGCCTACATATGGATGAGCTGCTTACACTTTACTTATGGAAATGTTCACATTTATCACAACCAGACCATATCTCTCACTTGCAAACAGAATTGGGAGGAAGAGGAAAGCATTGTTTGCTGAAAGGACTGCTGGTTGCACTTAGTCATTGGAAGGGTGGAAAGAAAAGAGAAGGAGAGAATGGAGCAGAAGCAGAATAAAGTGAAGGGAAATAAATAAAAGTGAAGGAACAGATCCATCCCCAGTGCTGCAGCTCTATAACCTGGCCTAAGTGTCAGCCTTTGGAGTGGCATTTGAGGATTATTCATCCCTACTGAGAGCTGGGAGGGTGATAAAACAATAGGAAAATAACAAGCAGATGCTCGCCAGAGAAATTTTTTTCCATTTGTAGTGAGGTTAGAAACAAATAATCAAAACAAGATCCAGTGCAACTTTTGCTTTTTCCACAAAGTTTTCCCTGCCAAAAGACTTAATGTCACATGGATCTGGTAAAGCTGCCAGCCTGGAGCAGCCACCGGGCTGCCGTGACGGCTGCCACCAGAGGAGACCCATGCTGTGAGCACACAGGGGCTGCAGCACGGTGTCTTCTTTTGGGCTTTCTGTTGCTCCTCACCTCTGCCGTGAAGCCACTTTCCCTGCCTATTGCGAGACTTTGCTGTCAGGGTCCGCTGCTGCTGCTGTCAGGGTCCCCAGACCTCCGACCTAAGCTGTGTTCAGTCCTGCACCGACCCGCTGAGAGTCAGTCCACCCACAGCAACTCCCTAAACGCCTCCATTAAGCAACTTTACAAGGGTTACAAACCCTTAAGCTAGAACGAGTACAGATTTAGGGCAAAGCGGAGATGCCTACACGCTGTTCCCTGCTCCCCAGAGCACAGCAGCTGCCCTATCTACCTACCACGATCTCCACGTCCTCCTGAATGGAGAGGGCGTGTTCCTAACAGGTAAGAGTTACCTCTATGGCTTTGGCGTAACTGCCAGATTAAAGAACAAATCTATTTTTTGCTAAGAAAACATAGAGAAAGTAACCTTTTAAAACCATGGTATTTACATTGTAAAATCACTTGTATATGTCACAAGACAAACACCTCAGAGCAAAGGCACGATCCTGATTGCAGAGCAAAAACTAAGCAGACCACAACTTAGCTCTGGGCATCTCACAAGCTGCAGAGTCCATCATGCTTCATTGTGTAGGCGGCAAAATTTTCCAAAAGGCATAATTGGGGACAGTCTGAATCTGGAGGTGATCATATAGTGGATCAGGGTATTTAACCACAAGAAGAACACAGCTATGGCTTAGGTTGTGGAAAGCAACTACTCTGTGACAGTGGTGCTTAGACACCACAGTACACAAAACTGCAGCCTTGATCCTGCAGTGCATTGTGTAGTCTGGGTGTTCCTGAGTCAGGGATTTCCACAGTTCAGTGGCACTCTCAGAGGTAAGTAGAGAGAAGCAGAGGGCAAAGTTACAAGGTCTCTGTTAGAGACTGGAGACATCTTAATCAGCAACGATATGGTGAAAAAACTCATTATCACAATAGAAAGTACACTTTTAAGATGGAATTTTGTTTTAACAAGTGAGTTTAACGTTAACACTTCCTGGGTATTTGGGCGACATAAGCTCAGGTGCTCAAAAGCTGTTGCAAATTAAGTTAAACAATTGCAAACATCGTTCGGTCAATGTCCTATTTCAAATCAGATGAACATGCTTGCAGTGTTTTGTTGCTCAATTACTAGCCTAGAAAGAAGCAGAGATAATCCTTCAAAAAGTACATGTGCATACAATGCATTTATCTTGATATAGTTGCCCATGGAATACTCTGCAGTATGAAATTACGATGAATAATCTTCATATTTGCAGCTCGCTCAGTCTTATTAATGCCTGTATTGAACACAAATACAATCAACTAGCTTCCAGAAGATTTTCCCACCAGGGAATATGAAAAAAAAAGTAGGTTAGTTTGATTGATCGCTCTTGTCACTGCGCTTAAAGATGTGGAACTGAGCTTACTTAACAACTTTGATAAGCAAGATTTCACGCTGAAAAGTTTTCTGCTTTATAACTGGTATGAACGCAGAGACAACAAGATATTAATAAAAATATGCAACATAATCCACACAGCATTCTTTCTTTTCTGGTCTCCTGCAGGAGAGCATGGTATGTCTCCAGCCTAGGAGTTTCTGTAAATCAGATGATCCTTTTAACTCCAAGCAATCCTTTTGCTTAAATTGTTGTCAATGTGATCTGCAAGGTGTAGGATGGAAAGCAGAAATGTAGCTGTACTGTATTTGTACTGCACTCCAAATTGGGAGAGAATGGAAAAATTAAGTGCAGACTGGAAACATAAAATCCCTGTTTCTAAACAATAAGAGCTGTGAGATATCCACTGTTTTGGCTAATATTTTTTTCCATGTTAAAATAAGCCTATTTGTTTTAAGGTGTATTTATAGAAGGCATTCTCTTATTTTGCATTTTACTATGTCTCTAATTTTAATTTATGCACTCCTGTGGCTACAGGCAGGGAGAAGCAGCAATTCGGAGGGGCATTTGTGCTGAAGGGTGTTGGGTAGGTGACCAGCCCGTTTCCCACACGGACCTCCGAGCTGGGGCAGGGCTGGAGACAGGCTGTGCATGGGTGTCTCCAGCTGTTCTGTCCTGGCGCCACAGACCGCTTCTCTCCCGGAAATCTGTACATTAAAGCCTGAGCTTTCATCGAGCAGGAATAGCCCCCAGCTATAGATTGAGAGAGGCTTGACTTTGTGAAATGTCACACATTCATTGCCTCAAAAATTTGCACAAACAGATGGAAAATGTGGGAAATCTTCCTAACCTAATGAGCCCCATCTTACTTCTTGTCCAGGAAAGCAGGCTGTTTCCTCACAGGGAGGACTGAGGGTATAACACTCCAGTTATAAAAGACCATCTTTTTCCATCTTCAGAATTATTGAACTCCCATGAGGCCTCGGGATGTTTTCATAATTATTTCCAGTTTCTAAAATTTCTTGTAAATAGAGACTCCTCAGCCCCACCGGTACGAATAGACTAAACAGGGCTTGAAAGCTGACACACAACTGGTACACATCTGTCCCCCCTGCCCAGCTCGGCTGCCTGGCATGATTTTGGCCCTGACCATAAGGTCCCCTCATGGGCAATGCCTGGGTACCTTCAGGGAACTATTCCTGGGATAACATACATGGATAACACCGCTCTGCTCAAGGGCAACAGTTATGCTTCGAGGGCTTTGGCCATGCCTGCCATGATGCGCAGCCTGCCTGGGGATTTCATTTATCAGTGCAGACACAGTCCATTGAGCCCAATGTGGCGGTCAATGAATAAATTATCTTTTATGGCCTTTGTTAGTTCAGTTTAAAATGTCCAAAAACACTCTGAGGGCTGTGCTGCAGCCCAGCAATATGCTGAGTGTTTTTCCAGCATGTGATGAAGGGTAGATGTTGCATGTCCTGCATTGCACAGGAGAGCAAGTGAGGCTGCTTGAGGTTACAAAGGCTGTCAGGATACGGCCCGAGGGCTACAAAAAAGGAGGCAGCCAAACTGGGTAAGCATCATCCTATGATTTCTGGCTACTGGGAGGGGTCTCAGGATAGAGGAGAGACCTCCAGACCCTCATGCACGTGGTCTCAGAAGGAACCAGAGGGGTTAGGGGTGAACTCAAACTGGTGCCATGTGGGCAGCCAGGAAACAAGGAGATAGATGTGAACTGCAAAGTTAAGCTGTTTGAAGTGTAGATGCCATCCCAAAGTGCAAGAGGTGATACTGCTGACTGATATTAGTAATATTATTTAATCCATTGAATAGAATATTCAATGAAAATGATGAATTCATACTGATTAATTGAATGGTCTCTATAAAACTGCCTATTTGCACAGCTTCCCACAACCTCTCTTCCACATCTTCATTTAAAGACAAGAAAAGACTCATTATCCTTGTGTGGTAGGGACAGGGTTTTGGATTAAAAATATCTGTGTGACACAAATATGTTTTGATTATACTATAAAAACTAGGAAAAAGACCCAGAGAGAGCTAGATGACTGGGTAAGGGGGTTTCAAATAAAGGGGAAGCCATCTGGAAACAAAGAAACTAGGGAAAAACTGAGAAGCTAAGGCAAATCTGTTCTGCACAAAGCTGACCATCTGGAACACGTTACTGAAGAAGAGATGTGGGATCACATAGATTGTTTCTGGAAAAGGAGGGGCTTGAGGGGCATGGAAAAAAACCCAACATGGTTGAATTAAGAGCCAGCCACAAACACTGAGCCAGATGGCTTTTTCTCTTCTTACAATGATGTATGTTCTCATCTTTCTATATCTCTGCTAATGGCTTTAACACAGGAGAAGTACATGGAGCGAGATGTTAAGGAGGAAGCAGAGGGACCTGGGTAAAAGAACTTTACTTCTCTTGTATGCCTCTCTGTACTATAAACTGAAATTCAAAACAGGGATGTCTCTCTTATGCAACACTACATCTGTTGCTGTTCTGAAGTCTTTGGGCACAGAAACTCTTTCCAGACAGTGCAGAGCAATCATTTGGGTGTTTTGACAGGTTTCCAGCTGTAAGCCATATATTTGTTTTATAGCAAATTTTAGGTTAGTTCCTAGAATTTAAAACATATTCAATCTGCTTTTGTTTTACAATCTGTAAACACTTTTAGAGCTCTATTCTTTATTTAATGATAGATAGGCACAACACAGCTGTTCTCCAGTGGCCTGTATTTTCGGCATAACCTTATTCTTTCCTACACGCACTGTTCAGAGTTTCAAATATGCTAGAAGAACCTGGGCCAAAACATCAGCAGGCCAAAAGTGCTCTGAAACAAACAGGGAAGGTGAATGATTTTTAATTCATATCTGCAAGACGGTGACACTGACCGTCTCCCATGGTCATAGAAGATGGCTGGGGTACAGCTGGTACAGGAATATGTTTCGACGGCTCAGCAGAAGATACTCAAGGTAGTGCAAGGGGTACAAACAAAATAGGCATGTCAATGCAGAGCCTGTTAGACGACTGCCCATAGTTTCTCGGAAAGGCAAATTAACGCAGGTCAAGTGTTGCATCAACACAATTATAACTGCTCCTAGTAGCCAAGGCATCACATTCAGAGCTGGTGTCTCAGCACAGCAGTGCCCTGTGTCTCATAATCCCACTGTGGGAAGAGCCAAGGGGAGCAAGAGCCCTGGGCAGCACAGTGATTGTACAAAAAACATCAGTGCAATTGCCCAGCTGAAGTTAAATTTTGCTGCCTGCACAGCCATGTCAGAGGGCCGGAAAGGTACCTCTGTTTAATGATGCCCTCTGCTGCATCCTGAACTGTCACATGGCAGGGTACATTATGACCTTCCCACCAGCAATAACAAAAGGAGTTTCTGCTTTGACTTCAGTTTATACTTCAAATGCTGTGATAAAATGATCTCCCAGCACTAGGGAATGCAATGTGCCGTTATAATGAACACCACAGGCCCCCAGAATTAGGCTGGCACCCAAGCTACATTACAAATGCTTGCATATAATCTTCCTTTCAGAGAAACTATGCTGACAAACTGTAACTCTCCTCTTCGGATGTGCCCAGCTCACGTTCCCCTCTGTAAACACTGCACCTTCACAAATCAACCCCCACGCTCCAGCAGGATAAGCAACTGCGAGTCCAAATTCACCTTCTGACAGGTCAGTGCAAACACAGTGAATTCTGTCCTTCGTGCCAAGTTGTTCTTCAAGGAAAAGAATTTGTTTCCAGAAAGTCTTTCCCCCTTACTTACAAAACTTTAAGATGGGAAATCCTGTCAGCAGCAGGCTTGACAAGCGATTCTTTTTTATATACTCACATTAATAACTCGATCCTTCTCAGAAACTACTCGGCTCTTCAAAACAAGCTGCCCACATGCAAAGGCACAGCTCTGCAGATGCTGGCCAGGACCTTTCCCTCCTTCCTCTTGGGAATCCTGAATTCCTGCCCCCTGACCTAAATCAGGTGTCTCAGCTTTCTATGGGCTTCAGTTGGGAAAGAAATGGCCAGATACACAATGTCAGGCCCTTCCCCTTCTGCTGTCAACTTTCCTTACTCCTTCAACACCTTCCAGTTAACTCCTTTTTTGGGATATATGGGGCTGGGAACAGCCATCCTATTAGCTCTTTTGCAGCTGGAAAACCACCTAAGACAGGGTTACCAGAGCGGTACCAGGTGGAGGGGGTGCTCGGCAGAGTAGCAGGAAACTGGGAGCACCGTGCCTTCTTTTGTTTATTCTTTTTATTGTTGCTGTTGTTGTTATTGTCATTATTGTGGACCAAGAGCCCACTGATGTGTAAACACAGAACACAAAATTGTCACTTCCCCCAGAAGCTTGCACTGTAAGTATAAATATTTGGCTTAAATGGAGTCTGAACAGGAGACGATAAGTAGGAAAATAGTCACTCAAGGGAGATGCTGTGAGTGAGGATCTGTTTTATACTGGAAGCGAGCAGACTGCACAAGAGAGTGCTACATGGTCAAACAATAGCAGCATTGTGGAGTGCATAAGAGTGCATTTGTTAAAAGACAAGAGAGATTATTTTGCAAGAAGATTTTGGTACTAAAAGTAATAGAGTTGTAACCTTCTTGATCCCAGCTGTGCTCTGGAAAAAAAGAGCTATTTACATTCTTCACAAATAAACAGGGCTGCATCGAAGAAAATACTGGGCCTACCACCAATTTCTTCTCCTAACCTCCCAGACCCCAGATTTCAGATTTTAGCTCAACTGGGTGACCTTATTCCTCCAAGTAATCCTAGAAAAACTGAAGTGAAGAATGGCTTTGTATCAAAACATGTCCTAGCAAATTATAAGAACTGTAGGCATTATTAGGCTGCTCAAGGCAAGCTGGGATTTATAAAATAATAGCTTCCCACAGGCACTGATCCAAGGCCTGTTGAAGTTAATGTGAGTCCTTCCTCTGATTTCAGTGGGATTAGGAGGAGGCCTCCCACCCACCCCACCAAGGCTCCTATATGACTGACAACAAGCTTGAAGGATCCACCCTGCACAGATGGTCAACTTGCACCACGGAGGAGGTTCCATCAGAAGCTCCCTTCAGAGGCCTGGAGAAAAGGGTTGATGTATTAGATGCGTGGCATATGTAAACACAGGAGGCCACCTACTGATATCGAAAATCTCAGAAGAGAAAGTTTTTTATGCATCTCACAGGATATTTCTAGCACTCCAAGAGTTAAAGAGTTTTTGTAAATTTGCACGAAACTCACTCTGACTCCTTGACAAAGGGCTCACCCTTCCAGAAAAATCAGAAACTAAAGCAGCTGTCACTGCACTTTTTCCTGTATGTTGCATTCAAGACACTCGCACTAATAAAAGTGACTTCTCTCACGTCTCCTCCTCCCTGCAGAATACCCCTCAGCCGCATGGAAATTTTTGCAAACTTTGGCACTGTCTGCACTCTAACAAGTCATGCTGGCACAAACAACCAAAGCAGAATTAATGAGAGGAGTCAGCTTGCAAAACAGTGCGGTGTATCAGCAGCAACCAAGGAAGAAGAGCCATCCAGATAGCCCTGCACACAAGATTAATTGAGAAAAATAAAACTGATCTGCTGGTGAAGCAGTTTACAGTGAAGTGTTTAACTTTTACCATGGTAATAGTCCAACTTGTAAATAAACTGGGAAAAGATGCAACAACCATGGTAGAGCAGAGGACTCCTGCACTGATTAATAAAGAACAAGAGCTTGAAGCAGGGTGACACAGGTCTGTGCTCCATTCTCTGGAATTGCAACAACTTCTTCTAGTACATGCTTAGAAAAATGCACAAATTCTGTAAATTCTGTAAATTCTCTTAAAGAAGATCAAGAAAAGACATACATTACTGCCCTAGGGTGGCAATAAAACAATCGCATAAATATTGGAACAAAAGATAATCCAGCAGCTCACTACTCCACTGCATGGGGCAACGAGCGTACCGGAGACCGTGGTGAAGGCAGTCTGTCCTTTCTAAAGGGACTTGGGGTTGTTGCTTCCCTTCTAGCAACTGCGGGTGGGAAGTGTCAGTCTTCTTCTAGCACGCTTTTTCACAACGGGGGAAGAGTCCTCCCTGTCGTTTTTTGTCTAAATCCCTGTGTCATACCCGAGTAAGAAATCAGGAAGAGAGATACGAAACATTTCACTTCAGTGGTTCACTTACATACCTACTAGCTAGAAAATTGCCATGCCTGAATGAGAGCCATGTGTTTGTTTGTTTGTTTGTTTGTTTTGCTAAGTAATGAGACAACTCTGCTTTCTGAGGAATATATTTGTATATTGCTAATTATCTTTTCCAGGAGTACACCAGCTAAAGTTTGCATGGAAAAACAGACAAAAGGATGTCATTAAAATGGGCCCCAAGAACCTTTCAAATGATTCACAGTGGGCTTGTTCTAATTAAAATTGAATGTGAAAACAAACACGCTTGCAACTTGCTAGGGTAATACTGGGTATTTATGAATTTTGTCAGCCTGGCCTGTATGTGAAAAAATGAAGCACATGCAGTTGAAGTTTAAGATCCTAATCATGCAGTGTAAGCTGTTTGAATTGCTTTAACTTCGTAGAGGATGATACAAGCATTTGATCTTACAAATCCTTACTTACTGTAGGTTGTTAACTCATTGGAAAAAATCTATTTAAGAATTTCATCGTGCCCCATTACTGGAATAGGTAAGCATCTAATGTACAAGAACTTCAGCCCTGAGTAAGTCATACACTGCTGTGGGTCCCTCTCTGCCTGCTCTCAGTGCTACTATGCACCCTTTCAAATTTCTGCAAGGAAAAGAACTGGAAAGAGATATTTCTTTTTAAGGTAATGCATTTTGCTGCCTATTTGAACATGAGGATGGACTAACTGGAGCCACTAAAAAGCTAGACATAGGTGATGGGCCATGAGGATGGCTGGAGAAACTGAGTCATTGCATCCCCGGCACAAAACCATTGGCTTAACCCAGTAAGATGTTTAGAACAGCTGTAGACCAGGGGTCTACAACCAACAGTTTAAAATAGATAACATATGGGGAAAAAAAAAAAAAAAAACAACATACAAATACTAACACAAACATTCATATCCCTAGGAAACCAGTAAGGAATTTAGGCAATACTCAACTTGTTGAGTAGAACACAGGATTGGATGTCCATACACTGCATGGGATGGGGTCAGGCATCTCCGAGTAGTGGGGTTTCTGGATATTTTTTCAGACATGTCTGACCACCATCCCTGTGTATGGACATCTAACTTTCTATTAATAAAAACCAAGGAGGAGGAAGGAGGCTGCAATTCTGAGGATCTGAGGGGATTAATTCAGGGCTGCAGGTAGGTGCTTGCACCCCTGGGGGGCCCAAAGCCAGGAATCCTTCAGAGAAAAGGTACCTACGTAACTTCTTTCAAAGAATGGAGCAAGATTCACTGTTTTCTTTCAAAGTGGCACCCACTTTTTACCTGTTTGACTTGTGATGAGTACTCCTTTGGGAAGCAAGAGACCAGAGCTCAAAATATCTGCCAGCTCCCAGGCAATAACTGCTAAAGCAGAGGAGAGGAGGAGAGACAGGCACACAAGCCTTCCTTCTGTCAAACCGCATCCCGTTTCACGGTCGGGTGGGAGAGATGTGGGACTTCGGAGAGAAAGGGACTGGGAAGACAGAGAAAATGTAATGGTTTTGGTAAGGACATTTGACAAGGATGAGGGAACGCTGTGGCTCCCTCTTGTGAGATTATGACTGTTGTTTGTATGAAGCAGTCACAGATAAGAGGCAGAAACAGTCCTGTGGCAGCGGGAAGGCGGCGGCAGCCCTGACAGCGCTTTGTGCTGTCGTGTCTTTTGCCACGAACACGTATATTCTGTGTCTTCTGGACTTGGTGCATCAGTGAACTCGGCACCACTCTGGCTAATTCTCCTAATCTGACCTGGCTGTGAGGGAAGCCCTGTACCTGCTGTCCTGGACTGAGAATATCTCAGCAGGCAGCATAAGAGCTCAAGGGAAATGTCTAGGAAGAGTAAGTACTAAATTACTTCTGGACTAGATACCTCCAGTCTGTCTAAATTCATTTCTGAATATAGCCCTCAAGGACAAATCTTGTTCCAATTTCAAGTAATGACAAACGTCCCCTGCACTCCAGCAGGCTGTGGAAGGGACGGTATCAGTTGTCCAACACTAGCTGAGGAAACAGTTGAGCTGTAATGCTGTATCGCATTATGAATCCCAGTGTGCTAACACAGGGGAGGAGGCACTAGGGGGCACGAGGCCATCGTCTTAAAAAACTACCAGAGCGCACTGCACTGTCCCTGCTGCAAGCCCATCAACACCGGCCTAGCAGCCTGCCCTGGCTTCCCGGGAATCCCCTGTCCCTCCTTCTGAAGGTGTCCATGGCATAGACCAGGACCACAACAGACCACACAAAGACGGAGACTGCAGCTGACACCTCTCTTCCTTTTGGCACAGTGAGGAAATTTCCACAGCAGGTAATCGCTTTCATGCTGCAGGCAGCAACCTGCCAGGTTTCTCGACACCTGGCAGCCAGATGGAGAAAGGTGTGCCAGAAGCCCCAGGGGCTGGTGAGGGAAGGTGGAGAGCTCACCTGCCTTCAAGTCTCTGAGTCCCTAGCCAGCGCTCAATCTGCCCAGTCCCTCTTCCAGGAAGGTGCAGGTTGTTGCAGAGCTAGTATCTAACTTCACCCCAGTAAAAAGGCCGCAGTAGACATATCCAGCACCTGTAACTCACCAGTAAGGAGAGCTGGTGCCTTGGAGCAGTGGCCTGCCTTGTGACGGAGACTGCCATCTCTCGTGGGTGGACGTGATCAAAGCCTGACACTCTTACAAGGACCAAACATCCCACAAACGTCTCACCACTCACACAGTTCTCTTAGGAATAAGATAAAAGAAAAAACAAACTACATGTGACAGGCATTAATTGCTTTGCACAGGCTCAACTCCACAAAGGTCCTCTGGATTGGTGATACTGACTGTTAGATGCTAATTTTTAGGTACTCATGGTCTAAAAAGGAGCTGCCGTTCTTCCCTTTTGTATAGCACCTATTATAGGAGGCTCAGGAATTGACTCAATTCTTTTTGCAATTCAGACCTTAGTCTCTGGCTTCCAGTGTCAGCAGCGGAAGAAAATAACTGTACAGGCATTCTGGTATTCAAATTGTCACAGCAATCTGCAGCTCTTTGTGCCCTTACATAAACAGTCCTATCACCAGGAAACAAAGGCCTATATATATATGAGAAGAAGTAACTGTTGGATTAGCAGTAAACTGGACTAGTTGTCACTTTTTGATCTGCTTCGGCTGAAATCAGTGCTCCAGGTAATACGTGATACTACAAAGTCCACAGCCAGATGGTCCATTTATTGTCCCCACTTACTTTTTTTAGCATACAGTTTTCTAGCCATGAATACTACACCAATTATGCAGCAGTAGGTTTCCTTCCACAGAACGCTTTGATATCTATATAAATAACTTCACCAGTGGGGCTGCCGCTACTTTGATCCGCCGCCATCACAGAAGCTAACGCAGCTTATCAAAAAGAATCAAAACTTCTTTTCTGTGCTCGCAAAACTACCCAAGCGACTGCACCCAAGCAATCACAGCTGATTTTCTTCCTCTGCAGGCTTCCCCACCCCAGCGGGAACCCGGACGGAGCAGAGCTGGAGCCCGGCCGGAGCAGAGCCGGAGTAGAGCCGGAGCCCGGCTGGAGCAGGGCTGGAGCAGAGCCGGAGCCCGGCTGGAGCAGGGCTGGAGCAGGGCTGGAGCAGAGCCGGAGCCCGGCTGGAGCAGGGCTGGAGCAGAGACGGAGCCCGGCTGGAGCAGAGACGGAGCCCGGCTGGAGCGCAGCTGGAGCCCGGCTGGAGCCCGGCCGGAGCGCAGCCGGAGCAGAGCCGGAGCCCGGCTGGAGCCCGGCTGGAGCAGGTCTGGAGCCGAGCCGGAGCCCGGCTGGAACAGAGCCGGAGCGGAGCCGGAGCCCGGGCGCTGGCCGCTGCCTGAGCAGATGCTGCCCCCTGCCTGGCTCCTGGTTTCCCGGCCCCAGCTGAGCTCCAGCCAAGGCGAGGGCAATGCCTCCCAGTCAGTTTTTGCCTCTCCTGGCAGGATCACAACCCCGCCCCAAGCTGGCAGGTGTGCCACAGGAGAACCTCCACCAATCAGCTCGCGGTGCAAGACAGGAAAAAAAAATAGTTATTTCCCTGGGAAAATAATTCTCATAGGCACCAGATAGCCACTTTGAGCAAACAGTTGTCCAAATTGCCTAGCATCATTTAAAAGGGAGAGGAAGGACCTAAGCTCATGTCACAAGACAGCGATAACTTCAGATTATCCCAGAGCTTTTTGGGCTGCACTACAGTAACTTTATGATACTTAAATCATTTCTTGCATGTGTTATTTTGAATGACAACCTTTAAAGTCTGTCATGTCCTGTGATGCTCATTACTGGAGCCTGCAGCTTGTGGGAGAAATTGTACCCAAACTAGATGATCTGCAATGCAGTTCCTTTGCTGCTTTGCTCCTTCCAGCTGTAAAAAATCAACACTGCAAATCCCACTGGTTTCCTCCCAGGGTCTGCTAAATTTCCAAAAGGAATGAGGCCTCTTTTCCAAAAACTCCAGTCAAAGTCAGTCTTAAATGATGTAGACAGACCTTGGACAATCAGGAATGCTTGTGTATGTGTTTTAGTTTTGCTACATAAAATAAAATAATTACCTATAAAACCCCATTCTGCATCGCTGAACTCTGCCAGAGGTGTCGGGGCACTCCAGAGGAGAAGCTTCCCAACATGACACCTGCTCCTGTGTTTAGCTAAAAGTATTTCTAGCGAGTACTGTGATTATCTCCACAGCAACCAGAGTGACTCTGAGCATCCTGATGGAATATATATTCTAAGCAGGTTGTGCAATCCTCATCTTTTTAAAACATTTCTTCAAGGATTCTAGCAGTACCCTGTACTGATTTTGGCTATTTTTGCCTTAAAAAGTGAGGAAGGATTACAGTTCGCAGTGTAGGATTCTGATCACATTGATTGCTATTAGTAACGTTGAGTATTTACACTGCAGTGGCAACCAGTGGCTCCTTTATGGATCCAAACCCCATTTTATGAGACATTGCCCAAACTCTGTCCCAGAGCAGTTTCTTCAGTAAAATTCTGTGGGCAGTAACAATATTAGCTAACGTTGAATAAGCACAGAGCATAATTTGAATGCTTCCTGCAATGAACAGGAGGAAGCCAACAACCAGCTCTACAGCTGCTGATATGTGTAGCCACCACGGCTGCCTCCCAGGTTTGTTCATGCTTACACATAAATTTGCATACCTAGATATCTCTGCTAGAGACTGAAATGTCAGCTTCTGCGTGCACAAAAGCTGCGGACTGGAGAAGGGAAATTGAGAGAAGCACAAGTAGTTTGAAGGACTGGGAAGATTTATTATCCATTTCTGGACAAGGGGAGGGTAACTGGAGGGTAACTGAGGGTGCGATAACGGAGAGGGGAATGAGGACCATCTAACCATGCAGCCAAAAGATAAAAAATGGGAAAGTGCCTAGAGGACCCAGCTCCCCCAGCAAATGGCTGCACCAAAGCACCGTCTTGTGGCTAAGAGTGCTGTTGTCACCTTGCCACTGTAGGACAAGAATGATCTGAAACTTATTTTTCCCATTGCACTGACAAAAAAAGCAACATCCCAGAGGAACTGGAAGAACCTAACTTATATGTATAATTATATAGTCACATAAAGACATCTTCATGGTTTAAAGAGAGTAGGAAAACATTTTATTTAGATACAGGAGGTAAAATCCTGACACCATCAAAGAGCCAGGCATTTTGTCATTGCCTTCGCCAATGAGTCAAGATTTGATCAGCTGTCTTCAGTTGAAAATATATAATTATCCCATTTTGTAAGATGGACATGCTGGATGATTTGTCCAAATTCCTGCAACAAAGTGGTCAGTTATAAGCAAGTTGAAAATTATTTCCTCTTCCACAAAAAATGTTGACATTTCTAAACAATCACATCCATCCAAAATAGGAACAAAAGTCAGAATCTCAAGTACGCTTAAACACTGAAAGCGTGCAAAAGAATAACTTTAGATAGGACATATCATTTTTTCCTTTTCATGATCAAAATACTTGTTTCAATTTGGCCTTAACTTTACTGAAACTTAATCTAAATTTTAAAATGAGGCTTTTTAAAAACCTCACTCAGAAGAGCCAAAGTAGGATATGTGAACAACTTTAAGGCATTTTTAAAGAGGTTTTAAATTTATTGAAATTGTCCTTTTCTAATACACAGTTTGAGAAATTAGGACTTTCCAGTGCAAAATGATTATGCTGGTCAACTTTTGAGCAGCTCTACCACTGTTACATCCTGCCTTTCACTATGAGATGTTGCCAGTAGGACTTGAAGTTAATGGTTCTGCTGATGGTTTTAGCCTATTTACATAATAATCCCAGGTAAAATCTCTGCCAAAATGGTGGGTAGGCAACCAAGCAGTTTGGCTTTGAATAGACGGCTTTTTCCTAGACTTGCTGGTCACCAGGCAGGACTCCTACCCCACCATGGCTGACAGATGAGTCACTCGCTGCTCCTCACTGCTCACACACTGTTGACCCAAGCAGGCAAAGTGACCGTCATGTGCACACTTGGACATGCCCATTAGGTTTCATCTTGATATAAGAAAGAATTTTTTTACAGTGAGAACAGTCATTCACTGGAACAACCTCCCTAGGGATGTCGTAGAGTCCCCATCACTGGAGGTTTTCAAGATGTGATTGGATAGGATGCTAGATAATCTCAGTTAGGCTCCCTTTCCCATGAGAGGTTGGACCAGATGATCTTTTGAAGTCCCTTCCAACCTGTTGTATGATTCTGTGATTTATATGCCCACATGCCCATTGGGATATGGATAGTAAGTCCAAGAAAATGTTGGGTCAGCACCTTGCTATGAAATAGCTCTTCACACAAGAGTGAAGAACACTGTTCTCCAGGACTTTGGGAGATCAGGTAAGTCCCAGGAGAAATCTCCAGAAGCCAGTGGTGAGGGTTGTATTGAGTGCAGCAGATGTGGGCTATTCCTTTGCCCTCCCCAGCACAGCTTTCAGACCCTGACAGGGGATATGAGGAAAGCACTGGGAAAAGATTTAAACCCCAGACTACCCCCAGGGTCGTGGAGAGTCTGCTCAGTAACTCGCATGGTGCTGGGACCCTGCGGGGCAGTAGCTCTGAATTGATGGGGACATGTGAGAGATGATCAGGTCTGACTGTTTACAACAAGCGGTGACAGATTCTGCAGGAAGGATGGACCCAATTCACTAAAATGTGAATTAATGTAAATTAATGAAATTCAATACAATATAAGGCTTCAGAAAGTGCCAAATATTCACAGAAACAGGTCAACACACTGGGATAGGCCAGACCTTGTATTAGCCTTTGAACATTATAATAGTACTATCTTAAAAGTGCTGGAAACAAATGGGCATTCAAATAAATCATAAGAAAATATGCCCGCTTATTAAATAATGAAGGTATTGTCACTAATAGCATCTGCAAAACGTACACTTCAGTGACAATTAACAACATCCAAGTGTCAAAATAACACCCAAGCCACACTGGTGAACTGACTTTTTTTACTCAGGGCTTGAGCCAAGCTGTGGCACACTAAGGAAGGCTGACAGCAGGTTAGGTGGATAGATGTGTACTGCAATATAACATGCATTTTTAAATGTATAGTTAAAAACAGAAGAAGCTGTTTCTTGAGAGGACTCTTCCTTTATAAGTGCTAATTTAAAATTATTAAGGCTATATTGGTGCCACACCAAAAGACACGTGAATATATGAGTGTATCACGCAAGTGTTTTGTTTTGGGTATAAAAATGGCCTATTTGAAACAAATTTGCTAATCCAAAGTTTACAGTTTTCATTTTGGCATATGTTTCATCCTTCTCCCACCCTTTTTTGTCATAGCTTATGTTACTCTCTTGTTCTTTATTTTATTTTGCCTCACTACATCTTCTTGTCCTTTGGAACTGTTTTCACTATAGAGAAAGAAAACACTTGGAGATTGACACCTGTCCATCCTAGCTGCTAGCTGATACACTTATTGGGATTTCCCTATGATAAATGAAAGGTGAATTTAGAATTTGTTTTGAACTTTTCATGTGCTGAGAAGGATGGGAGAACTAACAGGAGCTATCAGAGCTGCCAGCCCCTGTGAGACCTGCTGCCTGCCTAAGCTACTAGGAGGTAGACAATGAGAACAAAATTAAGCCCTCACCCATAAAGACACAAGCCTTGGTCCTAGCAAAAATGGCAATATTTACATTCAATATTGAGAAACGAGGTTTCCAATAATTCCCTCCAGAAAGATGTTTTTAAAGATAACGAAGAGTCCATCTTTTTAAGAGCATTCATCTATTTAAGCAAAGAGAGTAAAGACCAATTGATGGAAGGAGGGACTTGAGAAGTACATGGCTGCTCAGCGTGAGCCATGTAAGGAAAAACTTTTCTGGGCACAAAATAACTGTATTTGCTGCTCTGTGAAATGGAAATGATTCAGTTTAAACTGAAGAAAATGCCTGCAGACAAAACCCCATCTATTTTAACACTCTTTGATGTCAGCTAAAAAGCAAAAGCTGAGCAATCTCAAGCTATAAAGCTGAGCTGAATCTGGAGACGGGCGTTCTTGACATGAGTCATCTGGCTTGTGCCAGCCAGAGCACAACCACACTTAGGTTTGCAAGCTGGGTAAGCTTTTCCAGATAGCCCCTGCTAGGAGCTGGGCCAAATGTTATGCAAGAAATAACAAGCAGAAATGCCATTCAGATGCTCCTTTCAAGCAGTCTCATTGGGTAAATTCAAACATCACAGACACCTTTTAAAAATTCAGAGCAGAATTCAAAGGCTACAACATGGCTCCCCCATAACTTCAGTAACTTGGCCCCTTCCCCTTCCTTCCAGGTGCCAAGGACCCAAAGGGTAGCACACCTGGCATCACGCAAACAAATGCATTTTTGGTTTCAGAGAATGATGATGTGCATTTCATCACCAGCGAGAGGCTGAATTTAGGCTACCTCTCTGTTCAGAAGGTACACAGACAGGGCAGCAATGCTGCCAGTAAAAGGGAACAAAGTGCTTCTCTCTGACTCTACATTTAGCACCTAGCGTACATCTAAGGAAAAGCCATAGTACCGCTGCTAAAACTACTGTTATTGTTGATACATGGCTGTTTTTTTTAGAAATGCAACCACCGGCAAAATTAAGGTTTACAAAAATTCAAGATGTGCTGGCTTATTTCCAAATTTGTGAACTCACATATAATTCAGAGGATTTAAGATTTTTTCAGTCTTGAAATAATTGAGTCTCCTAGGCTACAACCGTCTTATCTGTCAGAGCCAGGCTCCGCTGTTGGATGAACAAGCTGGAACCTGCCAAATAAAACCTGAAAAGCACCCACCCCCCAGGAACTCGATTCTCTGCCAGTATTCTGGGAGACAGTAGAGCATGCTATCAGTAAATTAAACAAATTATTTGGTTTCCTTACAGGTGAACCTGATTCCCACAAGGTACCCAGAGGTATACTGACTGTTACTGACCATATTTAGCAACATAATAATTTTTAGATAGCTCAGAAGTCCATTTAGCGCAAAACACTAGGATAACCATCAGTATCTGATTTACCAGAGGCACTGAAAGTGCCTCTGAGCAGTTGTAGCCGTCTCAATAAATTCCCTTTCCAAAGTCAGCCTCTCTCGTGGGGGAGCAGTATTTCTTTCTAGGCTGAGATCTGGGTGACAGACAGTGCCACTCGCCTGAGCACCTCTGACTGAATTTAGTGCCATCAGTTCTGTTATTTTCATGACAATTATGGAATTAATGTCTCTCAAATGTCAAGATCAAGCTCTCATAAAACATAGGACTAATCATGGAGACAAAACTTGAACTGAAAGAAAAGAACACCTATGCGTGCCTTGTCACAAAGTGCCTCTTCATCTTCTAAACAGAGAGATGAGCAGGTTGGTCATAATTTCATGCTTATCCATTCAAATGTCAATATTTATCTCCTAAATCAGATCTGTCAGCTCACATATTTTCCAATTCTTTATCTTGTTAGTTCTTTTCAAACTGGTCAGACTAGTTTATTCTTCCTTCGAGGAACAGTATGTGTATTGAATTGTATAAGGTGTCTTTCTGTCAGTGTTTCAGGAAGAGAAATTTGCATTCATTACAATACAGTGACACTAGCTTCTGCAGGAAAGGTTTGTTTGGAATATTGATTGAGCCAGGAATACAACTGCCAACAAATCCATACATCATATTTATATATTTACTACACCATTCTTCCCATATTCCATCATTCTCTGTCTTCTATACCATCTCCATAGACAACACCATAAGCTTTAGAGAAAGGTACAAGAAACCCATAGTATGCAGTAAAAAAATAACTTCTCACTAAAACAGCTTACTCCCTAGTGTGCTCAAAATAGCTTTTATGTTAAAGGTATGGAAGTCATTCCAATTTCCAAGTGCATTTATAAAATTCTACAAGTACTTCAGCTGTTTATGCCCTCATTATCTCTGTGACAATGACAGAGACAAAGACAATAACTGATTCATTCCTTCTTGACAAGACAATTGACAGGTTGATTACAAGAAAACCTTTCCTTTATAATTCTTACTTTTATTTCCTTCCATGGCTGTTGAATGTTCTCTTCTCTCATTAAAAAGAACAAACAAATCGGCTCATTTACTTAACGACTTGTACAGAAAAAGCTTCCCCTATCTGCATAGGTTTTTTTCTGCACCCGGTAGCAGCCAGATCACCTAGCAAGGTTTTTTAATTATTATTTTCCTAGCATATAATCTCTATTGTTGTTATAACTCTAATCTCAATGAAAAATCAAGCCTACCTATTTGTGATTAGGAAAATCACAACAGTACTGTGATCAACATCATGTCCCAAGGACATACTCAGTTAAATCCCCATGGGAGATTAAGCTCACTGGCTTGATGACTCCTCTGGTTGCTCTGAGGCTCGGAAAGCACTTCACCACTCAGTCAGTAAAGCCACAGGATGGGGAAAGGGACAGAAGAAGTCACTGGACCATGTTCCTGCTGCCAAGCAAGTTCATAGCAGCTGACAAGTGTACGCAAAAATCCACAGTACATGGAGCTTTCTGGCCAGACCTTGCATTTGTGGCTGCCCACATTCACAGGTACACATGTATGTCCGGTCACAGCCACACTTAGAAAGACACATACTTCTCAGAAAGATCATTGCTTGTGTCTGCCTAAGGCAAAAATCTGAATTAGAGCAAAGCAAAGGAGGACTGCGTGAGCTATTCCCTGTATTGGATCTTGTCTAGTCACCTGCATATCCCTTTCACAGAGGTTTTTTTTTCATTTCAGCATAACATTCAGATATGATATTTTAAGGGTTGAAAACACAGCATATTATTTCAGCTTTACTGAAAAGAATATTTGCCTGAAAAATCACCATGAAATAAAACTGTGAGCAGACTGGGTCACCACCATATTTCCTCTCAGGGTTCTTCCTGCTGCCATGCCTGCTGCTGTTAGGGGCAGCTTCTCCAGCTAATGTAAAATTCATTCAAAATTAATTGAAAGGCGGTGGGCAAACTTGCCTGTATCAGCCATTGCGCCTTGCAGCCATTGAAACTTAGGCTGCTGCTCATTTTCTAACACCATAGCTGCGAATAAAAGGCTTGCCCGTCTCCTTAGGAGAGCATCTCCCTTCGTGCCACCTTGGTCTGGCTCTTTACAAAAACACCTGCAGAGCACATAACCATCAACTGCTTCTTGGGCTTGCACATGAACCTCAGGTGTGAAGTGGGTGTTGACACATGACTGAAATGCTTTTTGCGCATTAATCGTTAGTGGTTTGCTGTTTCTAAACCCAGGCAACCTGCATAGATCAGCCCGCGTTTGCCCAGCGGTGTGCTACAAACATTACCCACAAGGAGGAGCCCAATTAACAAATAAGTCACTGAGAAAAAAGACTGCAGCTCCTGCTTAGCCCCTACCCGGGCTAAACAGATTAGTGAATAATCACTGCTTGATAAAATAAACAGTGTTTCTTTCAGCTACCCTCCCATCAGGAAGAAGATTCACCAGCTAGGGGATGTTTGCCTAATTACATTATTCCATCTTTTCCCAATTAAGATGTTTTGTGGCTGGAAATGAACCCAAAGAGAGGGAACATCAAAGACTAACTGCCTACAAGAAGAGCCTATAAAATCAAATAAAAGCACCTAACTAATCAAAAAGGCCAGTCACTGTGTTATTGTAGCCTGGTTTGGCTTTTTCTTAAACTCAATTAGTTATCATGCCAAACATGCATTTTACCCAGGCAGGAAGGTGTGATTAAGCAAAATTGGTCCCCTGGGGACTTCTGGATGATGCTGAAAGAAAATGGCAAAGGTTAGTAGAAAGTTTTACACAGTAAAATAAAGTTGCTATATGAATATATAACAGCAGTTTGCATTTTGAATTTACTGTGCTAATATCAGTATAACCCACAAAGCTTAATTTAACTTGGCAGTGTCTTGTAAATAGCCTCATCACTATTTTATGGCCATAAAAATCTGTAGGAGAGTAGGAGAACTGACACACTGAGAAAGAAGGGCAAGCGTGCAAACTGCTCATTCAGTTGACTTCTCTTGCTTGGTTTTCAGATGTGCTGAACCTTCAGAGAGCCATCTGAAGTAAAAATGATGCATGTGCACTCTGAGCCTGTATGGGCATGGGCTTTGAAATCACAGTGCAAAGCCTGAGGTTTGCAAATTAAGTGGCCGTGTTTCAAAACTTGATCTTTGGCAACTTGCCTGTGGTTACGCAGTCATGCCTCACAGAATAAGGAACAAAATTCTTATCTGTAAAAGATGAGTAAAATGCTGCCAGATGCCTCATGAGAACCAGCAAGGATTTCTCTTTAATTCACTTGAGCTGGGATTTCATTCAAGACTTCTTCCATGTAAATGGGTGTTAGCTCAATTCTCAGCTGACTCACTTTCTCTAAAAGCAACATGTTTCGTCCTTCCTCTTTATATATTTATTCTACATACCCACAATTCAGAGTAAGGTAAGTGGCTTCTCTCCATTTATCTGTTGCTATGCTGATCACTTTTCTGTTTTCTTAATTTCATGCCCACTCTGCAAAATAAAATTACCTAAGCTGTTGATTAAGACTTCAGAAAAAATCTCATGGCTATAGTCTTTTTTTTTTTTTCCCCCCTCTTTGCATTATTCAGAAACAAATACTTTCACAAGAGCCAGGATTGTTTTAATAAAGTTGATTAAACACTGAATTTTTACATTCTAACAAAACTCTGCCCCACCATGATATCGGCTGGTAGGTCAACCCAGAAAGGCACAAGCAATCTGGGGGTTACTGGAGTGCACTGATGAGAACTTCCTTATGAAGATAATCACAGAGCCAATGAGGGCAAGCACTCTGCTGGACCCCCCGACTTACAACCAAGGAAGAACTCATCGGGGATGTGAAGGTTAGGCGCAGCCTTGGCTGCAGTGACCATGAAATGGTGGAGGATCGCACAAGAAGGGAACAAGGTAAATAGCAGGATCAAGCCCTGGACTTCAGGAGAGCAGACTGTGGCCTCTTAAGGTATCTACTTGAAAAAATCCTGTGCAATGCATGCCTAGAGAGAAGAGGGGACCAGGAGAGCCAGTTGGTTTTCAAGTATCACCTCCTCTAGCTGCAGAATGATCCATCACGATGTGCAGGACATCAAAGACAGCAGGTGGCTGCACGGATGAACAAGAAGCCTTTGACAGAGCTCAAATATAAAAAGGAAGCATGCAAGAGGTAGAAGCAAGGACAGGCGACCTGTGAGGAATATAGATACACTGTCCAAGAGTGCAGGGACAGGGCTAGGAAAGCCAAAAACTATCTGGAGTTGAATCTGGCAAGGGATGTGGAAGGCAGCAAGGAGTTCTACAAGCATATCGGCTGCAAAAGGAAGACCAAGGAAAATGTGGGCCTGCTGCTGAATGGGGTAGGGGACCTGGTCACAAAGGATATGGAGAAAGCTGAGGTACTCAGTACTTTTTTCGCTTTGTTTTTTGCTGGCAAGACCAGCCTTCAGGAATCCCATGCTCCTGAAACCTGTGAGAAAGTCTAGAGCAAGAGAGGTGGAGGAAGATCAAGTTAAGGAACATTTTAAAAAAAACCCAAAACAACAAAAAAGGACATTACCAAAGTCCATGGGGCCTCATAGGATGCATCCATGCCTCCTGAGAGAGCTGGCTGATGTCATTTTGTCTTTTTTTTTTTTTTTTTTAAATCAAGTTTGACTTAAGAAAATTTCAAACCACAATTTCCTCCTTATTCTGACCCTCTGTTTTTTTTAACTCAAGTGACTAATTACAGATCATGAAGGAATGAATAGTAAAGAGCTGATGTAATGTGTTTGGGAGGAGTTTACAGATATAGAATGTTTTATTCAAATTCTTAAGTGACAAAATACTGTTTTAGCTTGACTGACATTTTAAGAAAAAAGAAAACTAGCAACTAAAGAATTTGTGCCACTGCTCTTCACTGTTTCTCTGAAGAGTAATTCAGAGAATTCATTTGTGTGAATGCTTGCAAATGATTAAGCATATGAAAATGGATACACATTTTGAATCAAAGATGCCTTTTGCAGCCACTGTAACTTATGCTGCTGCTTAGCTTCCTCCTACAAATACATCTGCAAAGACCGGTGTCTTGGGTAGGTCTAGTGGTTTTTAAAATCAGGAGTAGATCAAAACTAGTATCAATTTAATCAAACGTTTTCTCTGCCTTTATTAATCACTATTTTTTTCTTTTTACCCCTCTTTTACAAGAAAACTTTGAACTTACAATGGAAAAGGCTTTTTTTGGGGTTTTTTTTTCTTGTTTTGGTTTGGGTTTTTTCAGCTGGAACTGGATATTCTACTTCACATTCTACAAACTTTCATCCAGATAATAACATTTTTATTGTCATAGTATATATAGGATTGCCCATTAAATTATTATGCCAAACATGTGAATCAAATTTTTTATTATCTTTGGGGTTTGCATTCCTGCCCTGCTTTTCTGTCAAGTCTGGATGTATTATTGTACCTGCTAGTCTAATATTTTAGAATGTAATTTTTTTGCTTAGTGAATAGTAATTAATAATTCAACAATTCACTATTGCAAAGCCCAAATGTATGTTGGATTTATGTTTTTGGCAGGTTCTGCCCAAACAATCACATCATCAATACAGACTTATTCACTGTTCTGCCAAACTTCCACCAGTGGGATATTTTGGGAACTAAATTTAGCTCAGAGGAAGTGTCTGGAAATGAAATACCCCCAAAAGCCATCTTATGATAAAAATTTTAGCTCTTTGTCTATGAAGCTGTAGCTGCCAGGCATCATGTGATGTTCCCAGTTTTGCAAACAACTCTGTTATCTGATTATTTACTCCCCTCTTGGTAGCAGGTGACCCGGTCATCTCTGATGGACTGGCAGGATCTCCGTGTGCCCTGAGGACATTTCGTTTAAGGAATGCACATGGACACCCATGTGCATGCTTGCAGCACGCTCTTCTCTCGGGCAAGGGTGATTGAAGGTAGACAAAATGAACTGTCTGTCTTCAGGATAGCAGCACTCACCCAAGGTATGGAGAACTAGAAAAACTTGCTGAACAAGGGAACGCCACAATGATTAGTATTCATTTGGGCAGCAACTGGTGGAATGCATGGGAGCAAAACTTCTGGTTTTGCATTTTAACAACCATGAAAATGTCAGCATATAGCTGCTTGTAACTACATCATAAGCCAAACATAACTTTACATGGTCTACAAGCACAGCCTTAGGGCCAAAAAAATCTCCAAAAAAGCATACAGCCATCATTCAAATTAGAAGACTTTGATAGAAAAAGAAAATTAAGTGACAAAAAGATAAACAAAAGGGAATAGAGAAAAATAACCCTCACCAAGCTGCGATACAAAGAAAAAGACATGATGGATTATTGACTGTGCGCTATTCTTGACAATGCATTAAAGCAGCTGAAGGAATTCTTGTGTGCCACTTCTGTTCTTCCTTCTTTCCAATGGGTGCTTCTCAGTTGATTTTCATTTGTTTCCTCTACTTAGTCTTTCTGATCCTTTTCTTTTCCTTCCTCACTCACAGCTTGCTTTCTCTCTTCTGCAGTGAGGTGTCATGGTAATGTAAAAATCAGAAAGGTACTGTTTTGCAATGTTCACAGTCCTTGGTTTTTAAAATTCCCCACACCCATACAGTTATCTTGATGACTTGTGTCTCTGTTTTCATGTTTGCACAAAAATGGTAAAGTAAACCTCATTAAAAAAAAAATCAAAGCAGCAGCACCTGTACTTTGTTCAGCTTGCTTTTTTTTTTAAGCAGCAGCTTTTTTGGGCTTCAGCTTAGGCATTCAGCCATTTCTGATCTCACATGCAGCCTGCTGTTTGTTATTTTTTCTGAGCAGGACCACGCCACCAGCCATCTTTGTCTTCACAGCTGTCTGACATCAGTATAGTTTGTGCTGCCTTCTACATGTGTTTTATGATGCAATTATAGAGCTTTTCTTTCCTGTGTGTAATTTCAACTTTAAAGACACAATATAACATGATTTTCCCCCCTTATGTTTTCCTACTTTATTCTGAATTTTTTTTTTTTTTTAGGATTCACATTCACTGTATTTCTGTGTACTACTGAAAACCTACGCATTCTATTGCTATTCTGAAACTGTCTCCTAACTACTGACTGCCATTTCAGTCACAGCTCACAGTCATTGCCTCACAGCTTATGATGTGCTTTTTCTGTCTCTTCGTTAGCTAGACAGATCTTGGGGTTTTTTTTGTTTTGTTTTTTTAAGAGTCAGAGCTTCCAAGCACCCTTTCTGTGGGCACCCTGGGAACACTTGATCTCGTATCAAAGGAACCTTCACAATTCCCTGACTACAGAAATGAGCTTTTAATCTCACTGCTGTGACATGCTTCAAAGGCTCCTGTGAGCTGCTGCATCAGGAAACAGGGCACATAGCACTCCAATATTTCTATTTTAACGCAGGTTAGCAAATACAGAAAGCATGAAAATTGTCTGAGTTGTGTCTTTTCCCAAATTCAATAATGATATATTCCAACTGTTTTAACTCTTGTCACAGCCCAGGCAATTTTAATTCACAAAATTGTTTGTTACAGTGGCTTTAAAATGCAGTAATATCAGCTTGACTGCTTGCCAGCTACCAACCTGGAGGGTTTTTGTTATATTTTAGGGCCTAATCTTGTATTACTTTCTCTCCTCCTTGTACTTTTTGGTCTGTTGGATTTCCACAGTAGTTTCTTACATACTCTTGACAAAGTACCAAGAGTAGTTAGTAGCCTTCCTCAGCTCTAAGTAGCATGTATCTTAATCTATAGAATCTGTGTATCTGTTCACCTGCTTGAAGATAATTTGGCATAGTTATATAAACATGGACAAAATGTAAAAAAAATCCAAAACATCCACAGAATGTCAGGCATCTGTCAAACACCTACAAATATTTTTTTATGCTTATCTATGTTTCTGACATTGAGCTAGACAGCTTCTCAGACTCTTTTTGCGTCAGTGTTTGCTAAGCAGTGTATGGCACCTCGGTGTCCATTTCCAGAGCAGGTTCACTGTTTGGCAGAAGCCTGCCTTCCACATTGGAGCCCTGCCAAGCCACCTGCTAGAAGACTCTTCTCCCTTCTGTACTATTAACTACAAGTTAGGATTGTTTGTTTTTTTCCTTAATTATTAATACTTTAGTCTTTTACAAGCTGGACTGTTTTGATAAAAGGGCATTTTCTCCCCAGTTTAGGAACTTTTATTTCTTTTTCAGACGAAGGGGAACTATGTAAAGGCCTGGATCATATTTTCTATAGAGCTGTTCTTACAATTGAGCTTTGTAGTAGAATGAGTAGAAGAACACGGATTCCTCTGATCAGCTGTGTTGTGAGCTTTATACATTCTTAGCCATTCAAGCTAGAAGGAATGCTGAACCTTCTAAGTGCAGGCTTTAGAGGTTACGCCAAGGAAACCATACATTGCTCACAACTGTTAAACACTGGCAGGGCTCTGTAACAAGCAGAACAAATGGAACCTTGGAGTAATAGGGCTATTTACAGGTACATTAGGTACAACATTGAATTAGAAAACCTGGAGACAGTCATTATGCAGAAGCAGCAGATGCAAAAACTGCAGGACCACTGTCTCCTTGAAGACACTGGAAAGGATGGTTAAGATCTGCCTCCAGAAAACACTTAAATGTGGCTGCCTATACATGAACAAGATGATTAAGCTTCTATTGCAGTCAGTGGAGTTTAATGTAGGAGTGGGGTGGGCTGAATAGCTATTGAGACTCCACAGCATGCATCGAATACAGCACCACCAGCCGCAATAGAAGCCTCAACACTCAGTATGCAGGCACACACAGAGAAGTATCCAAGTTTAAATGTCTTAAAATAAAGCTGGTACCATATCTGCCTACAACAGACAGTGACTATGTATACGTAAGAAAACACCGAGTTTTGCAGGGACATTTGAACTACTTCCAGAGTAGCAGAGCTGTGTTAATGTAGCATGCTGTACAGATTAATACACCTTGCTTCTTAGCAGCAGTAATAAATCCCTGCCAAGCACTGCTATGCCATAGCCAGGTTTTCTGTACAGCAGCCAGTTTTTGTTAAGAGATGTATAAAGATTTACCTTTTCCCCCTCTAGAAGCAGCTGCTATTAAAGAAGCACCATTCACTCCTCTCCCAGCTGCCTAAACTGGGAACACTGACTGATTACAATTAGCCATTTTAATAAACTTGTATATAATCTGTAAAATCATGGAAAACAGCATTCTTATATTAGCCCAGCCGTTGAGCCACCACAGTGAGCAAGGAAGTACTAGGGATGGGCAACAGGGAAGACCTACAGAATTAAGGATTATAGGCCTGCAACAATTCTGACAAAGACAGAAGTCATAGGAAGCTGATTCATTTCATTAAGATACACAGCTTTTGAATGAAACTGGGCTTAATGCATGGTTGTGTGTCAGCTCATAGGGTGCCTTCCTGCTAACATCAATGATTTCCCTGTTTTTCATTAGGTGTTTTTCTTGCCTTTCAGCATCATGTGACATGACAGTCAGACAGACCTAACTGGATTAATTTTGCAATTAAGATGTGAGGCAATACCTCAGATGCTACCCTCAAGTACAGATATAGCATATTAAAACTGAACAGTTTGTTCATGATGCTATATAAAAAGTTTGGCATTGGCAAGTTTTTTTAAACAGGATTTCCTAGCTAGGAAATCTAATAGAAAATCTATAAATCAAGGATAATTTTTCTGTTCAAAGACCCACCATGATGATAGCAAACAGCCTGCTGCATAAAACATCCCCTGCAATCTGTTAAGACTGGTTACTTATTCAGACTAGGAACAGTAAGAACAGATACACACTTGGTTGTTTTTTCCACCCTTCCCCACTCCCCCCACCCAAACACAGAATGAGATGAAAGAATATAGGCAGAACCATCCTAAAATAATCACCAGCCTAGGGCCACCCTGCACATTTGTACTGTGTGGTCATGATTTTTTTGAGGGGAATAGCTTTTTAGCCTACTAAAGGTCCATCCCCCCTCCCAAATATCTAATTTCCTGTTAATTGTCACAAGCAAAATAAAGTACCTGGCTATCATGGTATACTGAAGAGTGCCTGCATTTTCTTTTGTTTTATATAATCCTGGAAAGCTTCATGACTGATTAGGTGAGTCATTTGCAATAAATGTGGCGTCACAAGACTACTGATCAATACATGAGACAAGTTGTGGTTTGGGGGGGGGGTGGGTGGGTGGTGTTTTTTGTTTGGTTTAGGGGTTTTTTTTTTTTTACCCTCAGACCTTGCAACACAGATGAGAACAGACCATTTATCCATCTCAGATTGCTTTTGTTTTCACCACACAATGCTCCTCCCAACTTATGCTCCATTTGTGATCCAGTTATGAAAGTCACCTTATCCTTTCCCACTACCCAGCAATTATTAAAATATGAGCAGCAAATAAAACAGAAGGCATAACCAGCATAATAAACCAAGAGCAGAGTCTTATCTACCACATCACAAATATGACCCTGGGCTTACCACCACATCAATGTGATTGGCTTTTGAGTTCAGTTGTTCTACTTCGGTTTCTTCCATTGAAACAACACACTATGTACAACTGACATGGGTTGTGCTTCAGCATTCACACAGATGGGATACCAAACAGAAGGACCAAACCTCAAACTGGTTTGTCCATTTAAAGGATTAATTACAAGATTTGGTCTAGTTTTTATTTTCCCTTCCCCTAAGAACCTACTTCCCATGGGAAGAGCAACTCAAGAACTAGTTCCAAGCTTTGGCTTTTACAAGACAGGAGTTAAAAAAAATGAGTCATTAATAATGTTTAATACCTAACTGGCTGCAACAGGAGGAAAATAAAGTGAGCCTATGCGTTTCCTCCACTGCACAGGTATCTGATGATAGAACATTTCTACATTTAGCTTTAAACTACAGGCTAATTAACACTGTATTTTAAAGGAGTAAACTACAAGAAATAACTCCCTGATCAAGATTTGGTAAATCAGGTTAACAATAAACTGAAATATATTCTACCAGTGAGTTTGGATAGGTTGTATCTGACAACACACTCCTGACAAAGGGACAATATCTACTTGTTCGCACAGCAATTAGCTGTTGAATAAATAATTTAATCCAGAACACATTAGCAAGGCTTTTTCTGCACAAATACTTCAGTGCTAGGAAAGACATCAATACATCCTGCATTCACTATTGAATAAAAAGCAAAACAAGGGAGATCCTAAAAATAAAGGCACATGGCAAAGGAGGGCTTTCAAATAAAAACAGGGAAAAAGTACAAAACAGTTACCCTAGCATGAAAAACCATGAACACATTCATTCTACTGCCCACTTCACAGGACCAAACACACAACACTGAAGTGCCTCCTTAACTTCTAGACCTAAGCCTCTGAACAGAAAAAAGCATCAGCCAAAAGAAACAGTGCTTGGGGAATGCTACCACACTTGAAGCACATCTCAGCAGGATATAGATGATTATCTTGGGAGACAGACACTTTGGATCTTCTCATTTTGTTAAGTTAGGTTTAACTTCTTATTGTACATATAGCAAGATAATGACATCAAGCTGCAGCATGCCATTTGGCAGGCTGGAAGAAAGCTACTTCTCCTACCCATAGTATCTGCTTCATTCTAAGCTGCATGAAATTAAAGACAGGGCATTTTGGCCAGATACTCCACAGATTTTTTCTTTTCTATTTATACATTACTGAACAACAATCAGGAGCTGCACAAGTTTCTTACATAGGGTGAAACACATCAACTAAAAGATGCCAACTCCCTTGGCATCCTAAAATGCCTTGTGCTAGTACTGTTCTGGGACTCCTGTGCAGCAGCATTGGTGACAGTGTTCAGCAGCCTATGCTCACAGTGGTCACCAGTGCAAATCAGATGGCATGTATTTATTAGTCATGAAACCAGACAGACTGTCTGCACCAGGGAGCTTTGGATACCACAGATGGTTAGAACTAGAAACCCAAATTACCCATCCATGCCAGGTAATCTCATTAGAAATACGCCTCCCCAGTGAGGAAGAGCAGAGCAGCCTAACCATTCTGCAGAGCACTCACCACAAATAGTTACCAGGCATCCTCTCACTCCAAAATTGTTTAAGTACAGGCCCCAAGTTTAAGAGTCTAATTACAAACATTTCATGATAAGACTATGCTCCTTGCTGTATGCATCATGTTTTACAAGTCTGCTATACCCAAAGTTTCCTCATTGCCCTGCAATGAGGAAATGAGTGGAAAGGGAAATCATTTAATAAATTCTGTACTCACCAAGTCATGCACATAGAAGGCAAATGGAGAATACAGAAGTTATCACAACAGTAGTTGTAAAATACTGTCAAAAGCAAATATACCATTTTGAACACAAGGGAACAGAATTAACAGAACCTCAAGTTGAAAGCATAGACTAAGAGAAGATCTCCTACTCCCTCTCTTGCCTAGTATTAGTTTAACAGAACTGTTAACACATTCTCTTGTAACAGTTTTACAGCGTTAAGATTTAAAGGTGAACTTGAAGGCTTGTGTTGACTGTCAAGATTCAGCCATCCTTCCGTGTTGAGCTATGTATTTGCAGCTGTGAAATCCTCATTTGGAAAAGTAATCACAGCAACCCCCCCTCAGATACAAGTAGCCATACCTCCTGCAACACAAGAAGTTTGGTAAACAATGCAAACAGAACATGTCCTCTGCCTATGGTAGAAGAGTTGTTTCTGTTTAGTTTACCATCAATTCATTCTCACACCATTTAATCTGCACATAGGTATTTCACAGGTATATTGAAATGTTGTATGGCTCTATATAGGGTACAGTTCACAACTTAATGATCTCAAACTATGCTGCTTCATCTGCAGCACTGCCCCTGAAGGTTAAGCATGAGACAACAGGAACCAAGACCTGCAGAGTGATACTGACAGAAAGATTTGAGCTTTCCTGCCAGGGGGTGGCAGCACCAGCGCACCCGATGTAGGGGTTCAAGCCTCACAGTGGCACTTAAGAGCTCTGAAGTCCAATTCTCAATCTGTTTCCATTTATACTTTGGTCTGTTTGGCCATCTGGTCTATTCATAAAACAGGACACATTTCTGAAATACAAGTAATTCATACACTTCAGCCCTAGCAGAATTAGCTATCACATTCTATATTAATCCAATACACATGGATTTCTGCATAATTGATCATTTTATTGGAATCCATTAAAAGATGTTTGTTCAGATCACCTCTTCAGGAGGCAGTTATGCCGCTTCTGTTCACTGCATACATACTGAGCAAGTCTCCAAGCAATACATAAATATTATTTTGTCTGACCCCATACATATGCATCTTTGCTATAAAAAGCAGCTTTTCCTCAATGAAAGTTGTATCCATGGGACCAATGTTCATTTCTTCTAGCTATGACTTGTACCAAATCCGTATCAATAATCATAGGTTAAATACATCAATACATGTAACAGAGCTTTAACAGTAAAAAAGTAAGAAAGTTAAATACTGCAACAGCTTAGATACATACTGCATTTGAATGACAGAACATAAAGTCTATTGACCTAGCTAATGACACAGTCACCAACACACAACATACAGAAGCAATGTCAACAGCCAGTACTTGTCTAAGCGTTTTAGAGTTCCCCTTTTCCCTTCAAATAAAGAAAGGTTGCGCACATCTTGAATGTGAACTTAGATACCACTAACCTTACAGCAACATTGATCCTGATATTTAAGGCTGGGTAAAGAAACAGACATACTAAAGTTGCAGGCCACTAAGTACACATAGCATCTGTGAGTTCAAGGAGCCAATGTTCACTATAGCACAGGTTCGTTGTTCAAACTGTGTGTACCCTGTGTAACAGCAGCATTAATTGGCAATATTTGTATTTAGTAGAAAACGCCACATTACTCAAATAACCAAAATAAGCTAGGTTGTTAAAGTGTTGATTTAATTAGCTATGATAAGGCTGGGGAGGTATTTTAACTGAAACATCTTGCTAAAGTGTAATAAGCTGACCTATGATTGTTCTCTAGAACACAGGAATCAAGTTACACGTGTTCTCTTAGTCATCAAGGGCTGGTATTTCAGCCAGCATTTAAGTTTTTAACCTAAGGACAGGTTAAAATACATCTGTATACAATGCAACATACCTAAAATAGATACAATGACTGATAAATTAGTTGTCAGTCCCTACTTTTTACAGGTACAAGCCCAACAACTTTAGGCACACAAGTTATAGCCAATCTTTTAAGTTCAAATTCAACCACTACAAGCCAGAGACACCCATTTCAGAGATTGCTCTGTGATAGCATTCTGGACTCTTAAGAACATGCATGCACCAGCTGTCCAGAAATACAGAGCACTAGTAAAGAAGTTGCTAGAAAAAGCCATTAAACATACACATGCATGCCAGTTAGTTTCCCAACTAAAACACTATTTACAATCCATACTTCAGTTTTTTTTAATTTGTAGTTTTTGACCCAACTTACAAATGAGTTCAAGTGCAAGACATCCAGTATGTGACCATTTGAAATAGCCAAAGTGAAAATGAGTGCAAATTAGAGCCACAAAGAGGTTAGCAATAATTTCCTTATCTTTTCAGGTGAAAATTTATTTACCAGATAAGTAACACCAGACAGGGGTGGAATCCATGAAGGACATGACCCTTAAGAACACCAACACAGTTTTGACCAACACCACTGACTTTTTGCAAAGTCTGGAAGTTTCTTCATGCTGCAACCTGAAGTCCTCCACAAAGTTATCTGGTATCTTACTGCATGTTGTAATGTATTATTGCCCTGTAAGTTGTGCAGAAACCAGCCAAGAAACTATTAATGCACAAGAAGTTTAGAAGTTACCGTGCATAAGATACAATTAAGCTGTAACAGAACCTCAGGTATTGATTATGGCTTAGACCTGCATTGGAAAATCAACACTTAGACAAATATCCTTAAGTGAATGACATTCTCTGTATGAAAGTGAGACAACTTTGTTACACTGAAGACTTACTTGGTTAAAGTGACCTTCTGCTTAGAAGAAACAGTAGACAATATATTCACAAATACCTACTTTGCAAGGATTAGCCCTGTAAGAATTCAACAATACTCCTTTTTACTCATCTTTTCTTTAGGATAATGTGTAGATATTTACAGGTATTTATAAACCGGCTTTCTTTCTTGAACAGCCAGAACTTTGATAGTTAATTCTTCTTCCTCCTCCTTCCCTCCCCCATCCAAGTCTGCCAAATTCAAGACATTGTTCTAGCAGCATTCATGAAATCAATAGTGCAAAGTTATTACAAAAACTTCTTTTCCCAAGCGGTGACATCCTCTTCAATGGTCAATGGCACTTCCCATGTATTTAGAGCTCTGGGGGAAGGCAGGAACAATAGATACGCTGAATCTAGCAAGCAACCAGTTTGTTTGCTGAGGGGTTTTTTGGGTTTTACTGTTGGGTGGTTGTTTTTTATTTGCTGCTCATACTGGCCATTGTTACAACTTTGGTAACTAGCTCACTACATTAAATTCACAGTTCCTCATTTTGACATGCACCTATAACATGTGAGTTGAACTGCACCACAATAATTGTAATGTCATCTCTATACATTCGAGCCAGCTCTTCTGGAAGACTAAGCATCTTGGACAGTCGCTCATGATCCACAGTGCCAAACTCATTGTTACCCACTGCATGACGTATCAGGTGAGTCGCTGCATTCTGATCTTCAAATACTGAAGAGATTCTTGCTCTCCTTTCTGTTAAGAGACCATGCATCTGTCCCAAAGTTACCTTATAGCCACCAACAGCTATTGGCTGTTGATGGTGAACACCAGTGAGGTACTCCCCTACAATTCTAGCCACATCTTGCCTGTGCATCGTCTCCCACAGCCCATCTGTGGCCAAAACCAGGAACTTATCCTGCGGCCGTAATTTGTGATGTATGACTTCTGGCTCAGCTGTGAGGTATGGGGGAGTGTGATAGTTTGGAGGAATAAACTTTGTATATTCGTTGTCATTCAGCTGATCTGGGCCTGATTCTACTACTCTCTTCTGTAGTTCAATACTCCATTTAAACTTCACATCACCGAAAGCTCTGAAAGGCATCAGGAGACCTAAGAGACGGTCTTGTTTCACGAGACTTTTCTCTTCAGACTTTGGATGCTCCATTTTCACACGTTCCACTTCACGTTCATTTTGTGCATTGTGGTCATAGGACAGATTAACTGCAGACCAAGATCCATCCTCTTCCTGAACCCCAAGCATTGCCCTGCTGTCACCTGTGTTTGCAACATGCAAGTCAACACCATCCACATGGGCCACACAGGCAGTTGCACCAGAAAATGCTACTCGCAGTACTAGGTAGTTCAGAAAAGAATTTGGATCTCCTACTTGAGCCTCCAAAGAAATATCATTATCAAGCCTCTTAAAAGCATTAATTAAAGCTTCTTTCACATCAGTAGTCTCTCCACTGTTGAGATCAATGAGCTCCTGCCAGTAAGTTCTTAGACTATTGAAGTAAAGCTTGGAAGCTTCTTTGCTAAAATAATCATTGGGATGCTTGTGCCACTGTAAAATGGGCAACAGAGCTCTGCCACTTTCCACAGCATTTTCTATTTCAAGTAAAGTCTCATGAGGTAACAAAGAGACAGCAATGTAGTAAAACAGTCTTTCACTGACAGCTTGAGCACAAGCACAACCTGCATGGCCATCAAACACACCCAGAAGCATTCCTCTTGTCTGTAAGCAAGTGGCAGCACTCCTCCGGTCTTCTATTGGAGCATTAGCAGGCAACTGATTGCTATCAAAGCCAAGGACAGAACTTACATTTTTACCATCAAATTCTGGGACTTTGAAACTGTATTCATTTGCCTTCAGAATGCTGTTGACCTGTGGAGGAGTGAGGTAAAATCTCTGTGGCGTAGAAGCATAATCCCTTGCATGAATAAAGTGATTGAAGTTCTCTTTTGGCCTATAAAGTGCTGCAAATTTCTTCTGAGGTGCATATCTGAAGTGACGATGAGCAAAATGAGATGATAAACAACACAGATGTTTATGGTGGCAGTAACATACAGTACTGCATATTCTGCTAATCTCACAGTTACGAATCAATGGAAACAGATGAGCTGGTGCTGGCATGGCATCAGACAACAATGGTAGCCTGGAGCTTCGGACTGGAATTGCTGAAAGACAAGAGAACAACTATGCTTAGGGGTACAGCTAACAGATTTTTCCCAGAACTGTGTTAAGACATTTACAGCCCCTAACAAAGTTGCTTATTGCATGCAGTTCATAGCTTCACATGTCTTCAGAAAGAAAAGGCATTACAAGGTTCTTGTTTATAGACACTATATTGGGCTATAACAGAAAAGCTATACCACACTTAAGATATTTTAGCTCTTATACCCACTCAGATAGCAAGCAGGAAGTGAAAACATCATCCAGACAGAAAAATGCAGCTTCAAACAGGACTTAAGACAACAGTTAGCATGGAGCACTCTACAGTAATGCCACCTTCTACAAGAGTTTTATGGAGATTTGTTTTCCTGCTGATTGCCCACTGACAGAGCCAGATGTGGCACACAGGGAGGAAAACTCTGTCTTTCTATAAAGCTGAAGAAGAGATAAAGCATCTAACAGTAAGATTCAAGAAACAATGCCTTTGAGATGACATACAACTGGGTTTAAGATGAAGACAGTTTAGACAATAAAAGCAGGCAGTAGGTCATAGACAGCAATCACAAATCAGTAGCAGGTTTTGTTTCTTCTCCCCCCTTCCACATGCAAAGCTTCAAACTTGTGTGACATCATGGTGTACACATACAAAATAGTCACAGCAGTCTATGCAGCAGTTGTCTAGCTTATCACATAAAAACACAAGAGGTAGAAAGCAGATGTATTCCTCCTACCAACAGCTTATCTACCCCAGTAAATTTTCGGTTTATAAATTGCTTTAAAAAGCTGCTCAATTGAAAGACTACATGCAAGCTGCGTTTGCTTCCATGACTAGAATAGAGTCCTGCAAAATAGTCTAAAGCTAGTTCAGTGTTAAGATAAACTATTAAGTTTAGTATTATCCAAGTATTCTACTATTTTTTTGCCAGATCTAAAAAACCCCTTTCCTTATAATATTTCATTCCTCTGAAGAAAGTTTATTCTAACATACCCTTCCTTGTGCCCATTTACATACCCAACCACAACATTAGTGTGAGTGCCTCTTAAACCCCTTATTCACTATGCCTCACTACCAGGAAGTCTTTTACACTGTTGTACTTGAGAAAACAGTTCTATAGTGAGAAAAAAACTTGAACTGTAGCCTTGTGTGAAGTGCACACAGTTAAGGGGAACTCAATTTTCTCTTTCCATCTTTTATGATCAAGTTTCATCATAAAAGCTTCTTCCTAGAAAAGGCCATTAAAAATTATCATATACAAAGTTTACTGTAGTCATAAGCACAAGTCTGTCAACACCACTGTATCTCAGATTTAATTGTTCCCCTGAAAAACTGGGTACTGCTGTGTTGTGCAAGGTGCTTCAGTTACTAAACTGAATAATTTTTTTAGCCAAGCAGGCATACCATTATTTCAGATGAGGCACAGCCCCTATAAAATATGCAGTAAGCCCCAGTATTCAAAGGATCATGCAACACAGGAGGAGTCATGTTCTGTGATCACTCTGTTCTGAAAGCTTTCCATAGATTCTGCCACAGGATTCCAATCACCCAGATCAGCTGATATGTGTCTGGAAATATATGAAGCTTCACCCCATTCTTTGTGTTGCAAGAGAAGGAAGCAAGTCACATTCTTCCCTCCAAGCTTGCTTGTTCTCCTTAAGTAACCAGGAGTGGAGCCTGTTCTCTATTACAAAATACAAAGAGCTGAAAGCAAAGTAGAATTCATGTTTCTACCACTCCACTGGCTTCCTAGCATCACATCTTCATTCCCCATGAATGAGCGACTGTCAGTCTTGACCTACACTGACAAAAATTCCTGTCCATTGTCTCCCACTGACAGCTATGAAGACTGAACTGGCCAGTTTTCTGTTGTTCAGCTACCAAGCAAGAGCTCTGTGGACCACTGCCAGCTGTACAGACACTCAGCAGCAGTGTATTTGCTTCAAGTTCCAGATGCATACTAAATTTATGTTAGCCATTTGCTTCCCAGGAAGTCTACTTCTCCAGCCCAGGCTTCACGTGCATACAGCATGACAGAAGTAAACTGTAACTCCAAATATAGATTTGAAAAATCTATTCGCTGCCTTATAATTAGAAAAGGGAGCTATTTTAGTAAGTTTTATATATTTCTTCACATGACATTTAAAAGCAAACATTTTGCTTACAGAACAGGAACCTCAAGGTTCTACAGATGCACGGGGTCTACAGCAGCACCTCAGATTCAGTGCTGGTCCCTCGTTAGACTGACTGAATCAAGTTCTCCTGACTGTGAAGCATTTGTGTTCAGTGCTGGCCCATATGTGGTACCACAACAACTGTTTTGGCAATTTTGCTGTTGATCCATGATGAAGCAAAAATACAAATGTACTGCTGGTATAGTGGCTCTGCAGTGCCACCAGGGGATATTTTGCTGATTTTTAATCATTAGTGTATCAAATATTACATGAAATCCAAGAGGAAGTAGTAAGAAGTTAGCCTGAAATTTTCCATGGCCTGTATAATTTACAGCAGATCCATGTCAGCTTAAGATATCAGTCTGTTTCACATACCAGATTTAATAAATCCTAGCTGATTAAGTAAAGGAGAAAGTCCAAGTCTGCCAACCTAATGTGAAATCATCCTAAGTCTCTCCCATTTATCCCCACAATGTGGATGCCCCAAATATAACGAGACACTCCAGCTAGCCCTTAAATAATTACTTAAGATCCCAAGTTCATTACGGTTGATCAAGAAACGGCAGAGAAGGAAAAGAGGTTAAGTAGAAATTTTACAATCCAATCCAATTTGTCAAGAGATTAGAATCAAGCCAGTATTAAATACCTCTCCAAGCCCAGAACAGGGTACAAATGCTACTTTTCAGGCTACAAATAACAGGGCCAAAACCGAGTCAAATGGACAATTTATGGGTTTTATAGCACTACACTGACAAAATGGAAAAAATATTACCCCCTCCGTTAATAAAGGCTTATTATAACTGTATTATTAAGGCCAACTGACGCTGCATAGACAGGTTCCTCCAAAACACCTGCCTTAACTGTGCCAAAGACACCCATGGCTTCAGGTAAAAACACTTACCCCGGCTGCCTTTCAGACAGACCTGAATGAATTGGCCTGTTGGAGAGGACGGGGCGGGGGGAGGAGGAACAAGAAACATTCAGCACAGGCAGACCCGTTAATCCTTCCCTCCGGCCAGGTCTCAGCCCTCGGACACAGCCCAGCCTGGCAGCCCCTTCCCCGGGTCCCGTCCGACCCCCGAGCTCCAGCGAGCCCCGTGCGAGATACATACCGATCCGCCTGGGCCCAGGACACACACACATTCTCCTGTCACAACAAGAAGCCGCCAACATCCACAAAGCAGAAGCCCGGGGGGGGAGGGCGGGGGAGAAGCAAGGCAGAGAGTTTGTTAGAGAGGACGGAGAGCTCCGACACGGAGGGGCCACGACAGAGAGGAGGCGACACTCACACACGCACGCAGCCCTTCTGCGGGCGCCCGGAGCCGCCGCCGCCCGCCCGGCGATGAGAGCGAGCCAGCCCCGCAGCGGAGCACCCGGAGCGGCCCGCGGAGAGCCGGGCAGCCCGCGCCCACACCCGCCGGTCCCCGAGCCCCCCCGCCGGTCCCGCTCTCCCTTCCGGCGGAGGCGAGGCGCCGCTCCCGCTCGCCGCGGGCAGGGCCGCCCCCCCTTCCCCGCCGGGCGCCGCCGCGGAGGAGACCGCTACCCCCTCAGGCCCCGCCATGGCCGCCCCTCCCCAGACACCCGCCCGCCTCCGCCACAACCTCCGCCCGCCCGCCCGCCCGCCCCGGGCACAGACCTGGCCCCTTCCCGGACGGCTCAGCCCGGCTCCCCGGGCGGAACGGGGTTGGGGGGGGGAAGGCGACCGGAGGGACCGAGCGGCCCCAGACGCCCACACGCACCCGCCGCTACCGGAGCGCCCACAGCCGCCGCCTCACGCCCGCGGCCGCCGCGCTGCGCGGCGCCTTATAAAGGCCCTGCGGCCGCCGCGCGCCGCCCATTGGCTGCCGGGGAGGGCAAGGAGGGCACGTGACGCGGAGGCGCGGCGGCGGCGGGCGCGCGCGGGGGAGCGGGGAAGGAGGGGGGGGCGCTGTGTGCGCGCGCATCGCGCAGGGGCGGGAAGGCGCGAACGCGGTGGCGGCGCCCACCCACCCATCCCCCCCCCCGGGGTCTGTGAGGGGGGAGCGCAGGGCCCCGCCGCCCCTCGGTCCTCCCTCTGCCGGCCCTCGGTCCTCCCGCCGCCGCATCGCCGCGGGAGCGGGCCGAAGCTGCCCCTCCGTGAGGGAACCGCCGGCCCTGCGGCACCGCCGCCGCCGCCGCCTCACCCCGGGGGACTGAGGCAGAGGTGAGGGCTGCCGTGCCTGCGGCTGGCAGCTCCTCCCGGAACGCTGCGCGACTGTTACAGGTGATTGATTACCCGTGATCTGCCGATAAAAAGCGGCCAGGCGCTGTCCCCGGCCTCCTGCTGGCGCCTGGCACGAAGTCGAGGGACGGAAGGGAACGCCGTGGTGCCTCGTCCCGTTGGCCTGCAAGCGTGGCCGCGCTACGCAGTCACCCTTGCAGCAACCTGCCCCCCGCGCTTCTTCCTTCAGGAGACGGAGTCATGTAACTCCTGCCTGTTAGGGAGACTGAACGTGGGAAAAGGTCTAAAAAAGTCCTGTAAGGGCGTATTGACTTTTTACACTGAATTAAGGAGTGGGAAATGGGGGAGGGGTGTCCCTTGAAAGCTTCATGAAGTGCCTGTAACAGGCAAAGCACGGCAACGCTGCAAGAGGCCGCTGAAGCCTGTACTGCAACATTTGGTTTTTCTGGTCTTCATTTGCTCGATGGTGTTTTGTCTGCACCAGAATCACTCCAGGCAAAGCGGGCTGCCATGGAGAGCAAACAACCAGGGACCTCTCTGCCCTGTGCTTCTGAGAAAGCCACATTTGCTGCTGCCACTGCCAGCAAGGAATGGCTTGAGGGCAATGGCTACCAAGAAGGAACAGTCCTTCCCCAGAAGAGCAGCAGCCTCCCCTCCTTCCTTTCTCTCCCCTCTGTTACATGCGATCCTGTCCCTGTTGCACATCTCTAGGGCGACATTCACTTTTGCATATGCTTTTGAGATACTCTAATCCAGCCTTTTTCTTCATGTAAATTTTTGAATACAGAAAGTACATAAATTTGACAACGTTTGGATTTCCTTTATCATCTCATTCTCTGTTCACAGATGCACGCGCTCTAATGCCTTTCTATTTTCAGGGTGACCGGGATGCCCACTCTGCTGTGTGGTGTTGGCAGCAGATGTTCGTCTGGCCTGCTTAGTGTTGCAGTTAGCATTCCTTTAGCGGCTGTAACAAAACATAGATCTTGACTATACTCGCATCTTTATCATCTTTATCGTTTTTACAGCTGTATACTGAAATCAGTAGAGGAAACAAAGGAAAATCTGCACTTAGTGCCGAGAAAGACTCAAGAGGTCTACCTGGGATATGAGAGAGTGGAAAGTACTGCCCTGTGATCCTCCATGTAAAAACCAGCTAGAAAGATAAAATGATGCCATCCTTAAAAATACAAGTCTTCCACAGTAGCAGTTGAAAGCACCGAATATTAAAATGTTCATTTATCGGTGTTCTGGGTGACTTTTGTGACATTTATTTGTTTATCCAGAATGGTACACCATCATCTTCTCTTTGAGGCTTATTTTAGAATAAAATAAAAAAAAAGCACCTGACAAACACCATTGTACATTAAAGACTTCATTAAACAGCATGGAAGATGAATAATTTACATTGCTTTTTAATGGCAGCACATGGTTAGAAATAGATTGGCAGAGCGTGCTGTAACAACAATTTACATAATTTTCTACTTGCAGCAAGAGTGACTATAAAGCACCCAAGTTGAGAATTGTTCTCAAAGACTACGTAAGATGGCACAATTACGGCACCCTCTTATTCATCAGAACATAAAAGGCTGTGGGAAGACAGACCTGTGCCGGGGTGTATTTGAGTGATAGTTGGGTGAGTAGATACACAGAAATGGATTGGGATGAAGTCACCACTGTTCACCTCCTGTTTCTGATTGGAGGTATGGGGTTTGTAGAGTGGGTTCATGTTTGACTTCTGAAGAGAATGTTGCTGTCTGGAGTTGCCTACTGAGAAAAAAAAAAAAATCCACAAAATAATTACCATTTAGCACTTTAGGTGTTCAGAACATCTTGTGACCATTCTTTCAATTCCCCGAAAGGTTAGTGTTATAGCTCCCTGTTTATTTATTTTATTCATCCCTTCCTGATTTAAGGCCAGGAGAGGAGCTACTTTTAGAGCTGGTATTGGAAGCTGTGGTTCCCTGTCTCACAATATCCCGTTGATACCACATATCTCTTTGAACAAAAGACAGAATTTGAATTTTAAAATACTGAGTGAGAAGTGAATTTGGCCTCAGCAGCCCCATATAAATCCCACAAATGAAAGACAAAATAGTAAACCTTGGCTGACATTTTGGTCCTCAAGCTGATGTGAGTTTGCTGGTGTGCCAGAAGTTGGATGTTGCAATCTGACCAGAGAGTTAGGTTTTCCTTTTCTTCATCTTGCTGCTGCCCAGACCTTTTTGTGCACTTTGAGCAACAGTCCATTTTTGCCGATTTTAAAGAATAGAAAATATTTTAATGAATAAAAACTATGTTCTGTGTTTTAACATTTTCCATCAAGGATTGATGGAAAAGCAATTACTTGGAACTGCTTCAAGGTATGTGGAGTCTCACTGTTTCACTGGATGGAAGGATTATCGTCTGAGTGTAACAAAAGACATCAGTTCTTGCCTACTGTGCCTGTTGCCGACAGTGGGTAATTCTGCATTGCAGAACCGACAGGCAGCTATGCATTAGCACTGCAGCTAAAGTGCTGCAGTAGTTACCCTAAAGCTTTCTACACACATTTCCAGAGAAACTCCATTACAGCTCATCAAAAGCCATTTTCATTTTAAATCAGGTGTTTGTAATAACCTTCTGCTTTAAATAAGTTCTTGTGTCTAATGTATAAATATTTTATTGGTTCAGTTTCACTGAAAACCAGTTCAGGAGCACAGGGTAATACTTCAGTTGATTGTATATCCCGACTGCTTAACATTTTTACAGTTATCTTTGCACACGGTGTTTCAGAAATGCCAATTTGCTCCTGTGCCTGCTGGAAAGAGCAGTCACTCATAAAACCTGTCTCAAAATTGCGTGCACAGATCAAAGACTTCCATCTGGCATGCTGCCAGAGCAGGAGCTGCAGCAGGGAAAAAAAAAAAATAGAAGAGTCGTACAAGTTCTGAACGCAGAAAGAAAAGACTAACAAAGTGGAAAATAAGGGAGAAAAACATGCCATGTCCTGAATAAACAGAAGGAATAGGACAAAACTAAACTATTTCCTTTCCTTTCCTGAAAGCATTATAAAAGCAGTGACAGCAATGTGCTGATCCACAGAGCAGTAATTTATTTTTGGCAGAACTCGGGAGCATTACATGGCAAAAAATAAATGTGTCAGCAGAGCTCAAAGCAGACGGAGTACCTGCAAACAGCGATGGCCTGTGATCTTCAGTCTGCTTCAAAGGAAGGTTTTGGTTGTACCTTCATGTATTCTGCTGCCCTCTCGGGGAGTGTTTGCTGTGGGTGGTGTATTCGTCCTCCTTTGACACAGCTGGGTGTGGTGAATGTTTCTGAAGTTTTACAAGGAGCCCTGCAAAAGGTGATTTTTTAAAAACGGCTCTTAAAGAGTATCAACCTGAGAGTAAGCCAGCAGTGCTGAGCCGCGTGGCTCATCTCTCCCCTGCCCTTTTTTAAAGGGGAGGCTAATGGGGAATTGCAGGTACAATTGCTTTCAGTGGGTATTTTGCTGTCACTGTGGGACCGAGGGATAGTTTGATTTATTTTGTCCTCCCTGGAGGCTCTTTGTATCTTCACTATCGGTTCCTTTCTAAAATGAAGCACTGGGTCTGGCTTCATTCAGCAGTAGGGATCCAGCTTCCCAGAATCATAGAGTAACTGAGGTGGGATGGGACCTCTGGAGGTCACATAGCCCAACTCCCTGCTCAAAGCAGGGCCAACTTCAAAGCTAGGTCAGGTTGTTCAGGAACTTGGTTGGTCCCATTTTGGACATCTCTGAGGACTGAGGTGCCCTAGCCTGCCTGGGCCCCAGTTCCAGTGCTTCACCACTTTCATTATGAAGATCTTCTTCCTTGTAGTTAATCAGAATTTTCCTTGCTCAGCTTGTATCTGTTGCCTCTTGCCCCTCAGGACTTCTGTGCACCATCCTATTACATTCCTCAAATCTCATTAACAGGGAACTAAATGCATTTTTTGCATTTGGTAGGAGTTGTGCACTAGCTTGCACCCTTCACCTGGGTTGGTCTTTCAGGGTTTGGTGTCCAGTCCAAGGAATACAGCATTCTGACAACTCGATGAAGTAAAGGAAATTATGTAGTAGAATGTTATTGGAAAAAGACATTTTGGCAAGCTTCAAGAATGATACGACATTATCAGTGTCTGTGCTACGAGGAGGCAGTTTCAGGATATCAGGAGGTTGGCTTCAACAATTATCTTGGCTCTGAAGGGGCTGATCCCTTTTCCAGCTGTAGTTCATCGTGTGCATTTTTCAAATTTATTTGTTACAGTAATTTTAAAAAGTAACTACATTTGCAGTTATGGTGGTTACTGTGCAAAAGATTCAGGAGGCTCCAGGGTAAGTAGTGGAGATTAAGGTTGGGAGGGGAGAGGAATCTGCCTGCATTTTTCCAGAAAGAGAATAGCTTACAGTTCGCAACAGACAAAATATTATTTACCTAATACTGCCAGAACAATGATATCCTGGTTTCATTTTATCATATATGATACTTCTGAAATTAAAGATTGTTCAGAGATTGGTAACTGGAGACAGCCTTTTGTCTTTACTGAAGATCACTGGAGTCAAGAGATGGAAAGCCAACGGATGGTCTGTAGAAACAGCTGGCTGATCTGAGATCTTGCTAGGCAAATGTGAATGTTAAAGAATAATCATTTCTCCAGCAATGAGGAAGAGCAACCAGTGCCAATGACTAGAAGTGCTGGTGTTAATCTTAGCGTGAGGATGTACTTTGAAGTGGAAAGTAGTTATGGAAGATAAAGTTAGAAATTTAGATTTAGAACCAAGAGCAGACTCTGAAACTGTCTCTTAGATGTCTTGAGGCCCGGGCTTAGATCAGGTCCCATTTCCACTTGTAACATGGAAGTTTAGAAAGAATACCAGACAAAAGTGACCTCACTCCTGTTTACTTTCCTGCAGCTTACCCTTGCCTAAATGCTGGGAAAATAAGACCCAGCTGTGTCCTTTGGGGTTTGAAATTTGTATTCGATGAAAAAATATAAGCATTTGTTGGTTTTTTCCATAGAAGAAAGATGAGTTAGGTTACTGTTTTGTGTCGTTAATAAATAGAGTTATTATCTCAAGTGAACCCACCTACATAAATATTTACTGTTTGCTTTATACTCTATGTTTAGTTTATATTTTAAACAACAAACCAAAAAAGTATTTGTTCTATCCTCTCACCTTCAGTCTGGTTGTCTGCCCATCCCTAGACAGTGTGCTTCTCCAAACAAGGAAAATACTTTCCCGGTAGCTTAGGTCTAGCCACAGACAAATAACTCAGAATGTAGTCTAACTAATATATAACTAATGTAATCATTTAAAAAGATCTGAAGTCTTAGGGCTAGACCCAGTAAATTATTCTGTTCTTCCAGGTAGGTGCCCTAAGCAGAAGGTTGCAGAGTCCCAGTGGCTGCCTCTGAGCTGAGGAGTGGTGGATTCCTGTGTGAGCAGGGGACCGCTCTTCACTGCAGGGCGAAGGATTGCCCTCACCTCGGTAACAGTACTCGCCTACAAAAACAGGCAGCGTGGACTGAAGGTGAAAATGATACCAGTGTTTTCCAGGTACAGGGACTAAGCTTTAGCCACTAGGCTATTACACAGTAAGATAGGAACCAGCAGAAGGAGCAACGCTATGTCTTACAAGAGAAGTTGGAGCTTTTATGGTGTTCAGGAACTGGGGGTAGACACCTCTGTCTGAGAGATTCTGTTGATCTCAGCAGAACAAAGCTGTGCTCCTGTGCCAGGCTTTTAATCAAAAGAGAAGGCTTGACTGTGCCCATTTCCAGCAGGCCTGCATTAGGGATGCCCTTCTTGTCCTGGGGAGTTTTTTAGAAGGTTTTTTAGGGATCCCAACTCTAGTTTTGCCCTGGATTGGCACCTGGGTGCCTTCCTTGGCTCTGGATTCCAGCCCAGGGCTGGATCTAACTTGCAAGTCCGAATAACCTGTGTATTCAGTTGCAGAGATCCATGATGCGCCGGTGGCACAGGTCAGGGAGGTGGTGCAGGATCACAGGTTCCCCCACAGATGGGCTGTGCCTCTGAGGCACCTCCAGAAAGATCTGGGAGCATCAGGAAGACTTTCAGTAAGTGTAAGGTGACTGCTACTCTGCTTGTCAGTAGCTCGTGGCATGCTTCCTGTGGATGATTTTGGGCTTGCAAGTTAGCAGTTCAGGCACCTTACTCTTTCCCCAGGGTCATGTTACTCAATGTGTTTCAAATGTCCTGGGATCATGCCCAGATTACAAGCTAAGTGTTTTAGAGTAGTATTTTGAGAGGAAGGATTATTTCTTCTACCAGCATTGATATGAAACACTAGCCACATCAGGCTGTTTCTTTAAAACTTCTTTGAGCTTCGAATGCATCTCTGCAGCCCACAGCTCTGTATAACTGCAGAGGTTTGTTCAATTGGGCTGGATGTTATATAATCGGTCTTTTATTTTCCTTTTGCCTGTGATCATGTTATGTAGGCTGCCTTCTTAAATTTCAGCAACCCTAAGGCAGTCTGAGTCAAGTGTATGAGGCTCTTTTTTGCACTGTTGTATAAGGTAGTGGAGTTGCAAAGGTCATGGGAATGAGTTATTTAAAAACTGAACCATGCTGGGCTCTATCCAGCTTAGAATAGATGAGCTCAGAAAGGCATTTGCGTTTTAAATTACAGCTTTGGTTATCAAGAACTGGTTGACTTCAAGTCAGTATTTCTGTTTCCTTAGCGAACTGCAGTAGCACACAATATTCCTGTTTCTTTTATATGTGTTGCTGATATAATCATGCATCCACACATGAGGCAATGAATAAAATACATACTTTCAATCCTCAGGGAGCGAATGCATTCACAAATGTTGCCATCATAGGCACAGTCTCCATATTCATTCGTTTTCAGTGTTCACAGCAATTAATCACCCTTACTGTTTGTTCTCAATGGAAAACGTTAGATTCGTGGTCGAAGTGTGCACTTGAGTGCTTTGTTCCACCCAGTGGACAACCGGGCTGCAATGTGTCACTATGCTCTTGTGTAATCTGGCTCAGTCATACCAATGCCATTCAGGGAAAAGGCACAAGAACAGATAACTGTGGAGGTCCCTAGGGCAGGTCCGTATGTTTCTATTCACTCTGTCACGTGTCTGTTTTAAGCCATCCAGCTGCACCCTCATTTATAGAGAGCTCTTTCTTGCTTCCTCCTTCATGTCCCCTCCCAGGCCCTCCAAGTCACCACCCATGCAAGAGTGTGTCCAGCCATACTTTAAAGTGGAAGTGCTCTGAACTACCCCAAAAGCACTTTTAAACTCGGATCGTTTCACAGAGCAGTTCAGGGCACGGCTCCACAGACTGCTCAGCAGGCCCGGCAGGGCAGGCAGCAGTCTCTGGCAGAAGGGAAGGGCATTGCCACCGGGCTGCGGGAGCAGGAGGGAATACAGTCACACTCTGGCAGTGATTTTTGTTCTCTCCATCAGCCTGTGCAGCTATCCCAACATCATTTTGGCCATTCGCAAAATGCCATGCATGCAATTGTAATTTACTTCCATTTTCATGCAGCAAAATGTAATCAGCCTGCAATCACATCAACTCTGGTTGAAAATAGTAAGAGAAAGTTATGAGATGAGAAAAAAAATACATTAAATTGGTTTGGCATGAGGAAGCAGTTAAATGACTCTGATTACTGAAAACCAAAACAGTACAATCCACCTCCCAAAACATACACCAGTATCACAGAATTAAGTAATAGCATGTCCGCTACAGGCTGGTAATACAGTGTACTGGTAAATGATACAGACAGAAAATGGTTAAGCCATGAGTTGTGGAGTCACACAGGTGCATATAAGAGAGGGAAAAAAACCCATATGAAATGAAGGGTAGAAATGCAAAGGACAAAGTAAAATGAGTTCAGGGACACGGCACTGAGAGGAAAGAAAACACTGGGGCAAAGGGCTTCCGGGAAAAAGCATGAATGTGAACACAGGCGGGCTCTTGCTGTTTGCCTGTCTGCTTTTTGCTGTGTTCAGAAAAACAAGAACTTTGTACATGTCTTTTTGAATAAAGGAATTGTATAAAGAATAACGCTTGAGTCTACTGCGGTATACCCAGTACCAGCATCACGGCTCGAGGTGATGCTGGGATCGAAGAGGAATGGCTATAAAAGGAGAGCAGGTATAAGGGAGAGCAGGGGCTGTGAAGATGTAAGTGTTTAAAGATGTTAGCAAAAAAAAAAAGCCCAGTGGTTTTCCTAGATTCAAGTCTTTCTGTTTTGTATTTGCATGTATCAGTGGGTAAAATATGTAAAATTCAACGGTTTGTGTGTTCCTTGCATGTTAATAATGAAGGGATGCCTTACCCAGAGTCAAAAAGCAATGCCTTGGGTTAATCTGGAGACCACTGCTTGAATCTTCCATCACCTGCAAACTGGCAACAATCTCGCTTTCCTCCAGAGGAGAGCTATTAAACCAAGCACGAGAAATCTGCAAAGATAAAGTCTGTTCGCTTCTCTAACACTGCTCTTACCCTCTTGAACTATCTCAGGTCGAGCAACTGGAAGACGGCATGTTCTGTAGGCAGACGGCTCCTGGCAGGCAGGCAGTACAGCTGCGAATATGACACTCCATGCCAAACATGAGTCTGTAATTTCTACTACTCTCCAATTGTCTGCTTTTTGAGGATACCATTTAATCATTTCCTGGGAAGACAAAGGGTGCCCATCAGAGCTAATGATACTTTACTTGCACATGCGTTGCCATGTGGGAGGTTGTTATCACACGCACTTGGAAAATGAGCAGGACTGATGCAAAACGACAGCAATGATGTTGATGCAGAAATGTGCTGCCAGGCAGTTCTCAGAGTCCCTGCACCCTTTGTCGAACAAGGAGGTGTTTTCTTCTGACTTACTTTTCACAGCCATCTAAATAAGAGCGCAAATGTGCCTCAGGAGAAATGAGAAGTGTGTTAGTTTTCATTAACTTTTAATTTGAAGCCTACATAATTGAATGAAACCACTGTAGTAATCTGGAAAGGGTCTCTGAAAGCCCTGTTGACTCAGAGGTGATTCCTCCCCTCTCTCTGAAAGGTACATATAAAAAAGGTGCTTTGTTCAGAGGCACGGTATTCCCCCAGTGCTGGCAAAAGAGTCTTGTCCGACTCAGCAGCGGGAGCAGCTCTAGAAAGTCATTTCAGGCTGCTGCAACATTCCCAGGGCTGTAGTAAAGGTCAGTGTGTTGTGTCCTTCAGCTGTGTGGAGTTTTGATTAGCAAATCTGCATCGTGGACAACTCTGAACTGCTTCCAGACAGCAATATATTAGGGCTCCCATGTGCAGAAGTAGTGCACTCCCCGTGCCCAGCTTGTGCTCAAAGGCATGGGACTTGCCGCACAGCATTTAGGCTGTAACGCTTACTGCAGCAAGGCTCACACCCAAACATTCCAGGCATGTCAGGAAAGAAAAGTTTAAAAATGTTGGTTTGCTGCGAGGTCTTCCTCAAAAAAAAAAAACAAAAAAAAGGAGGCTAGTTTCAAATACTTAAGGATGACCTAAGAGAATAGACAGACCTCTGGGTCTCAAATGCCTTCCTGCAGGCTTGCAACCTGTAATGCCAACCGTCTTGTGAACAGGGATTTTGTATGTGAAACAAGGAAAATTTGACTAAGGGAAAAGGGACTGTAACATGACAGAGTCTCTCCCCACGCCGTACCATTTTCTAGGGTCCTTCCTTAAGGCCCTCTTTACAGTACTCTCAGTGCCAGAAAGCTCATGTTTTCAGGATTTTAGCATGCCTGCAACAATCGTAATTCTGCCAGGCACCTTGCCACCTCTACCTTGTGTTTTGTGACCGTGCCCAAGCCTGTTTGGCCTCGCTACCAAGGCCAAATCATCAGGTGTAGTGTAGTATTGGGAAGCCACGTGCCCCTGACCCCGTTAGAGCTTCAGTGATGAGTCCTGCCAGAAATCTGCCCATCCCTGTGAACTAGAAATTCCTTCCTACTTGTGTCCAAGCACCACTAACCAATCTTGTGTGGCAAAGGATTAGGTGAAGGGTTTAAGTATAGCTATGGTGGGGTTGCTTCCATATGGTGCGCTGGTATAGTGAATGTCAAAGTAAATACAGGATATGGAGCATTCTTCCACTTCTTTTGGTCACCAATAAGTAGCAAGTGAAAGCTCATTCACTAGCTGCCTCAAACCAGGCAGCTACATCAAATATGTAAAGAGGAAGAGTTTGGTTTTGGTGTTTGAAAATTACTATTTTTCTTCCTTTTGTTTTATCCTCTGTCCGCTACAGCCACTTTCTGCACCAGAAAAAAAATATAGAAAAATGCTGTTTGAAGCAGAGCTGAATGATGAGCCTGCGCCACGTGCCAGGGAGCACCTCCCTGGCAGCCCAGAACATCAGAGGAGCTAGATACGGAAAGGAAATGTCACTATATTGATCCATTACTTCTGTTTTTTGTTTTCTGTTAATACCACACTACTCCCTTATTCGAGTTCACGTACGGGGAGCACTGGGAACTGTGACAACGCAGCAAGCCAAGGCTGCTGACGCCAGTGAAGGTGGGAGGGAAAAACATACATTTAAGCAAGAGAAGAATTTGGCCCAGTGTCACCTTTTGCTTTTGTACAATCAAGGAAAACTAAAATACTCTTGCTGTCAGTGCCAGCTTTTAACACTCACTGCACAATTACAGGACATTGTATTAGAATTTATGCTAATACTTGATTTCAGATTTCACCTCTTTTTTTTTTCCTTTGTCTGTCATCTTGAAATGTATCTCCCTTAATGCCTGGTCACTCTGGAAAGACTTGTCCTTCTAGTCAACATGAACAGGGAATACAGAGGTAATGTCAAATGATTTCTGCAAATACAAACTTCTTAGAAAGTTTAATTTTTGTAAAAGTTCATGTCTTTGAAACGTTTGTAAGCCAGTGATGTAGATAATTTATTCAGGCTTCCTGAGTGCACTATTTTTCTATACTCTCAGTTAAATACTGTGAATGAAGGTTACCATAGTTACAGCTCAGTTCAGAAATTAGCTCTCTTGTATTGTAATTCTAGTTTCTTATCTGGCTCCGCTTGCTCTGATGCAATGAAAAGCACGTTTCCATCTCTCTAATTAACCATGATGCAAAAGATCTTGCTTATTCATTTAAAAATGCTTGAGCAAATGTGGGAGGAGGGACATTTTCCATTCTCTTGTTTTCACCAAAACCGGCGAGTGACATGGCACTTCCTGCACCCAGTCTGCATACATTCAGTGCATAACTTCAGCTTAGTCCTTGAAATTTAGTTTGGCATTTTAATTCATTGCAAAAATGTACACCATAAAGTAAACAGACACACCCATGACTTCCTTCTATAAAGGATATATTGCATGTAAAGACCCGCATTACATTGGCATTAATTTTGACAAAAAAGAAGTCTCAACATGACTGGAGTCAACAGGTCTTAATGTTGACTTCTGTGTAGTTTGGATCAGGTCTTAAGATGGTGGCTGGTAAGCAGGAATCATCAAGGACTTCATGTAATATCGACTGAAAAGCAAATGCCTTCTCCTCTAGATGAGGAGCGACAAGGTGTCTGTGTTGCTGTCTGAACAACTTGTCTCCATGAGCTGTTTGCTAATGCATCAAAAATGACATGCAAATTGTAATGATTTGGGAGTTTTTTCAGGCTCCTGGGTCATTACAAAGCAGACTGGGAGCCGAGCCGTACCGCCGTGCAGGCGAGGACTCGGCACATCTGGGTCTGCCCCGTGCCCACCGGTGGGAGCAACGCCTGCTCCGGGCTGCTGCTGCTGCTGGGTCTGAGCGGGGAGCGGGGCAGTGGCTCATCAATACAGCTGCAATAACGCATTGCAATAACGCGCTCCTCCCTTCTGCTGCCCGCATTTCTCACCCGCAGCCCAGCCCCCTTCCCTGCGCTGGCCGTCACGCTCTGCGGACCCTTTGCTGGGACGATGCAACTCCCAACGCTGGGAATATAGAACTATTCGGTTTTTTCTCATTGCGTTAGATACTGCTGGCTCAGTGAGTTAAATCCTGCCTAGAGAGGAGCAAGTTGCTGCTGGGCTGGGACAAGGGGAACTGTTGACTCCTGGGGAGAAGCAAGGGGGAACGAGGGAAGCAGGTCTGCCTCCCCTCTTGGCTCTGCTCTATCATAAAGCTGGGCCTTTTGAGCTTAAAGGTTTGTGTTGCCGTGTGATTTGTTAAAGAATCAGCATCTCTTCCTTAATACAGCAATGAGAATAAATATGCTTTATTCTCCTGAGATAGTGGGTGGGAGGGCCCATATGCAGAGTGAGAGGGGGCAGGGCCAACCTTCATTGTGTGAACATTTTCCTGGGATTTTTTTTTCCCAGACAGGAATAACGCATGTTTGTACCTTACAGAAGGGATCCACTGGCCATTTGGGACAAACCACCATAAACTGACATGAACAGGGCTTTTTGAACGCAATATTTGATGCAATGCTGGTAGAACATTAAGGAAAACCAGTATTTACCATGCTTTTAACATTAAAATTGAGTTCTTGAAGATTATATGCACGTCACATCTACATAGTGGACATAATGAAATATGCATTTCATACCCATACTGAAATTAATCTTCAGTTTACTTGCAGCCCGTGAACTGCGATGGCACATGCTTGACGGAGCACTGCTGCTGATGGATCACCATGCAAGGATGCCTTATGCTGGGGGCTGAGCTGCTCGGTGAGTCACTGGAGTAGAATGCATGGTCGAAAAGCTCATTTCCCCAGTTACTCAGAGGTAAAATATTTTTGGATCCATGCCTGGTTTGCGCTAGGAATATTAAGGACGTTTCTGTTTTTCTGATAACGTTCAGTGAACAGAGAGAGATATCGTTGCTGCAGTTAGCACTGAATTCTCTCAGCCTACAGCTGAGTTTTCCTTTCCAAATCAGTTTGCACAGCTCTGAAACATGCCTTGAAACAGTATGGTTGGCTTCTGGATTGAACACAGAGGACTGTATTTACTCTTTCATCTTTGCTTTATATTTAATCCCCCATAGCAAACTAGCACTGAGCCCTCATCTGAAATACGGACCGTAGGAAATCTGTAATTTTTCAAGCCTCGATGGAGTAATTAGAAGATGAAAAAATCATATGATAAAAAAAAGATTTTAAGGGAATTAATGCATATTTAGCTCAGTTAAAGCTATCCAAGTTCTTTAAAATAATGAGTGGAATTAAAATCATGTTTTTAATTAAAACCAAAACAGTGGAAGGAGTGCCCAAATTTTCCCTTAGTGAAAATCTGAGGTGGCTAAGAGTGAAATAGCACTGGAGCTGGAGGTCAGCTGGTGAAGTGGGGAAGTTTCTGCGCTTAGGTGTCTGTGCACCGTGCTAATCGACTCTCATGACATCTGGATGTGAGCAGCTGAGCGCAGAACTTGCTCTGCCAGCAGCAAACACAGCAAAAGCAGATAACCAAAGAGAGAGAGGTGAAGGACTGATCATTTGTGTGTCTCCAAGTTCAGTAAGTCCGTGTCCATCAGGGTGGGAAAAGGATGGACCATTCCCCAAATCAAAGTGTTTGTCTCTCCATTTATTGGATCCTAACCTCTTCTAAACATGTTATTTCTCGTGCCCACTCTGTTTCTGAGGGGGTGGCTGCCTGGTCACAGAGGGAAGCAGGGTCATCTGAGCTGCGTACAGTCCTGACAGACCAAAAAAAGGCACCACACTGAACACGATGAGGATTTCTGGCTGTTTCTGCTGGAGGCACAATACTACAACCTTGTTGGCAGATGCTTTTAATACACTAAAGCAACAAGATCTGGTAATCAAGTAATGGTAAGGAAAAGAGGGTGATACATCAAGCCAGGATACATTTGACATCAGAAGGCATCTCATAACCCCTGCTGTAGGCACCAAGTCTCAGCAGTGACAAGGAGAAACCTTTTCTCCCCCTCAAACCCCTCATCTTTCCTCATGTTCTCTTGCCTGTTGTTCCCCATGTCACTTACTCCTTTTACTTTCCACAAGCAAAAGAAATGAGATATATTTAGCACCTTTCCTCAACTCCTGCCAGGGCTATAGGGCACCTTCTCTGCTCCCAGCTTGGGGTCTGCCATGCTTTGCAGCTGGTGCTCCTTTGCTCACACCTGCATCAGATGATGCTAAACCAGACCTTTGGAGGAACATGTGGGTATCTGATCTGGTTGTTAATGAAGAATTCAAGCCAGTGCTTATAACTAAGAAGACTCTTAACCACAGGTAATCAACCAGAAACAGCAACAGAAGCACTCTAGAGGGAGGTTGTAAGTGTGTGCCTAGTCCCTTCAGGGGCTGGGAAGTATGTCTGTCAGAGCTAGGTATCTGCAGTTCTACAAATTGCCCCTGAATGTCACGTTTAGCCTGAGTCCTGCAGACTGGGTTTCTCCGAGCTGCGGGTGCTCAGTGCTGGTAAGACATCTGAACAGCTTGGTGTGGGTAAGGAAATCTGGGCTTGTCACCTTGTACAAAAAGCCCTTGGACCATGCAGAGTAGCCTTTGACCCCTCCAGCAGCTTTAGAACACCTGCCCAATTGGATATTTAGTCTTGCCCTGGGTGGTGGGAGAAAAGGTCTACCCAGAAGAAGAGACTATCGTAGCTGCAGCCGAAGCAGTACATCTCTTATTCCGCCTTATCTGTGGTTCTCATACAGGCAATTTCACTCTGGCATACATAAGAGAAGCAACACCTGTTATTATGACACCTTGGAAATCATCGGCAAATAGCTCTTATAAACATCAAACACAGGAGACATAAGCACCTGGGTAAAAGGATGAATTGTGTGCCTTCAATACAGTGAAGCCAGCACTGAGGGCAATATATTTTCCCATAAGAAATCCGCAGGAAAACCTGCAGTTCCTGCAACAACTGAGAGGAAAGGACGGAGAATTACAAACCCTGAGCACTCTCCTTTCCCAGTGGTGGGAGGACGAGTGGTTGGTTTGCTCCTCACAGACCACAAAGCATACATCCAATTTCAAAATGAAGTTTGGATAAACATGTAGACGTGTGAGACCTGAATGGAAATCCTGGGGTTTAGGTTGGTTGTTTAGAGTTTGGTGTTCCTGTAAACCTCCTTTTTTTCCAGGAATTTCCTTTTGTGTTATCTGAGTCCTCTTCAATGTGTCCAGGCTCCTTGTTCCCTGAGCGTGGGCATTGAAACCCTAATGTCCTTGGCGTGAGATAGTATCCTGCGGGATGCCAGGCTGTCCTGCGCTGCAGGGACCTAAGCCCTGTTCGTGCTAGGCATTTCCAGGCTACCCAAGCCTGGAAAAGAAAAAGTCTGAAATATTAGGAGCCCTTTGGAGCTGCAGATGTAGGATTCCTGGGAGACTCTGCAGCTCAAGAAACCAGCAGGGAATGAGGCAGGTCCTGAAAAAATCTGTTTCTTTTTTCTCAGAAGTTCATTAAAAGCTGCTCTGCTGGTTCAAGGCGTGCTGATTTTGATCAACTGACATTTTCTGATGATAACCTGTTGTTTTGATGGAAAATCTCCTGCCAGCTCTAGGATGTACGTTACAGCCTGGCAGAGCTGCAGTGCCCAGTGTCCGCTGGGCAAGTGAGCCCTGAGCCCCCATGCCCGGGCAGCGCGGTCAGGGTCCCTGAGCTGCCTTCACACGAGGCCAGGACCGGAGAGGAGCAGGGCTGCAGGCAGGCAGCTCCTTCACATCTCCGGCCGCCGGCTGCTGGAAGGGCCTGGCCCTCCCCTTCTTTGCCTGCTGACACAATGGGGCTACCGGGGCTTGTGTATCTCCAGAGCAGTTTCTAATTTGTTTATTGACAATGACAAAAGCCCATTTTTACTTCTGTCAGCAGAGCTGACGTGGCTGTAAATGAGCAGGCTGCTCTGCCTCCTGCATTATCAGCAAAACTGCCAGCTAAGCACTAACTCCTGGACCCTTTTGTGGCTGATGCTCGGCACTGATGTACAGAGCAGAGCAGCAAAACACGTCGCTTATTTACACTTTGCTATGCCGGGGGTGAGAAAAATGTGATTTTAAGCACTGAATTGACCAAGTGCATAAACAGGGAATGTATGTGTGTGCAGGTGGGTATATGGCCCCAGCATACGATTTCATGGAAGTATATTTCTGATCATAATTGATCTAAAATAACTGGGGGTTTGGTAATGTCTAGCTGTTTCGCCTCAGTTCAGACTTTCTGAGTAAATCTCATAAGATGTAGGTGGCAGTGATAAGAAGCTAATGGCCATAGAGTGATTTGCATGATTTCCACATAACAATACATAACATATACATATAACAATACGATATCACAGCTTTAATGATTGTACACATAACGTTACAAAACCAACATTAACTTGAGATAATTACAGGAAGATTGTTTTTAATTAGCTCCAGGACCATACTTTCTCTGTTGGAAACACCAGTTCTGCTGTTTTGTCCCTTTAACCTCCTCACTTGGCATCGAAAGCAGGGACAGGACGGGGTGGAGTTACAGGCGGCACAGGAGGACAGAAGAATAAGACAGACACAAGAATAAGACACGCCAAAGGCACAGCATGGAGCGGGCTGAAGCAAATACACATAAGCAAATTCATTATGACAAATAAAATAGCAAGTATTTAAGGTCACTTCCTGGCAGGGGGAAGTTTTATAAACTAGTATTTTGCAGCATTTAATATATTTTTTCATCTGCCATTCTCTGGCCACACAGATAAATACTTGTGTAATCTTTCACGTTTACCTCTCTCCCTCTATGAGATCCTATGCCATGCATATTGTTTTGATGTCTCTTTAAGACACATTTTGTGCTTTTGTAGGACACTTAAAAACCCAGCTGGAATTCAATGCAGAGGTTGTCACAAGCTGAAGTGGAAGGATGTTCCTTTGGCTTCTGCCTCAAAATCATCCCCTTGGCAGCCAGCAGTGGCAGAGTCCGATATGCAGTCGATGGACTGGGTGATTGAAGGAGGTCACAGTTTTGTTCGCTTTGAAGAAGCCTCAGCACTGAAACACAGCTGGCAGTGTTGGGGGCGCTGCTGCAAAGGCAGCATTTGGGCCAGGGCTCGTCCCTGTCAAGAGCAGGCTGCACAGAGTGGGCTTGGACCAGGGGTCTCCAAGTGCTCGGTGGAGATTTGATGGCAAAGAGGTGATATAGCATTTTACAAAGTATTTGGGGAGCTCAGAGCGTTTCAGCCGCCATTCTCAGTGGGCATCCCCAACTCTCTGTGCTGTGGTGGCATCAAGTGAGTTAAATTGCCACACCAGTCCTTTCAGCCTTCAGCCCAGGTATTTTTGGAAAACAACAGCAAACTTCATTGAGAGGCATTTCTCCTGTGTTCCTAGATGCTTTTACCCTCCTACCCCCAGCCCTGTCTATCCCAGGAAGCAAAACGAAATCCTGTATCGGTCTGGGATGCAGAATTTCCCCGGGCCAAAGGTGGTCCTGTGGTCGCTTTCTGTCTGAGAAAAAGCCTGGCTTTGTCCGACCTGACTTTGGTCAGCAGCTGAGCGTGGAAGTAACCACACAGGACGGCGGTAGCCAGAGCTGCCTGGCAGCACCCATTCCCGGTGGCAGCCCTGTCCCTGTGGAGAGGCTGCAGGGCTGGCATCTGTCCTGCTGCGGGACGTGCGGGCAGGGGACACTCAGTGTTTTGCGGTAGGGTGAGAGGCAGGGATGTAATGTTTGGGATAGGCAGGTGCATAAGGTGGAGAAATGTCCTTAGAGAGGATGAAGAAGTGGCCTTATGGGCTTAGGAGGGAAGAGGGGTTTGGGGTGACAGCCAAGCAACCCCCAGCGACATGTCCAAGAGCGGTGTGACAACTCATCCCTCGGGCGCTGGGCCAGCATGGCAGAGCCTCTCCGGCTCCTCTTCCTGCGGCGGTGAGGAGGAGTTTCCTGCTGAGCAGAGATCGGCCCAACAGCAGAGCACAATGGGTTTGATCCTAACGCACCACCTCGATGCCAGAAGGGACGTTTCGGAGGCGGGCAGGCGGGGCAGGGGTGTGGGAGCGCTGCTGCGGCTGCGCTGGGAGCAGCAGCTGGAGAGAGGAAGGAATGCCAGAAAACACCCTTCCTCCCTCGGCCCCCATAGCTTGTAGACGTGTGTCTTTTGTCTGGCTTTCTTACACGCTCGCAAAGATGCCGGCCGTGGTGAAATCGCTCCTGCCAGCTCTCTGCCACGTTTTGGGAGTGCAGCCCCCTGACCCGGGAGCCAGCCCATCCCCAGCGGGGCTCCGGCACTGGCTCAGCCCGGGCAAGGGCCTTCCAAAATCACTTCTCTGAAGCTGTATCTTGTTTAAACCTGCATGCTCAGGCATATGCAAAAGGAGAATTACCAGCTGCGTTGCTTCGTGCTTTTCCAGAGCCTTCCCATTTCGCCTGCGAGGGGCCGATGCAGCCTTCCAGCAGAATTAACGGGCACAGCTGGGCTGCGGCGAGCCCAGCAAAAACTCCTGCTACTGCCAGGAAAGGGCTTCACTGAGAGGCCCCCTTTTCTCTCCGGGTTATGAAAGAAATTTAAACTTTTCTAACGGGTCACCAGCAAGACAATATTCTTAAGTCAATACTGCTCCAGGACTGAGCAAACAAGGGGGAGGTTGTTTAAAACATTTCTGTTCCAGATTTGGCTTGCGTACAGCCTTCATTACACGTGTGTAAACCCAGAGAAAAATTACATTTGTTTAACTGTGTAGTTTGTGGGGGGCATGCGTACCTTCCTCCGCTCTGAAATTAACCCTGAAAATAAATACTTTGGGAGCAAACCGTGCAAGAGCCTGTGCTATGAGGCAGCAAGGGGGAATGGGCCACCTGTGGGGTTTCAGCATGTGCTTGATGGCTTTTTTTTTTTGAGAAAAGCGTTTACAGGCACCAGCATCACCAGCCAAAGCAAACAGGGCAATTTCCCCTTTCCTTTAGATAAAATCAGTCCTTGAGAAGAGGGGAGAGAGAGCTGCAGCACCACCAGACTTTGGACGGGGATGTGAGCTTTGGGGCATTTTTATGATTGCTTACAACCTTCCTTTACTCTCTTAAGCAATGCCCTGGGGCCAGGAGGGTAACTGGACCCTACTGGCTCTTGGGCTAATGGTTGCAAGCACACTGGGGCCCAGGGGAGAGGACTTCTAAGTGACCAGCCTGGCCATCCCACTGGGAACTTTCAGGTTTATTTGCAGAGGTGGTTCGGGGGAGGAAAATGCACTTTAGGGATACCCAGACCCGCTGCTGGGAGCCCCGCAGGAAGGTGCTCTCTACTCCCCACCTTGCTGACAGCGTAGGTGCTCCTGCAGAGAGTTTAATTTGCACGTGCCAGCGACTCCCAGTGCCCTTACTGGTCCCAGCTGCCTCCCAGGGACTGGCAGGGAAGCAGGGGAGCGGGCAGTTCCCAGGGAGTCTCCGGGAGGGAAAAGGAGCCTTTCTCTTGCAGCAGGCAGCCTGTCTTGAGGGATCAGGCTCTGACCCGGGCTACCCCCAGAGTTTCTGACACTTCTCCTGGGAAAATCCCGCAACAGCTGGCCATGCAGAGCGAGGACTTGGCTTGGCCTGAGGCTACAAGGGCACGTGCTGAGGGGCTGCCTCCGGTCCCGAGGGGTGACCTGGGCCGAAGCCATGAACTTGGGATGGAAGAGACAAGTGCTCAGGATGTCTCAGGGTTGGGTTTTAGGCTCATCAGTGACAAACCTACCCAGCAGGCTGGGCAGTGTAGTGTTATTTAGATGCACATACCCTCTACTGGCTTTGGTTCTTAAATGAAAATGACATCTTCTCCCAATAAATATGTGTTTCCTTAAACTCTGCTTTAGAGTGCTTGTAACTAAGGAGATTTGGCCTGTTAAGATGTCCCATGGAGAGGCAGCTGAGTTTCCCTGTTTCTTAGCAGGAGCTCCAGATGGTTTCGCTGTTTGTCAGGAGAGATGACAGATACACCATCTTCCCCTCAACCCGACAGGCGCGCACACCTTCTCTTGCTGTTTACCACATCATGGGAGGCTTTTGACTCTGCAATTCCTGCTGGTTTCAGCCCGAGTGAAAAATTCAGCCTAAATTGCTCTTGAAGCAGATGCTCTCCAGTGTAATTGGTGTTCAGCAAAGAGCAGCTTGGGAAGAGCAACTTGTTCAGAAAAGCTTTTTTTCTCATGCAGGAGTAAAACTGGATGCGGAGTCATGAGTCAGGGTCAGAGTGTGAGGCATTGGAACAGGCTGCCCAGAGAAGTTGTGGAATCCCCATTGCTGGAAGTGTTCAAGGCCAGGTTGGATGGGGCTTTGAGCAACCTGGTCTAGTGGAAGGTGTCCCTGCCCATGGCAGGGGGGTTGGACAGGATGATCTTTGAAGGTCCCTTCCAACCCAAACCATTCTATGGTTCTATGATTGCTTACAAAATGGGAGGGTTGGTGGTTCACCATGGGTCCCTCTTTCACTCTGAGGGTGACTGCAGAGACCCTAGGGCTCCCTCAGAAGCACATCAAGCTGCCTTGGCTGGGCACAGACAGGTAGCCAAGCACGTGGCTGCACACGCAGAAGGAAGCCCAGGGATCAAACAAGAGTATCAGTGTGTGTAGTCTCCAGAAACCAGACCTGCAGGTCCCAGTCACATATGCACTGTAGGTCTCCTGAGCCTTTGTCACACAGGGAAAAACTTGAAAATGGCAACAACCAGGACTGTAGGCACCTTTCTCAAGAAATGCCGTATTTGCTGGGACAAAGGAATCTGTCTGGTGATTCTTGGGTAAGGTCTGAACACAAAATCGTGTGAGAAGGTGTCGTCACAGGGTCAGTGTCCCTGCTGCATCGGCGTTGGGTCCCTCACTCTCATCCCAGCTCAGTGCACATCAGGGCAGGCAGATGGCAGACAGCCAGGGATCGCAGTGGTACTGTGCATTCAGCATTCACATTTACTGCATGCTTTTATGGCAAAGGGGCTGCAGGGAAGGAGCACATAAGAATGGTCTGCCTTTTATTTGCTGCGCAGTGAAAAAAAACAGCCAAAAGAGCTGGCTGACCTGAGCTGACGCTGTGCTTCGCTCCGGCAGGCTGGGCCCTGCTGCCCCCATGGCCCCGGGTGCCTTGTCCCAGGCCGGGCTCCTCCACTCGTTCCTCTCCTCACCTGGTGCCACCAGCATCGTCCTGGCCCTGCGGGACAGCAAACCCTGCCAGGGCTCCTTGCTTACCAACAACCCCCCAGCTGCTTGCCCATTTAGATCCATTTCAGTGCGGTTGCACAGAGGGTGTTAGGGGCCAGGGCTCACTCCCAGCTGTGAGCTGATTTCTAGGGGTGTTCATTACGGGGCACATGCACCCGCAGAGCTGGCTCGCTCTCCTTGCTGACTCCTGCTATAGCATCCTTGAGCTGAGAGACTGACAAGGGGTGTGAAAAGCAGCTAGGATTTTGCACGCCAGCATATACACAGGCACAGAATGTGAACACATCCACCTCCTCTAATTATACACAGTTGTTTCCAGTACAGCTTTTATAAGTACTGGTGGCATGACAATGACTGGGGGGTTAAGCTTCCCAAATTCTCTTAACTGCTGCTTTCACCGGCTGCACCCATGTCAAGCTCTCCCAGTTAGAACAGCTACAACTGGGAGAAAGGGAAAGCTGAGAAAGCTAAAAGCCTCAAAAGACATTCCCCAGAGGGGATCAACTACTTTCCGATCCTCCGTCTAGATACATTTAAATGGGTCTTCTACTTAATTGCATCGTTAAGAGTCCCAGCCCTTCCCCGGTAATGGTTGCTGAGGCTGCAGCAGCGTTGCCCTTGACAAATGATGGGGAATCGGGAGGGCTGGGTTGGAGGAGCCAAGAGCACCAGGTGGCACCAGCAAGAAAGGCTCCATTATCTCAAGGTCTCTTCTGGCTTGACAGCTGGTGAGTATGGGCAATGAATATTATTATTTCCAAGAAGTGTGTCATCGAAGCATTGCTCTGCATTTATTCATGCTGTCAGAAATAAGCCACTGGGGAGCAGCGCTAGCTCTAAACAGCAAAAGAGGTTGAGGAAATTGCGGTTTGCCCATTTTCGGGTGAGGAAGCAAAACTTCCCCGCTGACAGCAGCTGACCCTCCGATACACCAACCTGTGTGACAGGGGTGTCGCAGCTGCACATCTGCAGCTGCAAACCAGACGGCGTGGCTGTGGGGTCCTGCTGTTTCTGTTGCCAGACCAGATGGTCCTGATCCACAGGTCTCAGATCCAGCTCTTCCCCGTCCCCATGCTCACAAATCCCTGGGACCCATCACAGCATCTCCAGCCTTCAAAAAAATTCAGTATTTTGCCGTCCAGCCAGCATATTGCTGGGTGCTTTGTGAATGCAAAGGCAGGATGCCATCTAAGAGAAATAACATGCAGTAAGATCGGTATTAGTCAGGAATGAGAGCTGCAGCTGCCTGTGCAAACCATGCACCATATTCTCTCTCTTTCCTTTTTTTTTTTTTTTTTTTTTTTTTTTGAGAGCTGTAATCATGTCCACATGGAGGAATTTGGAGAGGGATGTCTCCCTGTCGCTGCGGATTTGGGATGCTGCAGGGAGAACCTGAAGTCTCAGCAAGTTCTGCACTGAGTTTGGGTGTCCCGTGACACAAATCACCTCTGCACAGCAATCTTGACAGAAAATACTGTCTGCATGTCCCATCGTGTGTCTGACTGTGCGGTAGTGTTTTCCAGTGTTTGTAAAGAGAACTACTGCATGCAAGGCACAGATGAGCAACTCTGCTGTTTCCAATGGTGAGGCTCCGATCTTTACATCCACAAAAAAAAAAAAAAAAAAAGAAAGAAAAAAGAAAATGTTGAAAATGGGAAATGGAGCCTTTTCCTTTCCTGGAAAAAGTGCACTTTTTCTCACCCTGTGAAACAAACAGAAACAGATTTGTGATCAGACGCTTTTAGGAGTGATGAACACTTGAGAAGTCCCTCTCCTGGCATCATCTCTGCTCCAACTTCCAGTATAATGTAATAAACACTGAGCTTTCAGCACAGCTGTTATTAAGCATAAAGGCAGCAGCATAACTCCTGCATCCCCTCGCCAAGATTTTGTGGGGGTTGGCTCTCTGCAGGCCCAGGTGAAGCTGGAAACAAAGAGGTGAGGGGAAGGGCTGGCGTGGGGCAGCAGGCGGGGGCTGTGCCCCAAAGCCAGCTCCTGGATCCGTCCTCAAGAGGCCGAGGAGGGAGGTGCTGGCCCCCGCGGTGCCCCAGCAGCTCCACGGTGCCTGGAAAGGATTCAGGGGTAACCACAGGCATGTGAAAGAGCAAAACCTGTTTGTCCCAGCTCGGCTGCCTCTGGCGGGGCACGGATGGGAACGGGGATTATGTCAGGCTCCGGGAGATACCGAGCTGTTTGCTCGGGAGGGAGGTCAATGCAACTCTTCTTGTCCCAGGGATCAGGCAAAGCCAAAAGCAAATATCTCCATTCAGCATTTTCTGGAAGAACTGGAGACTTATGTTTTGCATGATTTGAAGGGGATTATTTTCCTGCAGTTGTAAACCAGAGTGAAAAGGTCATGGAGACCATGGGGTTACAGGTCGGTTTTTTTCATTTCGGTTTCTCCCATACTGCATGAGCCTTTCTGACACCCTGACGCAGAGCTGTAAAATGGGAATTGGATAACTGCTGTTAATAGCCGGCACTTATGCAAAGAGAAAAAAGAAACCATCTAGATCTGTCTCGTCATTGTTGTTTTCTAGGTGTAACTGCTTTTGTGCTATGACAAGTATGTTTCCTTCTCTCTGCTTAGATATAGCCTCCGCTTTTCATATCATAAACACCACAGGTTGTGAGGAGATTGTCTGGTGTGGGTTCAGCTTTCACAGATTAAAAAAAGAACAATTCTGAATGTTTAAAAGGAAATTCTCAATGTCAGCTAATGAGGTGCGGCCTCCTGATGTCTGCAGAGTCTCCGAGCCTCAGAGCTATTCCACAGGTGAGCTTCAAACATTGATTATTTCCTAATTAACCCCAGGGGCTGCCTCGCCTCTCCCCAGCTGCCAGGCTTACAAGCTATTCCTGCTGTGAGGAGGTCACTTGGGAAAACTAAGGGGGTGACAAGCCTCGAGTAGCACCAGTAGGTTGGTAAAGCAGCCTGGATCAGAGAGGGATGCAGATAGTCAGGGCTCTGGACCATCAAGGCTTGCTGAAGCTCTGCCAGGATAAGATGGAAACGTTCGTCTTACAGAGAGGCAAATCCATCTCCTGTGGGGTTTCCTGGGGAACATCCCTCAGGCTTCGCGATCCCCAGCCTGAGCTGTGGATCCACGTCCTCCCCGCAGGCCCCGGAGCGCAGAACTGCCTGCACGCTCCTGCCCGCGGAGGCTGGCAGCAGCTCGGCCGTGCTGCCTGCAGGGTGACGCCCACAGCCCCGCTCCCCTGGGCAGCCGGTGGCGGGCCAGCGAGGATGAGGACCGTGGTTTTTCCAAGCCACCTGTGGCTGGTGTCATCTGTCCGCTGTGGCTTGGCAAGAGTCGCACGAGGAAGCTGGGAGTGCTGGGGCAGAGATGAGATGCAGACAACAAAGGAGGCAAAGCTGGAGGAAGCCAGTGCTCAAAGAGCAGTTTGTTTGGAGGTGCCTTGGTTTCATTTATTCTTCCTTTCAGACATACACGGAAGTCGGGACTTTGTGCTTTTAAACTGATTTCTAGTGCTATGTTTGGGTTTTCATTCTTCTCACCAAAGAACCCGTGCTGCTACCCCGAGGCGCACCTTGGCACGCAATCCATCGCTACTCAGCTTGGCAGCACTCTCCCGCAAAGGCCACCTCCCCGCAGCCTCTGGCCGGCCAGGCTGCGGCCAGGCCGCCTTTCCCTCCTTGGCCAGGTGCCCCAGCGCCGAGCCGTGCTGCCAGACCCGCGGGCAGGACGGCAGGGGCAGGATCCGCCGGTGGCGGGGCCAAGTAGGAGGCTGTGGCAGGCACCACCTGGGGCTGCTGGCATGATGCACAGCGGGGAGGGACAGGGGATTAGTGCTTGCATGAAAAGGTACAGAAGAAAAGGCTGGGATCCTGGCTAGAGAAAGGAAGAGATGTAGGGGAAAGCAGAAGCTGTTGAGGGAGACCAGTTTTGAGATGTTTGACAGTTACCTCCTTCCACCATCCTGGTTTACTCATGGTTTTCATAGGGGTACATAACAATGTCACACTCCCCTCGTCACCTACTGCTCATACAGTCCTTTTCAGACTGACAACAAGCAGAAAACCCCATGAGCTTGGCTTGGATGGCATTGCCGGGCTGCATACGCTGCAGCAATCTGATGGGCAGGATGAAATTTTGAGCCTTGTGCCAGTTGCACTTCTCACCTCTGGTATGATTTACCTCAATCACACCCCTGCTCCTACCATTAAAATGAATGCTGTAGTAAAATACAAATCAATCAAGTCCTCAACAGTACATGAAACCTGTGAATTTTAAACATAGTCTTGAAATGATTGTACCTTGCCTGTATATATGAGTTATAATTATTTGCAGAATTGAGTATTTTGGCATCTAGCCCCTAAGATACTCAGCAATAAGCAACCATCTCATTCCATTAGTCGTGATTATCCAAAACTGTATCCCTCCATTGCCGCACCAACTGTACAATCCCTTTCTTACGCTTGTCCTGACAGAGCTTCTGTGGACTGCAGAGCCACGAGCAGCCTCCTGCCCTTATCTGAAACCTCTCACGTTCATGGAAGGAATAGCGTGTTGTAGGCTTGGGTCAACTGATTCAACAAGTACAAAAAAACCTCCAGTGCTTGAAAGTTTTTTTTTATTGCTCAGAGGGACAGATAGGAGAGTTTGAAATGCCATGTGACTAAATAAAACATTTAGAAACTTGGAAGACACTCATCACATGAATGACACATTGTAGCTGCATATTAATTTTAAAAAAGGAAAAACATTAAGTTGGAAATACAATCACAAGAGCTATTTCTTGAATAAATATCAAGCAATAGGAGACCAAAGCGCTGTCAACCTGTTTCAAGTGTTCACTGGACAGCAAGAATGAAGAAAAGCTTCTATGAATTCCTGGAGCTTTTGACTCCTGTAATTATTTCCTAAATCATGTAGAGTGCCTGTGTTAGCTATATTAACATTTTAGATAAATGACCTGGAAAAATAAAACACAACAGAGTAGTGTGTGCACTGAGGAGAAAGAGGGGGCCAAGTGACTGAACTGTTTTGACAGAACATTTTTAGATTAATTTATCATTTATCTGTAACAAGACTTGCTGTTAGCAGTAGTTCTTGCAAATTGCAAGGTCATTAAAGCTTTCACATGCCCTTCTGGGCAGGAGATAATTAAAGGCATATCTAAAGCAAACTCAAAGCACTATTTTTGCATGGAAAGGTGTACCTGGTTAGCAAAAGTATTGAGAATAGGGTACAGAGTGAGAGCCCACATGCTCTCATGACAGACATGAAACGCCTCCATTTCTGCTGGTAGCGGACTAACTAAATTAAACTACACGGCTGTGTCTACAGATGGCTCAATTGCATCTTCATTTCACTTGCAGACGCTCCCTGGTTTACCCAGGTCTGGTTACTACTTTTAGTTATTCTGACTGAAGTCAGTTATAAATTAGACCATTCTGGAGGAGGTATGTTTGAAGTGTGGTTCTGTTCCCTGGAGTAACTTGACTATAGACACATCATCAGAATCTGCACAGAGAAAAAGCTTGTGCCTGTTACCATTGACAATGATGCACGCTTATATTGCTGGAAAGTGACAGTAAGAAAAGACCTGTACTAGGGTAATTCATTAGGGTCATACTTGCTCACTTATGCATCACAGCAACTTTCTACACCCCATTAGTCACATCAGTGCTCTTGAATAAATGTGGTCACATGAGAAAGATTGTATTCCTTCTTGTACATTGATATTTCAGTAGGACTTGCAAGATCTGGAACATATAGTTGTTTTTGCCTAACTTTGCCTTGCAAATGTCCTACTGCAGACCATTTTCCAGATGGCTCCTTAGCTTAGTTTACAGGTTTGGCACTTGGTACATCACTCACAGGCAATGACAGAAGCCTCGCAACTAGTGAAGCCATACAGTCATGGTACTCGGTGGAAATAAGATTTTTGGCTGTTTTAACAGACACAGGACCTAATGGACACTTTAATTACTACATTCACTATAAAGGTAACAACCTTAATTTTATTTACAGTCGACATTTCACTCTGTTGGAAGTTTTGTATTCACACGTTTTTTGAGGCATGGTGTGCACCAACAAACTAAGAAATGTGCACAGAAGTAGACTGAAGTAAGAAAAGCATGACATGGAAATACCCATGCTAAACTGCACATTAATAAATGGATGTCCCGCTGAAAATCAACTCTTCAGTTATCCACCTTGTTATACCCTTACTGGCAGACACATTCTATCAGTTAATAGCAACTATATTGGACTAACAAGCTACAGAGGTTTTGCAACACCAAAAGCAAACGCATTAGAGCAATAGTGACCCTGAGATTTATGTCCATGTTACCACAAGTTTAATATCATATCATGATATGATATGATATAATATGATATGGTATCAGCATGAGAACATGTTCCTCTTTATGAAGCCAAGAAATACCTGAAACACAATGCTGCTTTAACTCAGATGAGGATGTCTGCACTGAAAATCCACTACGTCCAACTAATCATGTCCTCAGTTTCTCTTTTGGAATATGCATGCTAACCTCAACTTACATTTTTATGGTGTTTTTGCTGGTAAAAGTCCCTTGCTGAATCATCTAAAGACAAATAACAGCTAAAAAACCAGAAAACACTATTCATGTTTAATCATTTACTGAAAAACGTAATTTTAAAAAAGTAGGGAGACTTTTCAGAGATATGAATGGGAGGTAGTCACCTCACTTTAAGGTGTCTTGAAGGCCATTCATAATCTCCCTTAACACTTAATAAGTGGCACTTGAATAATTATTAACTTGTCTAAATTCCAAAAATACGATGACAGTAAAATGATTTTGGTCTCTGTGTTATATCTGAAGATAATAAAGCCAGAAAATTAGAGAGACAGAGGCACATGAGCATATATAGGCACCTGTAAAAACACTTCTAAAAGGATAAGAACAATTGCTTCAGCACAGAAGAATTACTGTATTTCCCTGGGCATCTCGCATCAGATGACAGAAGATCAGGAACAAACACCAAATACCTAAAACCTCTCATCTGCCTGCTTTTCTGCATCACTGTAACACTACTGTATCTGTCTCAAACACAAGGAAACTTTGTCGTGTATAGTCCACACCCAAGAAAAACAATGATAAACTTCAAGAGAAGAGACAAAAGCATACTATGACATAGTAAAGTTAAAATTTCAAGTTGGAGTTGCTGTAAATAAGTGATCTTTAAATAGCCCTCTTGAAATATTAATTTAATTCAGAACAAGTCCTGTGCTGTGTAAAACTGGAAATATATAGCCCTCTTGAAATATTAATTTAATTCAGAACAAGTCCTGTGCTGTGTAAAACTGGAAATATATTTGCTAAATGTTATACTTCAAAATAAATTACCAAAAAAGAGAAAAAGGTTTAAGGGATTTTCAGAAAACTTAAAGAGTTGACAACCTCTCCTGCCAACTGGAATGCTCAAATTTTTGCCTCAGAGTGGTCCATATCTTAGCAAAAGCCATTAAATAATTTTTATCTTATTCTAATAATAACAACAGTAAGTTTACTTCTGTCTTATTTTCATGTACCTTTCCTTTTAGAGGCCTATGGCTTAGTGTTCACAAATTAAAAAATATTTGTAAATACACAAAAATAAAGTTTAACAGCACACAATGTAAAAAATGATAAATTTCAAAACCATTACATTACTATTATTGAAAAGTGCACTACAATTAATCTGTAGGTCAGAGATGCTTTGATGGTGGTCATAATTTCCATGATTAACTCCTCAACAAATTTTTGCATCTTCTTAATTAAATGAGAAATCTTTCATCCACCAAGGTTTTAGATGCCAAATTCTTCTGCCCAAGTGTATTACGAATAAACCTAAATATCTAAGAACATTTTAGAAAAAAATGTGTTAACAAAGAAATACTTAAAACAGTATATTTCAGTACCTAACATAAAATAATAGCTTCATATTATCTTTAAGACATAAATAACATGAGTGAATTAGGCGCTTAACTGCCTTTAGCATTTTTGAAATATTTTCCAATATCTTTCCACCCTGCAATATGATAGAATTATGTGATTAATTTTAACAGATATTTGTGTTTTCTATTGAAAGTTATTTGCAGCCTCTTTATTCATGACAGGCATGTGAATAAAATTAATTTCTCACAAGCCTATTTGACAAAAAAAATCAAAGAACCATTTTATAAGCTCTCTATAATCTTCTGTCACCACAAACTGCTAACCTACTGCTTTAATTATCTAGTTAACTATATAAACTTCCATACTAACCCACATTTTTTAAATATTACTTTGTTCTTAAATTAAAATTTACCTCTTGTTGCAAATATGTTAGAATAGCAGCTAAAACAAAACTTTGGGAAGCCAGATCCACAATGGAGAAAAACAGGATATCAAAGATGAGCAGTGTTGTCTCATTGCCATAGTAGAGAACATCACTGAAAGAGTGTCCTTCATCTACAGAAAGAAAACAAATTTTGAAAAATTATTATTTCTGTGAAGTGCAAGCTTGTGGAGTTCATCAGTGCATGCTGAGAAAGCTGATAAGAAAAAGGAAAGTCAGAGCAAGAGCGAGTTATGGCATTCTATGGCATCATAAGAGCTAGTTACGTCATTCTATTTAAGCAAAATAATATTTTTCACTTACAAAATGACTTAATACTGACAGAACACAATAGGAAAAACCCATGTGCCAAATGCAACTTTATTCACTCCTGAAATATCAATCAGATTGTTTAAAAAAGGCTGCTTTGAACAAGAAGCAGATGTAACTTCCTTGTCACTGAAAATTTTAGCAAGTGTTAACTCTGGCCTCAACTCAACAAAATAATAAAAACATACACTTAAAGCCTTACTTAGAAGGAGGTTCAGAGCTTAACATTATCTTTGTTCATTGGTTAACAGTTTCCCAGAAAATGGGTCTTTTAAGCTTAAAATACCTTTTTCATAGCCAAAGTAGTCTAGACCACTTATCCACATTATTTTATCAAAAAGCACCACTTTCAAACACTTAAACAACTACAGAAAATAGATTATTTTCCCTCTTTCTACTTTTTCAGAAAAATGTCTAAGGCAAGTTTTATTGTAAACAGCATATTTTCATTACCAATTCTGTATGTCCTACTGCCATGAAATCATGATTTGCATCTAAACTTCTGGGAACCATGGCAGTTTAAACCGTCAAACAATATATCAGCGCTTATGATCATGAACTTTGAAACAATGGCAGTCAGAAGACCAAACCTTTGTCGAATACTGCACAATTTGGAGACACCACATCACGCTTATACACTTAATTCTAACTCAGACATTGCATACCTGACAATATTTATGGCTGAGTAGACCTGGGCTTTAGAATAGGCTTTTGGATTGACTGATACTGCAAGGTGTGGAATCACAGACTGAGGCTGAAGAAAGTCCTAGTTATAGTTTTAAGGCAGATACTGGCTATCTGGCAACATTTATTACTAAAGATAGTGCTTCACCACAACAGGGGAGGAAAACCCAAGCCTTTAATGGATTAGGTGTAGCTTAGACATCTAGACTGAGCAAAAATATCAGACTACAACCATAGCGAGCTTGAAAGCATGTGCTGCATTCCTGATTATATAGCAGGGTTTGAGATTCAAGTTAGGCTTCAGCTTTTGCAGCCCTGGTGTCATAGAGCAGGAAAAGTTCTGCACAGCTCAATGATGTAATCTGCAGATTTCTATTGTATCAAGAATAACGATGTATTTAGAATGTGTAGTGGTCGTCTGGTAATATCTATGGATTGGATTATGGTTCTGATAAGGTTTAGCATTTCTGAACAGTGAGGCTGGAGAGACTCAAAATGAGGGCTTGCATCACCTTGGATCACTAGTTAATGTTTAGTTTTCACGCAGGTGATGGCCATATTTATGCTTAGAGGTAGAATCAGGATCTGAACTAAGGATTTCAAAGATAATTTTTGATGGATTTAGTACAGCTCAGGGACTGAGGAACCAGACTGGTGTCAGGCCTAAGCTCACAGCTCATATTTCATTGCAGTGTGGATACTAGTCCCCAGACCACATGTGTTAATAGGAGGAGACCAGGACTCCTTGGAAGTGGAGGACCTAACACTGGATGAGGATTCCAGTGATGCAGGTGTTGGTCACCTGGCAGTAATTATGAATAGGCTAAGGTTTTTAGAGCCTTGGCATTTCACAGCATCAATCTTCCAGGGATTCAGTTTTAGGAACCTAGGTTGAAGGTTTTAGAGATATGGTCAAGGACTTTCACTAAATCTATTTTTAACACATGTACTGGTCACTTGGAAATACTTATGGCTAGGTTTAGCATGGGCTTGGGATTCGGGATGATGCATTGGAGAACCCAAGTCTGACTGATTTGAATAGCTCCAGGGACCAGAGTCAGAACTGGTGTTGTCCCTGTTTCTGCTGGAATACTCATTTTTGCTGTAGGTATCATCAACGCTTAAAAAGCTTCAAAATAAAATATTCAAGAACCCAAATTAATTAGTGGAGCCTGCAAAGATGACTGATGTATTAACATCAAGTATTCCACTAAAACATCCTCACTGTGATCAATATCCTCTTTAAAGAAATTGTATATCTGTACTTTAGTTGTTTCACAAGAAATTAGGTTCTATATAAAAAAAAATAGCATGGAGCTCTTTAAATACTGTGGGTCTTTTTTGCATTTACAAAGTGGATATTGGATCTATATAGCAAGTCAAAGGAGCACTTGATAAACACATGCACGTCTCTACACAGTATCCTTTCAGTTGCCTAAAAGAAAAAACATTGCAGTTGAGTGACAAATTATAAATAGGATTTCTGTAACCTGAAGAACACCTCTTAAATAGTTCCCTCACAAGTGGTCATTTAATTACCTCTCCTGCTGTAAAGTCCAGTTTAGACTGTAAATCCTGGGAAAGAAATCTACCCAGAAACCTACATACTTATAATAGAACAAATACCAAGTCACAAATCTTTTTACCATTGTAAAAAATACTTTTCTCTATTGGTTCCATGAACTCCATGCCAAGAATCCGTTCAAGCAGCAACTTATCTTTAACAATATAATCCATTTCTTTATGAACCTGTAAGAAAAGGAAAAACAATACTTCTTGTTTTATGATTTCAAAGAAAAAGTACTTGTTACAAAGTGAAGTACAGCTACTTAGACCTTTATGAATGAAAAAAAGCACTGGTCTATTCCAAGACAAAAATAAGTACATAACAAAAAAGGATTTGTCATTTTTAAGAGCAGGCTGCACTGTTGGACAGTATGCCAATTTTTTTTTTTTGAATGAAGCACTATTCCAGTTGCCATAAAGTCTTTAACAACAAGTCTTTAAGCACATATGCTTAAAGAGAAAATACAGTCTTTCAGATTTACAATTTTTAGTCTCTATTTACTATAATTATACTTTCCTTAATATAGTAATGTTAATGTACATACGTGATCAATAAAAGAGCCGAGAAATTTGTTCATGGTGTTGTATGCCCTTGTGCTTTGTTCGAAAGTATTTGCAGATGAGTCCAAAAGCCTAGCAGGACCACGTTTCTGAAATATAACATGACCATGACTTCAGCAGAAAATTTACATATTTTAAATAACATTTACAGAATACAAATATCTCACTTACTCTTGTTAGGGTTTCATGAATCCTGTCATAGTGCAGTCGCATTTTTCTTGAAATGGAAATCTGAAATGTCTGACCATCTGTGTTCGGTAATAAACCTCTCTGACTACATAGATTTTCCTATACAATTAAAGCAATTGTAAATTAACATTATTAATGTCATTCATAGACCCCCAAAAGTTAAAAGCTTTTAATTTACTCTCTTTCATGTACACATAGTACTTAATATCTCTAAATATTTGAATCCACTGCACTCTTGGTTCTTCTATAGCAAGATTTTCTTAGGACATGAAATCCTGCCCCCTGCTGTCACAAATACATACTCCTCTTTTAACCTGTGTTCAGTTCATTACCTTCTAACACATCTTTTGACACTGATTTTGAAGCCCTTTCTTTTATGTTTATCATTTATTCTATACTTGTTCTGCTTTTTTTGTGCTTTGGATTCCTGACGTTTTCCGTTTGTTTTTCAGGTCACATTTAATAAATCTCAAAAACACCACGAAAATAGAAAATTCGACATCTCCATAGGGAAAAACCTGCTTTTTCCAAAACTATAATAAAATAAGCAATTAGGAAAAAATTATAGGAACAAACAAGTAAAAAATATTATTAAAAAGATTCCTCTACATTTCAATGTTTGAGATTAAATTTTCAGATGGTTATGGTTTTTTCTGTCCATTTATTATTGAAATAGCAATATCCTTTCTCTAAGGTACTTTCTTCCTACTTGTCCCTACAAAGATGAAAGATACAAGATTTAGTGTAAAGTGCTCCAGTCTTGTATTAGACATTTTACATTTGCCTGATCTTGCAGCAAAGATACAACATACGACAAACTACCAGAAAATACTTATTCAAATTCATTTCTGTAAAGAATAGGTTATATCACCAAAGGACAAGAGATGGAATAAAATAATTTATTGGAAGAGTAGACGTCTCTTTATTAGAGTTTTTCAGATTTGTCTCTTTATGAAAGCTTCTTGGTATGCATCTTTTTGAATGTGGCCATGAGCTTACCAACAGCTGGTATCTTTTAAGTATCGTAACTTGGTGCAATGTAATGCACAGGTGCAGATCCATAATGCAAAGGTGTGGGGTTTTTTTAATAAAGTAAATATTTAGAGCAGGTGTAAACTTTATTACTTTTACTTACTGCTTCTCTTTTTAGGTTCATATTCATTTCTTCCATATTGGTATCTGCATGTCCATGCACAGAGCGACCGTGGATATAATAACCAAAGCAGCTGTGTGACAAGAGAAACACTGAAATCTAAAGAGATGGGGGAAGAGAAGAATACTTTAATTAAACATTATAATTTTATTTTTGAGCTTTTGAATTCACAGAAGAGATAAGACCAGCCCTTCTACACATACAAAGTAGGCAGGTACCAAAATAAATATGGCAGAAAAATATTTAATAACTCTTTTACTGATTAGTTTTATCTATGTTTAACACCAGCTTCAAGTTCAGTTCATCAACAGCAAGGATCACTACTTAATTCCGCAGAGCTAAAAAATTAAAGCAAAGTTATTAGTTTTTATTTTGATTCAAAAGTTATTTCTATGATAGATAATACATATGCATCATTCCAGTTGAGCTCCTAGGAGACTGTATTTAATATTACTTCATTCAGTATGATACAATGCTTATATATCACATAAAACCCCAAAACTAACTCTCTCTACAACCCCCTTGCACTACATGGGTTTTTCACAGAAGAGGCATAACCAAGGTTGGAAAGGTTTATAAAAGGGGTTAATCTCTATGTTTTTAAGAAGTTCTCGCCCAATGAGCTAATCCAACCTGTCCTGACTGCACTCTTCTTTGGTTAAAAAGGAATTCCTGCAGTACAAAGCTTCAAGACTTGTATTTAAACTAGAGAAAGGGAAGTAGTTCAGATGTAAGTGAAAATGCATGAAAAAGGTGATAACTGTCCAGGAGGGACAACAGTTCAGTGGTTGAGGGACAACCACAAGATAGGAACAGAAACTGAACATAAACATGTTAAATAAAACTAAGACAGCTGTGTCTGTAAGACAAAAGTACTAAAATGCAAACCAATAGAAAGAACGGCAGCAAATGGTTCCACACCTAATTTCTGTCATAATTTGTTACTTTTCAATTCTGTATGAGCATATGTAACCAATTTAACTTCAAAAAAACCCTAAAAATCACACGTCTAGAAGAACATATTGATACCTGTGATTCCAGAATGTTTTTCCAATTAAAGTTTAACTGCAATCTTCTTGTAGATTGCACCAACAAAGTGAGCTGAAAGAAACACTAACTTTGGCTGTTAGCTAGTAATCTCTGATTAAATTAAATGAATAAATATTATTTAATATTCTTAAAACTATTGTAGATATTATTCTGTTAAAAATGCCACCGTACAAATGAGACAAAGAAATACTTACATTGCTCATGCAACACAAATCAACAAATTGGCTTATCTTATCTTCAACAAATCTTTCATAAAACACAGAAAAAAATATAACCTGAAATAAATCAACCAAATTTTCTTTTATTAGTTCATCAGATTTGACTTCGTTAAGCAATTAACTTCACAGTTTAACACCTACAAATTACAGACTTCTGTAGTGGCCACCATTGCATTGGATGCTATGAAATGGGATTGACACGCTTCCTCTAAGAAGTAAATTGTAGCAATAAGCTGCTTTTCATTTTGAACTTGGAGATGCTTCAAAGTTGTTTAAAACAAAATAAAGTAGTTGTATAAATTCACATCTTTGAGAGGATTAAAATTCTGGCTACAAAGTAAGATGACTCGTAGCTCAGAAGATTAATTTTGAGTTCCAAAGGTGTACCATGCTAAAGCAGCTAAAAGTCTCGATCAAGCAAAACAGTTAAGAATATATCCAATGCTATGATACGTAGTATGGATGGCCTAGTGATATCTCCTAGCTTCCAAGAGCCAGCCTGGAAATGATAATTCAGTATATCATGTGTTTCACATACCTGTAAGAAGGCAATGGCTAGCCAGAGTGCAGCAGACACACCAAATCTTAAAATGCGGCTCCAAGGAGCTATGTAACTCTCACTGCTTCTTGTAAGGCTGGAAGAAGAATCCATTAAAGCCAGGTTTGAAAATCCCACCACCTGAAGAGATCAGAAGGTTAATATAACAACATGAGGCAATTAATTGTATTAATCATGACCCTGTTGTTTCCATCACAACAGGAAGTAAGAAGAAAAAATTAGGAAAAATGGACCTGGGAATAGTAGCATGTTCACTATGATAGAGCCCAATTGTGCGACCCAGTGTTATTACTGAGAAACATAATTAAAAACATAAACGGTACGTATATGTGTTGATACATAAGTTCAAAAATATACACACTCAAATCTCACAAGAAGTCAACATTGATTTTTACTGAAAAACTCCAAAAGATTCTACTGTTAGACTGCATAGGGATATTATTTCTGCCTAATTTAGCTTTTGGGTCCTATATATTCCAGTGTTAAAACAAATTTTTTATCTGTTTTGCAACTCTAAGAAACTGGTTTTTTTCTTTTTATTGAACAAAATATGTATTTCCCTCCACTGTATTTATGGCTGAATCTATTTTAAACAAACAATCTAGAAAAAGTTCCCAAATAAAAAAGATGAGAGAAACACTGTCTTGAAACACTTGAGAGGTGAAAATTTTGTGAAAATCATTCAGAACGGGAGCTGCACCAGAAACATATTTGGGGTGGGTTGACCCCCACCACAGTGGGATGGGGAACAGGAAAAACAAAAGCAAGAAGACTTGTGGGTCAAGACTTGGGGGCCTTGATGCTGTGCAAGTGCTGTTCAGCAACAGCCAAAACATTGGTGTGTTGTCAGCCCTGTTTCAGCCACAAATCCGAAACACAGCACCCTGTGGGCTGCTGTGAAGAAAACTAACTCTATCCCAGCCAGAGCCAGTACATATTGAACAGCTCCTCACTTTTGCTGCCCAAGTGCTATCTGCACTAGCCACGTAGCCAACACTGCCAGGGCGACCGGTGCCAACCAAGCGGCTGCTTTGGTGCCAGACATGAGGCCTGAGGGGAGTGAGACGCTTCCCAACTTCCTCCACCTGTTACTTTTCCTGGCTTGTTTTGTGTTACCTTGCAGCCTGTCACCATGATTAATCAGAACTGAACAGTCACTTTATCAAAATTGGTAACTCAAGAAGACTGGTTTTGAGCAATACTGAAGTTCCCCCTGTGGTGAGCAGCTGATTGCCATATCTACCCCGGGCACTATATATACTTCTAGGGAAACTACATTCCAAACTTCAGCATGACAATGACAGTTTTCTCAATCTTTAGATTATCTGAGGTTTTCACAAACACCAATTTTAGCCTATTTAGGTATCTTTCATGACTTCCTCCACCATCAGTGGCAAGAAAGGGATTCTCCAGAGGGAAATTCATAGCAGGAATTATAGAGCAAGATGTTAACCACCCTCTACTGGGAGTAGCCTCTCCCTTCTAGTAATGCCAGGAACCTATGAAGAGTAACCTGAGGAGACTAGTTAGTTTTGTGAATACGTGCTCTTTTTAATCCCATTCCTTCATTGTAACATGTCATAGAAGTTGTTCCTGGCCAGTATTTAACAACAGCAAAAATACTGGTGTAGTGAATGAGGAAAGTTTGGGGTTTTTACTGTATATAATTTAAAAGAAAAATAGGAAATTTAAAAACAGAAATAAAAACCAAATAAAAGTATTAAAAATATGTAAAAGAACCTCACATAAACAACTATATATGCTACACACTTTAAGAGTACTTCCCAAAATAAAAGTATTTACTAAACTACAGAAGAAACAAATCAAAATGTTTTTGAAAAGCTAAAGCACAATTTCTTACAATTTCTTAAGCTGTAACTGAAGGCATACTGCCTTGTGCTATGCCATCAGGAAAAGAACTGGCACATTTCATTTCCTGCTTTATAAAGGGTCACTATAGCAAATTAGCAGGAAGGAAGCTCAGTTCAGATAAATATAAAACCAGAAATAAAGCCGTAGACTGTGGCAGGACTGTGGCTCTTGTGGCAGGAGCCAGTAGGTAAATAAAGAATTGAGTGTGTACACAGATTTATCAGTCTCTTAAGCCATTTAGGGTAACTCATTACCTTAAAAAACCCAAACAAAACTAACAAAGGTCTCTAAGGTAATTAAAGGTTGATTTGTTTTTTTTTTAAGTCTTCCTTAATTAATACTGTAATGACCTATACATGCATACATATAAATTAAAAAATGTATTAAAATAATTATTTTACTAAGTTACGTGTTTTCAAGTGAACTTAAATATCATCCACTATTACCACAGAGAATGCAAGAATTAAAAACCAGACCCTTAGGTTACACTCTGGTTGTGAATCATAAAAAATTAATAACAATAGCAATAATAATTGTAGTAATAATACCTCCAGAAAAAAAAGAACTGCAAGTACTTGAAAGAGGGGATTTATCTTCCTCACTGTCTGAATTTCATTCCATTCATTTGCTATAAAATATGTCCTCCATATGCTCACAGGTGCGGCAGCACTTTTAATAACACCTTCACCTAAAACGAATACATACAATAAAGCTCTGAAGTTTAATACTTGAGATTAATATCTGAATTTAACCAAAGCTGTTTGCACAAACAAGCATAGTTTGAGTTACCTTCAACTGCTTTAAGAACTTTGCCCTTAGGTCTTTCCCAGTCAATAAAGAAAATATCTATAGTAAGTTGTGAAACCAGCAATTGTAAGAATTGCAGAGCCTAAGAAAGAAAAAGGACAAATATAACAAGTAAGGACAGCAACAGCATATAGACAAAGATGAAGAAACAGTCATTGCACATGTCATTCATTAAGCATAACAAGTAATATACTTGACTATACTTGAGACTGCAACTTTGTAACCAACTTTTGATAAATTTTTAAAAAAAATTTAAAAGCTTGGAGTAATGGTAAGTCATGTGACGATGTCCAAAATAATGAAGAAAATACAGCAAAGCAACAAATTCCAAAAAAATTTACTATTTCCCCATATTAACCTGTATTATGAATACCAATTCAATATAATACCCATAATTAATAAAATACTTGTATGTCCCATGAAGACAGAATACCGAACTCTGAATTCTGCAAGTATGCTTGAACATAATTATTTTAATCTGTCTTCTTTTTAATCAGGATCTGACAGCACTTATATTCTGCTTTAAAAGAAAGCACTTGATTTCTTGATATGGTCTTCTTTTATTTGGGTTTCTTTACAACTTTATCCTTGAAATAAGAATTTTCCATAGATCATCTTCCTTAGACACTTGTTTCCCTATACAGACTCCACAAAATAAAGGTCTATGGAAATATTACTTAATTCTTAGAATAAAATAATTGTTTACATCTATACACTAATAAAATGAACTGTAGAAGATGTTTAAAAACAAGCCTACTGAAAATATACAGAAGCATATGTTGAAATGTCTTTAATGCCTGAGGAAAAAAATATTTACCTTTAAACTAAACGCACATGCTACGTATGTAACAAAACCTTCTTCTTGAGATGGAAGTGGTAAAAGGACAGAGACAAACTGCTGAGCCTATAATTGAGAAGTTACATTGAAACAGTGTGAACAGCATATGTAACAACATACTAAGTGCTTAAGAGTGAATAATGTTTTGCAGAAAAAGATCAATATTTAATGTGCAATCATTTTGAATTTGTAAGGTATTTTAATTGACTATTAAGCAGACTGCAAGTACAACAAATCCTAAGGAAAAGAAACAGGTAAACACAAAAATTTAAGCACACAAAACAGAATATGATATAGAACTTGCCTCAATAGTCTGACCAGAAAGGCAAAAAAAAAAAAAAAAAAAGAAAAGAATTTTTGTGTAAACATATATGCAATATTAACAGGTTTTTGTAACGCCCAAATCTGGAAAAATACTTACTTTGAAGAACACAAGCCAGTAAATTCCTGTGCCCACTGTGATGACAAAGAAAACATTGGCAAGATCTCCAGCATAAAACAGTAAGAACTTCAAAACTGTCTGCAATTATAAAAACACACTGTAGAGATCTGTAAAACTAATTAAGTAATGCATATGTACATTCATATAAAATGTTATGCAGCTCACAATACAGGAAACTCTAGTAGTGAAAAGTAGCCTTGAACAAAATTTTTCTACTATGGTCATATTTACCATATTTATGGTATATTCAGTATCTGAAACTCCTACGTGCTAGTCTTTGTTCAAAGAAGAATTGATCTGAAAACTAAGGCCACTCAATTGGTCAGAATAGTTCTGTAAATACCTTTATTTTTAGCAAAAATAATTCCTAATAATTCCATCAGAATCAAAAAAAATGCAAAAAACCTTCTTCCTCAAGTGGGCCTATGTCCAGATCACTGTTCTATGCAGCTAGGCTATTTCAGTTACCTTAAGAAACATAAGTTATGTCACAGGGAATAATAGCAAAGTTCTCCTTAAAGAGAGGAAGACATGTCCCTACCAGCTGTTTATACCTGCAAGTCAATTATAGAGCTTCCTGTACGCCTCTTCCAGCCTGCAGTCTTGAGAAGGGACCATAACACTGCAAGCCCACCCAACACACCCAACGTGATCTGAAGAGAATGAAAAATTATTTGCAGATATTTTTCAAAACCACAAAATAGAAGTAAATCATTATATTGACAAATTAAGGAGCGATACAACTTACATCAGTCTGAATCTGAGCTTCTGACTGATTCATCTCATAATTGACTGAGAAGGAAACCTGAATATTAAGATAGAGAAAGTAAATATGCATAGAAATTCTGAAATGCTACAAGCGTTACAGACAGTGGTAGTTTCCACACTTTTAGTTGGTGGGAATTCCCATCTAGGGCTACTATACAAGTACAACATATACCTTCTTTTACTTTATACATCTGACCTGGTGTGCACATGCTCTGCTACACTTAGTGCAGATTTTACCAACAGTAATGCTGGGGATGGATGCCTGCTATCTGCAAGTTACTAGCTGTACTTAATCACAACCCTTTCAAATGTGCATAACTTTTTTTCTTCTGAAAGGAGACACCAAAGGTTTGATACTTTCCCTTTTATCAATGTTGATTAAGAATAACTTTAATGTAATTACACCAATATGCAAAATCATAAAGTGAGCTCTTACATAGCTCAGACACCATTTTGCTTCTAGCTTGAATGAAATAAAAATTGTCACACAGCATCAAAATTACTCCCTCTAGCTTAAATATCTATCTAACCTAAGACCTATTTTGACTTTGGTCTAAAAGATTTGTACAACAAAGAGAAAATATTTGTCTTGGTTTTATAGCATTCTGGACTGAATCCTTGTCACTGCAAGGCTAAAGTTAACACAAGTATGACAATTATTAGTATTTTTAATTTGTCTTAAAAAAAGAAAGGACACCCCCCCCCCCCAAACCAATCCCTCCTCACCCCCACCTTGGCTACCCAAAACATTTGTTCCTGTCAGAGCTCATTCCATCACCTCACTTGGATTTAAGTCTCAATATGCTCAGTTACTGGAAGGTCAGTGCTTACAGAACTTGGAACGAAATTCAATGTATCTTTTTACTTGCATAAAATTTGTTAAATGCAACAAGACACCCAAAATTGACAACACCTAAGTAGATCAGATGTAGATGTGAGGGTGAAATAGTGTAACATAAAATAGAGAAACTGAAAACAATTGTTCCTGCCACTGCCATTCGAATGAATTATTTTCTAAAACCAGTGCTGTTTCTGTGGTTAAATAAAGACATCATTTAGGCAGGGAAGAAGTGTCTGACTAATTTTTCTATCTTTCTAATTCCCTGTCCCTTCTTTCCTTTCATGCAGCTAATATGGAACACAAGGAATGCTTCTAGCACCAGAAATTTTTAGACTAGATGTCTATCTGTACTGGAAGGCTGAACTGTTGAAGGTTGACAAGCAGAAAACGTTAATATTATAATTGCCCGTCGTGGGAGGGAAAAGGGCAAGTAGGAAATGCCCCATCTGCATCTGCTACAGAAGAATGTGATGGGTTTCAGTAGAGGAAGATGCCCCAAACTGGTCTCCAACCTCTCTGGCTACAGATTTTTGGATTATTTCACTTTAATTCTTAGAGATGTGTTGTAAAATAATACACAGCAGATAAAACACTAAAGGGTGTTTTAGATACGTTACCAATATTTTAACTTAAACTACAGGTGACCTGAAATGTCTGTGTCAACAGCCTCTTCTTTATGCATTTCTTTAAATAAAAATATTCAATTTCTTGCATAAATTGCTGCTTTCAGTGCATTCCATAAAGAGTACTTTTCCTGTTATTTTCTGTGCATATAATTTTATTTGAAATATAGCCTAATTTAGCATTAGACAACCAATTGTAAAATTCTAAGCATTTTAAGTTAAAAAAGACTCAATATAAATTAAAAAGAACATACTTTTAACTGCTTTGTTTTAAAAGCTTTAAGTTTTAGTGAAAACTTGCAACTTCAAAACTGAGCAGAACTAGAAATTGATTATTAGATTTTTAAAAACCCCCCAAAAATGTTCACTCAGCTGGAATTCCAACAGAACTAAAAGTATGATTAACAAATCAGTTCAATTAAGAGAGCACAAAGATCTTACCATCACACTCTGGGTTTCAGGGTTTTGAACAAGCACATCTGTGTAAGCAATAGTAAGTAGAGGAGGGTAGATAGTTCCTCTCTGAGTATGTGACACCAGACGAATACTGCAGAAATACAAACAGTATTTATTTGTAATACAGAAAATGGATGAGTTGCTTGGAAAGTATTGATTGAAACTGGTACTAATAAGAAAATACTAAATGAAAAGAACAACCTTGATCAATAAAATGTGAGTTTCAAACCCAGTGACAAAGCAATTCACATTTTAAAAGCAACCAGCGTGCAAAGGCATGTATACAAATATATAAAAAGCTGGGAAGGATTGCTTATTTGTAAGAAAATACCGGAATCAGTCTTTACCTACTGCTCACATTACGATAGCTGCAACTGAAGTCAATTCCAAAAGGTAACTTTTCTCAAAACATTACAGAATGACCTTTTCTATATTTATTTTGAATTTCTGGCATTATCCTTTTTTCCAGGGCAGGGTGGGAAGGGGTTCTCCTAACATACATAAGCTATTCCTTATTTTTTTAAATAATGTAATATGTAATTCTCTGCAAATGGAGTTAGTACATTAAATTAATCTTCAAGATGATTACTTATATGGATCAGTACTCAGTGCTACTCAGCAATCTCTTTAACTAATAAGTTGTGAAGAAGAACTGAAGGAAAAGGGAGATCTTAAATTTTAGACAGTCATCTCAGAGTAAGACATTACATAAAGGAGAAAAAAAGGTTCTTCCAAAACATATTCCAGTTGAGATGAACTATCAGTAATGACCCTAATGGGTAGTCTCACAATTTCAGTTAAATCTACAAGCCTATTCTGGATTGTACACCAGAATAGACAACAGTTTGTAAAAATACTGAAAAAAAAGAATATGGAGTATGAAATAGCATCCTTGTATAGTCAGTAACATACACATGAAAAAGAATTAACAGAGGAGTTTTTAGGTCTTTCCAGATGACACCTGCTTCTAAGAGGTGACTGAATGCCTGCTAACTTGCATTATGCATACATGGTCTGATTCATCTTACCTGGAAAGTAATCATAGTAATTTTAACCCCCACAAGTCAATGTTATGTTTTCTCACTCACTCATCAGAACACCCTATGGAAACACTTGCTATTTCCAAGTATGCAATGGAAAAAGCAGCAACAGGACATATCAGAAACAACATAATAAAACAACTTTCTTTTAAGACAGTGAAATACAGACTGCACAAAATTGGCTTGATTTTCTATTGACTATATATTATATGCAATTAATCACCTTATTGTTATTTTGCTAGCAATTCGTATTACCCTTGGTAGTTTTCCCAAGTCATTCTCTTTTCCACTTAGTGCGTCCACCAAAAAAAATCGACGAGTCAAAAGCCAGTTGTTCATACTACTGCCTTTGAAAAAACATGACAGTCATAATATTTAAAAAACTAATTCAATACACAAAAAGAATGAAATCAATTAGAAATGAGACATATGCCTGTATGATACATATAACTGTATTCAGGATGTAAAATTACTTATTTTCAACTTAAAAAAACACATGATGAAATTAGATTGCTTTATTTGTGCATATTATTGATTGGGCCAGTGTATGCAACCAAAGCTTGCATTTAACACTATCAGAACTTGCCCACAAATATTAAATTCTTGAAACAGAAACAAGTTATGGTGGGTTGTGGCATCTTTAAAAACAACTCAGTAACAGTAATTAAGACAAATTCTTTCAATTTGCAGTTATTCAGATTACTTAAATTCACAGAAATGTATTATGACAGTCTTACCTTGATTAACAAACATTTCACTGTACTGAAGGTTCAAGTTTAAAACTGGCACAGCCCAAAGATATTGTTGTCCATTGTCACCGTTATATTCAAGGAAGAGGTCATAAAAGATTGGATTAGCAAAATCCAGTAAAAGCTTCGAAACTGAAACTTTGCACTACAAGAAAAAAATGTTAAAATAAAAAGATCACTTTAGCCATTTAATGATTTTATCAAGTTGTGGATTCTTCCCCTACAAAATTATTGTGGAATCTGTGCCATTTCTTTGCAAAAGACAAGGCATTCCAGCTATTTGCAAGCAATTACAAAGTACTAATGATTTTATACAAACCTCTTGGAAATGACTACAATTGACTAACGTGGAGAATGAAACTCTGCTAACATTTTTCAACAGATTAGGAAAAAATATCCTAGCAAATTTCACAGACATAAGATTTAAAACAGCATAAACACTAAAGTCAAGAAACATAAATGCTGAAGTTGCAGAGTGCTGTGTCTGGTTCTGGGCTCACCAGTACAAGAGGAAATGGAGCTACCTGATATAGTCCAGCGCAGGTCACTAAGATGATGGACTAGAGCATCCCTCCTATGAGGAAAGGCTGAGAGAGCTAGGACTGTTTTGCCTGGAGATGAGAAGGCTAAGGGGGGATCACATCAAAAATCTGAAGGGAGGGTGTACAAGACAGAGCCAGCCTCTTTTCAGTGGTGCCCGGTGACAGGACCAGAGGCAATGGGCACAAACTGAAATAGGAGGTTCCCTCTGGGCATCAGGAAACACATTTTCACTGTGACGGTGACCAAGCACTGGCACAGGTTGCCCAGTGCGGTTGTGGAGTGTTGCTCCTTGAAGATATTCAAAAGCTGTCTGGACACGGTCCTGGGCAACCTGCTCTAGGTGGCCCTGCTTGAGCAGGGGGTTGGACCAGATGACCTCCAGAGGACCCTGCCAACCTCAACCATTCTGTGACTATGTGAAGAAATTAAATGTGAAAGTAGGTAGTTTTTTGCATGTGAACAACCATGCAGTCTTTAAATACTCATAGAACATTTCCACCATGTTTTCTCCAAAGCTGTAGGAAAAAACAGTGATGCATACAATCCATGAAAATAATTACATTAAAAAATACTCAGTAAGTTAATATTTATTGGTATTTGTATTTAAACCCAGTAATATTAACTGTTAATACTTAACAACAGGTTCTGTAGACTCAATATATCAAATACATAAGATTTTAAAAAGTACAAAAAATAGAATAACCATACTCGACTGGTTCAATGATCCTAAATAGGAAATAAGTTTCCATTCTACTGAAATATGGATTAAACAACATTAAACAATATGGAAGAGTAAAAATGCTGAACAAAGTATTTTGTCAGAATTATTTGGTAAACACTTCAGTTTTCAAGGGCTAAAGCTTTGACAGCTATTACACTACAAGACTTTCACACCACCCAAATAGCAGCCACAGTTTATACATTTTTACACTGCAACATGTAATGTGGGGAATTGTTTTGAATGTAGATGAGTTAATAAATAATATTAATGGATATATAGGTATTAGATGCTATGCACACATATGGAGTTTTATAAAAATAAAGATGGTATTTCTCCACCCACCTGCCAAAGAGACTACCACCTCCCCATTTAACACGTAAGTGACAAAAATTAATGAAGCTTTATTGCTGGCAGAACCATGCCTGTGGCTCACTGAATTTACCGTCTAAGTATACACAAGCTCAAGTGCTCTATCCCCTCTCCCTTTCCTGGTGTTTAGTAAGGTGTGAAAACTCCAATATTTTTTTCCCATAGTTAAGACAGCTAAAGAATCTCTTTCCTCTGATGAGTCATCTGTTTGATTAAAACTTTCCTTCAATCTCTTTATTGAATTCACTGAAATCAGGGAATACATTAAGGAGTTAATGGGGAAAACATACAGGCATGGCATGATTGCATATGCCTTCCTTCCCTATGAAACCTGGCCAAAGATGGAGGCAGGAATATTAGAAGTTACAATGCAAAGTATATGACTGTCAGAATTCAGGCATTGTGTTCTTCCACTGATAAGTCAGCAGCCTCACTAATAGAAATGCCAGTTCAATTTATTTTGATTATCCTATGTAGTAAACAAGTTTTGTGATGTATCGTTAAATAATTAACACCCCCCCTCCCCCATTTACTTCACTCAGTAATAAAGAAATTAAAATAAGCAACAGTTTCACAAGAAAGAAGTCCATGTTGCAGCTTATGGCTAAACTCCAGAGATCCTTCAATATGCACTGAATTGCTGATGACGTATAAAGCAACTTAATTCAAAATTCACAATAGCATTTTATCTCTTACTTACACTTTGTTGGTAAGTTGTTCCAAATGTATAAGCTGCATTCAATTTAGTTTGGGTATCAGGACAAAGCTGAACAAAACATAATTATAATTAGGTTAATTCATAGGTATCATTTTCTCACATGAAATATTCACAGGTACCCCAAGCAGTTTATGTATTCACAGTTCTCACAAAAGTTATTTTGTTCTATTTTTTAAGAAGAGAGGGATTGATTTTGAAGAATAAACACGATTATTTATTGTACTAATATTGGTGTTCTTAGAACGCTGTTTTAGCTTATTCAAACTTGTATAGTATTTTTCAGTTCTGTCACTGAAGTTGAAATCTGTGGACAGGAGCATCCAGCCAGGCAAGAACAATCTTTCCAGGGATTCAACACACTGTGCTGCCTCAAGCTTTATTAATGGCTTCTGCTAAATCCAAGAATCCCATGAGAAAAGAACTCCACATTCATATTGCCCCCTTTCTTTTAAGCTAGCATTCTCAGAGGATCAAAGTTATGGCAAGTAACAGCTTTTTTTTTTTCTTCCTTTTTCAATGTAACTTTTACATTTTCTGCAAAGAACAAGTCATTCTAAGTAGAACCCAGAAAAATGGGTTCTGGGCCAAATTCTAACTAAATGAGCATGGCACTTAGTGGAGGGCATAGCAAATCAAGTCTGAATTTACATAAAACACAATTCTATTAGTGTGCAACTGAAATTCTGGGAATTGTTAAAATTATGCATTGAGGTTGCTTTAGCACTGCGATGCCTTATCATCACACACAGTCTATTACACTAAAATAGGCTTTGAATGGAAAAGCTATTCCTTTCCCATTGATTTTTGATAGCTACTAAAAGCTTCACATTTGCAAAATTAACGTGTCCCAATAAACCTTAAAATCTATGTCAGAATATCTCATTTTCTATGCACAGTAATCAACTTAATAACCTGTTTTCTCAAACACTAGTTTTCCTTAAAATTTGAGAGGCAGATACAAGACAGTTCATCCTGAGACAATAACAAAAGAAATAGGCGTCAGTCACTAAATCCTCAATGTCAGCTGCTCTTCTGTAGATACTGGAGCATTTGAATTGAAGTGCTCCAAGAGCGACATGAAGAGCCTAGAAAAGGGGACAGACAATTCCCAATTGTTCTTGCTATTATTGTTGCCAGCCTAGGGAATTGCTGAGAGTGCCCAGATCACCACCGGACTGCTAAACAAATTCTACTCTGTAATGTCTTTCGCAGCTGCCAATTTCTGCTAACAGTTAGGCTAACTACTATCATGCTTTCCACTTGCTTCTTCCTTGAGTTTTTCACATTCTATACAGCATGGTACTGCTCAAGTAGAATGCGCGTGTGCCACTGAAATCTGAAGGTAGAGTGTCCAAGAGTACTGTGAATCCTCTAGCCAGCGTTCCCCAATTCTATGTAAAGTCTCCCAGCAAGTTTTTATAACTTTCTTTTATGAAAAAGCCAGGCAGATACTGGCCAAAGCCAAAAGAAATAAACAAACAAAAAATCCCAAGAGAACTGAAAGAATATGAGGTGGTAGATCAGTTTTCCTACCTCTCTTGATAATGACATAATCACTGATTGCTTGGCATCCCCATAATGTGTGAAAACAGGTGACAACATCTAATAGGGACATACTCCCAGAATTTTCTATAAATGTATGTGGACGGAGAGCTAAAGAATATACTTTTCTCACCAAGAAAAAGAGGGCTAATAATAAATTACGTACATGGGTAACCGTATGCTGAATGGAAGAAAGAGATAGTTAGTTCTAAAAGACTAGTGCTGTTTTTCAGAGCTTTCCAATATTCCAAATTTATATTGGTCCAATGGATGAGGGCAATGTCACTGAATTTATACTTTTGATTTTTTAAAGATCATTGTGAGCAAGAATCAAGGGCTATTCTCCCTAAACTAGCTTTATGGTTATCTTATGAACTGTCACTACTGTAGTAACCAAACTCTTGGCTTTTGTCTTAATTTGGCTAAAGGCAATCAGAATGTAATGGTATCAACAAAAGGTAATTAAAATCAAACGTACCTGTAAGATGCCTCCTTCCAAATTTTGCCACTTAAGAAAGTTTCCTGCTGCATCAAATGAGGCTGCAATAAATTGCAGCTTTACATCCTGATGATGAAAACAGATAAAGAAACAATGAAACTGCCATAAAGTGAACATTCACATTTCAGGCACTGCTGTCTGATCGTTTGATGCTTCCCTAAAACTTTCAGCATAATTCCAGCTTCATTTTTTCCCTCCGATTTCATCTTTTTATTCTTGCTTTTGGTAGTTTACTTTTTTAAAAAAAACATACTTCACCATTCTACTGCTTCATTGGTGATGTGGAAAAAGTTCCAAAGGAACTTCTGTACAGGTAGACATGCCCTAAATTAATCAGAAATCTATGCAGATTTCTACTGCATACCAGGCTGGCATCTTGAGTGCTTCCAGGACCTTCAGTGATAGGAAGAATAATGAGTATTTTAGTTGTTAAAACAGAAGCTGTGTTGCAACATTGTTTAATTTAAAATACAATCTTTTAGAATATGGCTGAAAACTATTATTTTATTTCTGAGTCAAAAAGAAAACTGAAGATAAATCTGGCAATTTTAACAAAGAGGTTACCACTAGCACTACTTACTTTCTGTGATTACCTTAAAACTGTGGCAGTTAACAAGCTACTTAAGAAGGCCATCCCTCCCAGGGATGGATACCTGGCTTTGTTAACACTGAAATGATTGTTTTTCCTCACCTCTTTCTTTTTTCCTAATTCACTGTAGGAACAGGAAAAAGCTGGAGTAATAGACTGAATTCATCCCTGATACAACTCAACTTGTAGAGATTTGTAACAGAGATATTAAGGTTGGTATAAATGAAGTATGGATAGAAATGTGTAAGAACCAGAAGCAACAGAAGTAAAGGGTTAAACACCACATAGCAATAATGAACACTGTTCCCAGCAAGAAAGCTGAGAAATGGGTTCTGATAAAACCATGGCACAGACAACTTGTCAGGAAAAGATCATGTACCTTGGCACCAGAAGAATGGCAGGAAAGTTATAGCACATCACATATACCCCTCTTTTTCCAATTAGTTCACCAGGAAAACTGACAAAAGGATGTATATGTTTTAAACAAGGGAAAAAGACAAAGACCTACTTTGGTTCGGATTTATGGAGACTGAAAGAAACAAGACTGAAGGAAAGCCAAAACAACTATTAACTCCTATGGGGTATAAAAGATTTGTGTAATTACTAGTTCATCACTGCCAATCCAGAAGAACCTTGGGGACACAATGAGAACTTAATAGCTGGCATCCCTTGTTCCTTGTGTCACACACAATTGATCCTGGTCAGACCACTCAGGCAAGCACACCTTGGCCTTATGAGAATGTGGGTATGAGAGCGTGAGCAAAATAAATGTGTGACCAAGTGAGTGTAAGTCAGTAAAATCATCTTACCTAGAGATTTTTTACGTCACCTTCCTCTTCCGTAAGATCTCACACTGAGTTTTGTTACACTAACTGCCTAAAAATTACCTTTAGTGGAGCCACATCTGCAATGAATCTAAACCTCTTTATGTGATTATGTCCTCTTCCAAATGTCTGTTTCCCCATGTCTACTACCCAACACCTACCTTATCTGTTCCTTTAAAACTGAAGACTGTAGGGAAATGATTTGCCTCAAGCACTTGGGATGCTAATCCTGGTTGATCACCATAATATAGCCATGGAAGATTATGCCTCCTGAAAACAATTACAATGTTTTTTTTAAAGAAACATAACATCATAACACTTGCATCAAAGAACATTTAGAACAATAATTTCCATAAAACACTATTAAAGACTGAAGTTATGGAAAAGGCAACTTACCAGAAGGCTATTGAATGAACAATGCCTAGCCTTGCTGTATTGACATAAATATACTGAAATAAACCACAGGCATCAGTACTTGAAGAACTCAGTGAGTTCATATTCATTACACACATATTTCCAAGAGCTTGGCATGCTGTTAGATTGGAGTACAACTGCAGTGGAGAAACAGAAGAACACAGAAAAGTATTTATTTACCCTTCCTTTTGGTGAGGCAGTCATAAAATTAATGTTATCTTTAATAAGCCACACCTAAACTCTCATTTTTACTTGAAAGTTATTTTGTTTTGTCAACACCTAATATTTTCTTCCAGCTATTCAGGTTCCATATTTTTATAGGTCTGCAGATGGCAGCATGAAATCAACGCTCTCACTTTTTCAGTTTATTTTAGTTGCATCAGCTAGACGGTATGATGTGACAGAAATGTCAAAATCTGTATTTAGAAAACGAAGTAAGAATCAAAATGTTTAACATCACTTAGGCTGTATGACAAAGATGACTCCATCAAAGACCTAAGACTGACAACTACAATTGCATGTATCGTGACTATCTTCTTTTCAGTTTTAGTACTTTTTCTATTCTGCTGTTCCTAAACTATGTTGTATTTATACCATTGTTCAATTTTGGTAAACAAACCACTGCCATGTGATAAGCAGAAGTGATGCCTAGCATCTGTGTGCAGTGATCACTGGTATTAACTTGCTAACACCTATTGCCTTTGTGTGGGTCAGATTGGCAGTTGAATGCTACACTCAGGCAGAAGAGCTGAGCAGGCTGGGAATCAGGAACATCTTTGAGAAGTGCAGCTGGGTACCTAAACACCACAGACATCCTGAGGTACCATGGATAAGCACAAAACTAAGGAGCTGTAACAGCAACTTATCATCTGGAAAGGTGAAAAATAGTCTGGAAAAGAGGGAAAACATTCTAAGAAATCAGGAATTGGCAACTGCTATTGGCTATTCTACCTGAAAGAGCAGAAAACCAGTCTGGAAAAATAAAAGGACTGGTCTGAGAGAATATGCAACATCACCATCTATTGGCTGCTCCAGGTGATGCTGTCCTATGCCCCCTTACTTCTCTGTGATATCAAGATGACTTATTTGTTATCCAAAATGGAGAGTGAATCTGTCCCTGTCTGTCTGTCTCTCACACACAAACCCCCCTCCCCCCGCACAAACTTTTCTATGAGCTCTCCTAGGCAAGTTATCGGACCATCACTGGGGATGCCTGGCTGACTCCAGACTCTGCGACGTGGATCATCTTCAAAGTGAGACTTTGTCTGTCATCGATTTCGAGGCCCCACTCCTGGAAGCGGTTTGGTGAGCACTGTACTGGTACTATTTTGAATAACAGATATACATAGGAATGCATATAGGTAATTGATCATAAGTGTATTTGCTGGTGATTATTACTAGTGATAATTTTGTAGTAACTTGTAATATTGAAATTTATGCTTGCTGCCACTATTCATTGCTGCTACCATTGTAATACGTACATACTTGCTTTATTAATCGTAAGCATACTCACTTTACTAGTAGTAATTTGTAATAATCTGTAATAAAGAAATGTAGGAAATAAAGACTCCATGTGCTTGTGTTTTACAAAACTCTGCAAACCCCTATTGTGATTTTTATACACCTGTAGGCCAGGTAACCCTTTGGGTCATGACAGATTGGGAGAAAAGGTAGCGCCTGAGAAGTTAAAATCTGATTTTGAGGAGAGGAATACAGAAGGGAAATGAGGATGTGTGATAACAGAGTTGGTAAAAAGGAGGCAGAGGCACATCCCCTTCACAAGTGTGCATGATTCTGTTACCGCAGCCACTCTTCCACCCATGGTTACTGCCACCCAGACATATATATGATGTTATATAATGGTAAATAACACTTGCATGCATAAATCAAAGCAAGCTAGAAAGGATGGTTCTATGGTTATCCTTCTCCAACACAAAACATAATGATTAACTGAAAACCAAGTAAGAGGTAAAGACCAGCTGCCAATCAATACTGAGTATTTAAGAAGTTAATTTTCTGAGTGATCCCTTACTGGATATACTCAGTAACAGTTCACATACCTACTGACTATTGCAGGATTTTTTGTTTACCACCATTCACCTTGTGAAGATTCCAGCCCTGGAGACTTGCATTAACATTGACTAGCACTCAATATCCTTTCTAAACATTCTGTATACATATTTCTTTCTTATCTACTGTCATCTCAAAATAAGATTCTTTAAAAATAAGCAAGCTAGCTCCAAAAACTAGAGTGCCATGCTTTTATACAGAGTATCACTTCTGTGTAAAAAAGCAAACTGCAAACATCAATGAAACTCACCCAACAGGCAGAGGCTGAGGATTGCAGGTTTTTCAGAAACCATGCTGATGTCAGTGTTATACCCTGTAAGGAAGGAATTGCTTCATTCTCTTTGTTCAGAACAATTTATCCATAACGTAACCATCTGGAAAACTATGTCAGCTAAAAGATGCTACTTATTTTCTTCTCAGAGCTTTCTGTCCTTTGTAAGTGTCTAAATCAAACCAGGTCAGTTCAAAACACAATCATAATGCAAGAACTTGTTTCACTTCACTAAATTAGACAAAATATACAGAACAAGAGCAGAAAAATTTTACTTTTTAATATGGATTCTATGACGAAGGAGTTTACTGCACAAGGGAAGTACTAATGATTTCAAGGGTAAGGTGTTGATTGGGTGGTAAATTTAGCTCAGGACCAAATTTGCCAAATCAATTATTTCACAACCTGCCTTTTACAACTACTCATTTTTGAACTGCATTTTCAGAAAGCAAGACCAATATTTGCTGTCAGGAAAACTGAAGACTACTTTTTGCTTTCTTTCAAGCAGTAGCCTTTAATTCATTTAAGAACAAACTACATTTATTGGCCACATAGCATTTCCTGAATTCAGAACTACATGGAAAATGGTCCTAACTTCGAGCAGATTTCACAACTAATACAAGTGCATTAGCTAAACCAATGAAAACACCTTCATTCTTCTCAATAGAACATACTTTCAACCATTAGCCAATTCAATGACTTCAACAATTTCATACACAGTCTCAAATTGTATATGTGTCCATTTTCTTCTATCAGCTCTAACCATCTGACAACTAAAAATGTCCTTTCAATCTTTATATCTTCTTTAAAATATTTTATATGAATACCAATTTTACATAGTAAAATGAAAAAGAAATTGAAAAAGCCCAGAGGCTCTCATGGACTCTTCGCATGTTTTTGTGATATACATGTGTTTTAAAGACATACAATTAATACAATAGACCACATACTACTTGTTTTGACACTAAATTAATGTAAATTACTTCCCTTTTTTCAGTTGCCAAGCAGGCATGAATTTTCTTAAACATATTCCATTAGAACAATGCTTGCCTGGTCTACATGTCTACACTCTTATCTTGATGCAAATTACCTTGCAATCACTGCGATCAGACAACAAACCACCACCTTTGTTTTTCAGGAATGGAATTTAAAAGACTTACTGAAAGTAAATAATGAGATAGCTTGAAAATGTTTTAGAACAAACACACTTACTAGCTGTCCAAAACGAACAGTTGCAACTCCCTTTGGGAGTAAGCTGTCACTAGCACTGAAACACAATCCCCCAGTCTGGAAAAAAAAAAAACAACCCAGAAATAAAAAAATGGAAATTTATACATTTGTCAACATAACTTTTCTTTTGCTGAGCTTCAATACAACAAGCATTCTTCTACTTACTAAAATGTTTGGGCTGCTGCAGTCACAAGACTTGCTGACATTGATGAACGTTTGTTCACATCTTACACACCTACGGATCACAAACATGAAGAATGCACTTAAAATGTACTTAAGTATGAGATTTAGTACTCAGTCAAAGCTGATTACATAGTATGCCTGATTACACTGTCAGCATCTTCACTAGTTCAAACTGAAATCCAAAATACATTACCAATGTGTTTCTACTGTCAGTGACGTAGAAAAGAAATGAAATAGTTAATTATCAAAATAAGAATTCCATTTCTGCTTCCAATCCAAAGCCTACTTATAGTCACACTAAAGCAAAACAAACAATCAAACCAAGCTGCTGCTCATATAAGGACTTCAATGAACACAAAACATACTGAGTTTGATATGGGGTTGAGGATTTCTAATTCACTGCTTTTAAAACTGTCATCCCAAAGATACAGACTGTTCCTCAAGAATATTCCATTTAAACAGAACATGACACGTTCAAATTTATCATCACAAAAGGAAAAGAATACTCACCTATTTCCTGACACATCTGAAGCAGAGAATGATTGCGCACTTCCATTACAATGTATGCACAGTGCTTCATTAAGTAAAATGCCATCGACACTTCTTTCCACTAAGTGCAAAAGAAAAGCAACTGTGATAAAATGCATGATGCACGGTATGTCACGCAGGGTAAGAGAAGTGTGAAAAAATAAATTGTCTATGCAGATATAAAATCAAGAGCACAGCTTGCAATAACATCCACTATAAATGTACATTCATATACGTATATGTGCATTGTTTATAGCTATGCACATGCAGTCTGGTTTTAATGAGAAATGCGATATTTCATATCCGGTTTTGCTGTTCCTAGTCATTTATTCTGAACCAAATTTCAAACCAAGGCTTCACTGCAAAGCTAGAATTCAAAATATCAAGCTTACAAATTACTGGGAAAAATATTTTTGATTTTCGTATGAAATGATTCATGCAAATGTCACAAATTCAAAGTTTCAAAACCACATCTTCCAGCAAATAAATCATTTGGCAAGAGATTTCAAGTCTAATTATACTAAAAAAAAAAAAAAAAAAAGAGATGCAAAGAGAATTAAAAGAATTACAATACTAATGTTCTTTCTGCATGTTAAATTACAGAATCAGCTTTGCTCTCAATATTTTACCATAGAGGCTCGGAATGTATTTTGTAACTTTCATAAAGTTTAAGGGAGATGATCTGGTATTCACTCTTCTACAGACTCCTTTTCAATTAATGATCTGGAAAACAGTGATTCTCCAGTACACTCTGTTAGAAATGTAACCAAAGTGGACATTAGTAATACTTAATCAAAGAATTACAGGCACACAAAAATTCTTTTCCATCCTGTGTCTTTGAAAATAAGGAAAACTAGAGCTCCCAAGAGCTTTTCTGTTGTACACCTTTGATGAAATTTATAATTTGCTCTTAGTTTTTTGCTATACAAGATAAGCAAAAATACAGTTAACACAGACACTAAAGTTAATACTAAAATTAATTTTCTGTGTCTACTGAAATTCATCCGCAACTATTAGAGAGCATCAAGTAAGAGGCACAGATATAGGGAAGCATGTTGCAGGAAATCACAGATATAGGCATGTGTCTCAGGGAGATATGAAATCCACTGATATCGACGCATAGTAGTTTGCTTGGCTTGCTCAGGCTATTCTCTTCCACCTAGTCATATATGTGTAATTCCTGTACTGCAAAGTACTTACACATTATATCCTTCAAAACATTTTAATGTTTTTTCTTAGTCTATATTGACATTGCTTTTATCCAAATTTTAATGCCTCCACCCAGCGCCAGCCAGCTTAAAGGAAGTGATACACCCGTATTCATTTTTTCAATGTTTGCATAATGGTTTTTATTGCAATGAACAACAGTACAGATTTATCTGCTGTCTTTCAGGAATGAGGTTTAAGATCAAGAGGAATGTTGAATTTTTACATTAGCTATGTAAACATATGTTAAATCTCCTTTCTTATTTAACAAAGAGCATGTCTTAATAAACTCAAAAATCTAAAATAAGCACTAATATCTCATAACTTGCATACATTTCTTACCTAATATTTCATTACTGAGGCATTTACATTTTCCTTCTGAAGTTAGGCCTTTAGGGCAAGTAATACAATTCCACCCATCTTGAGTAACTCCACTCTAAAATAAAATGCAAAACTATTATAATTTCCAAAAATATAGACATCACCAAATATCTCTGAAGAATGCCTGATCCAGATGTTATTTACTAGAAAATGTGTTCAGATACAACAACATCGATAACATTCATGAAGCTTTTAAAGGTAAAAAAAGGCTGAACAATCTGGCAAAAGTAATTCCTATGCAGACATAGACTTAAAAAAGTGTTCTTAAGTTTTTCTGAATCCATTAGCTAACACCCTTTACTGAAGATAGAGTTGATTAAAAATGGAACGTTTAAAAAAGATATAGAGGTTTTACACTTGCAGTCAGGAGAAAATTTAAAATTTAAAAAAGCATTGTTATTATGGCAAAGTATGAGAAGTTCAATACTTACCATATTTTCTGGGCATTTTTCACAAATAACAGAGGACCCACCATTACTAGAAACCATCCTGTATCCTGGCTGACATACACATGAACTACCTGGAAAAAAAAAAAAAAAGGCACTTTTAGTCTATATAAAACTGTTTTTCTTTTTTCCACAGAATACTAAGAACAAGTGCTATTGTTCTCAAGAGATCAGTATAGGTTATTAGACAGACAAATAAAACATCTGAGCTGTGCATGAAAATCACCTTGCTTTTTAAAAAAAATGTTCATGTTACAGTTTGTACAAAGATGTTTTAGGAAAATGTTACTAGGCTGACCGATACACTGGGGGGAACAGGAACCCAGAGCCTGTGTTTTTGTGGGGTTTTTTAAACTATATCAGTTGGTTTAATAACAGATATAATCTCTCCCTCTACATCTTGCCACACTGCCATTCTTACTCCATCCTCTCTACACCACCAGCATTATATGTTTGTATGCAGTTTTTATCCTTTAAAATAGGAAGTCAGTCCTAAACCCAAAACATGTGTATATGCAAAGGTTTTTCAAAATATAACTCTAGTTTATAAAGCTATTTTAAACTCAAAGCTTTTAAAATTGTTCATGGGGATCAAGCTTCATATTAAATAGTTTTCAATGAATTATGTCCTAATAGGATTCTATGTACTAATATTCTATGTACTAATGATTCTATGTACTAATAAACTGTATTTATTATTATTTAAGCTTATTGAACTGTGCATGTAAAAATCATGTAAAATTCTGTGAAAAGTTTTATAACCTTAAAGAACATCCTCATGAGACCAGTTTTACAGAAACAACATTAGTCAAAGTGATCAACCATTCATACTTAACTACAAAGAAGAAAAAGCTCAATAGGATTAGGTCAATGAAGAGACTTGAGTTGTGACATTCACTGTGATGATACCTAAATTTTTAAACATGTTGCTTGAAAGCCGAATCCACAGTGATGAGCTAGCCATGGAGTGCATGGGCAGACTTGTGCAATCCCAAGTGGAATTCAGACAAGATGCAACAGCAGACTGAGCGGCAGCTACCTACACTGCTCCATTCAGATGCTGCAGAAAAAAATTAAATCCTTGACTTCCCCCTGGAATTTATCTCTCCTTGAAGCCTTTGAATTAGAGGAAGATTCAAGTCTAAAAGGGAGTTATGGATCTAGACACTCACATTATCAGGGGGTCTGAAAACTATTACCGTGCATTTTTTTCTGCAAGTAAACTACGGGGTTACTCTTTTAAGATATGATGATGGCGGAGCAAGAGGTGACCAGCTTTTACGCAGCAGTTGTGAACGCAGCCATCCAGATCAGTGCATCTGCCTGAGGTACCAGCGTTGAAGAGGGATGCTGTTGGGTCTTAGTCTCAAATTTGTTTCTGTACACTCAACACTGAACTCCCACTTCTCTTGGACTGTGTATTTATAAAAGATGGGCATTGTCGTATCATCTTATCTCCTAATGAAAATGAACTACCACCTATATTTTTCATTTAGGACTGTGTGTCGTGTATGCTCCGAGTTCCCACACGGGACTTGGATTAGTACAGCCCGAAGTTCTCAGATACTCAACATCTCAGACATTCAAGTTTCGACATGGGAGTTTCAAGTTATGGAGGTGTTCAAGAGACATTCAGGGGCCCATGGAATTTTACTGATGAAAATGTCAATACCTGTAGCCATACAAACCCCTGAGGAAAAGAACGATTATAAAAAAAGGCCTACAGACGTTTCCCTGGGGCGTATCTCTGAACACAGGTATCAGAGCTGTGCTGCGGCCACTTAAGTCTCTGGGGGATCCTGTCCCTGTTCGCTGCCTTTTCAGGCACCTGCCCCTGAGGACAGCTCTTTTACCGCCAAAACGCGAGCCCAGGTGCTGCACCTCCCCGATGGCGGCGGCGGAGTCGAGCGCGGAGCCGCCTCAGCTCCGCCGGCCCCGCACGGCCCCCGGGCGCGGGCGGCCCCGCCTCCCCCCGTCCGGCAGGGCCGGGTCGCTCACCGCCGGCGCTCTGCCGCTGGTGGGGCCCGCAGGGCCCGCAGGCCAGGCGGGAGACGTCGAAGTAGCGGGCGTCGCCGCAGTCGGCGGGCCGCTGGAGCGGGAGGGAGAAGGCGCGGGCGGGCGGCAGCACCGCCGCCACGGCCAGGGCCCGGAGCAGCGCGGGGGCGGCCCAGCGCCGCGGCGTCGCCATGGCTACCCGCGGCCTCCTGCGGCCTGCCCTCATTGGTCGGTCGCCTCTCGTACGGCGAGCGCGAAGGGCCCGCCGCAGGAGGCAAAGCGTTCGCGTGCGGGGCGCACAAGGCCGCGGGGGGACTGGGAACGGGGGGAGCCCGAGCGGGGCGGGGCAGGTGGGAGCAGGGGAAGGAAGTTAGGAGGGCTTTGTCTGGCTTCTTTTGGAACATCAGCGGGAAAAACAAGAGAAGACAGAGGCCTGGTTTGCGCTTTCTGGTGCCTCATCTCCAAAGCTGTTACACAGCGCATTAATACAAACGCGACACGCGTGCGTTGCTTCCCTCCCGAGAGGAAACCGGTAATAGGGCAAACTCACAAAATGCCCAGAGGAACGGATGGACGCACAGCCAAAGCCGCCCCCTTTTGCTTTTTCACCTGCCAGGATGCTCTTGTTCACACTCCCTCAAACGTTACCAAAACCTTGCAGGGCACTTCACGTCCTGGATTTTAATTATCCCTCACTGCCCCTTTCCTGTGTACTACCTGCTTAACTATTACGATTCTCTGTATCAGCATTGCTTGGAAGCCTGTATACTTAACGTACCAAACGCTTTATTCCTCATGGGATTTCTTCCGTTGGGTTCAGGTTTTTAAAGGCTGAGTTATTAGGTCAATCTACTATAAACAATACAGATTTTTGTCTATCAAAAATGGAGCAGACAAGTACAGAAGGCGGCTAGATATGCATGGGTATACGTAAAAGACAGGGAAAGGCAGGTGGGACAAAGGCACTAGGACAAAATAACCACCTCACCTGCGCAACCGAAGCGGTCTGCCTCTCCCCTTCCCTGCACTCGGGCCTTACACCCTTCCTCCTCCTCTCCCCCCCCCGGCCCTGCCTGCCCTTCCTCCCAAAACCCAGCCTGGAGCCAGCCCCGAGTTCGGGCAGACGTTGCGCCTGCAGCCGTCGAAGGGCAGCGGCGGGTGCAAAGCCGCTCCCCGGTGCCCGAGGCACCCGCAGGCTCAGGCCGGGCCGCGCCGCGCCGGCCCTGCCTTCCCCCCTGCCTCGCCCGGGCAAGCACCGGGACTAACGCAAACCGGAGACCGCGACAAGGCGTAACGCGCCACAGCAACGGGGACCCAAGTGACGCTGTCCCCTACGTAAACCTACGGGGATGCCGCGGGGGCGGCCACAGGCACGGAGCCACGGCCGCATGCGCACGAGCGGCGGCGCCCACCGACCCCTTCCGCGCGCTAAACCGGCGCGCGCGCGCAGTGAAACGGCCCGGGCGCGGGGCCGCGCATGCGCAGCCTCAGCGGCGGCGGGTGGGGGTGGTGCTTGCGCGCACCGCCCTTTCCGCCCCGCCTCCCGGCGGCGTTCGGGGGCGCCGCGGGCTCGAGGCATGCGCGCGCGGGGGCGGGGCTGGGCGCCTGGCGCGGGCCGAGCGCGGGCCGGAAGGACTCGTGCGGAATGGGGCGGCGGGGCGGGGGTCGCGCAGGCGCAGTGCCGCCTCGCCTCACAGCGTCGTGGGGGGGAGCGACGGAGGGCGCCATCTTGGCGGTGCCGTGCCGGGAGCTGCGGGGAGCGGGGCTCCGCGCCGAGCCTGTCCTAGCGGCGTGTCCGGTGGGTGGATGGCGTGAGGGAGAGCGCCCGGCTTCCCGGGGCGCTGCTTGTAACCACGGGCGCGGGGTTCGCCCCGTGAGCCGGTTCTCGGCAGCCCAACCCCCGCGGAACCGCTGCGCGGCCGTTCCTCGGGCCGCGGCCTCCCCATGCCGCCTGGCCCCCCATCACCCTTCTCTCCCCGGTGCCTCCCTTCAGCCCTGTCCCGGTGCCGCGGGGTGGCCGGGCTTCTCCGCGGGGTCGGGTGCCAAGTGGCCTGCGGCGGGCCGGAGCGCGTTTGGCGCGGGGCGGCCTCCCCCTCGCCCCGTTCCCCTCACTCCCTGTTCCCCATCCCGCCGCCGGCGGCCCCAGGCTTCGGCCCGCTCGCCCCTTGCGGGCTTGCGCCGCGCCGTCTGCAGCCGGAGCGGTGTAAGGGCCGGTGCGGGCCGGCCCCGAGCCGTGCTGCTGGCGGCGGGCCGCCTCGCCGGCTTTCCCCAGCTCGCAGCGGCCCCGCGCTCAAGCCGGTCGTGCGGCGGGGCCAGCTGCAGGGCTGAGTCGCAGGTTCCTTCAGAGATGTGAAAAGTGTCATTAACAACAGCTTACCTCGACTCTCGAGGCTTATTGTGAAGAAGAGTAGAATAAGAAACCATCCTCTGATCCACCATTTTTTCTTATATTGGTCCAGTTTTATAGTTGGGGTATTTCTGTGGGTGTTCTTTCTAGCTCGCATGCTCGCTGCATGCGGACTATGTAATCTCTCAACGTGGTAAAAATACTAGTCTAGTGCAGGCTTAGTTTCCTACAATGTTTGCAAGTTGGGTTTTCTCTTTTTTAGTGACGTTTTAATGGTACTTGGAGTTTGCTGAGGCTGTGGAAGTATAGGCAATAGTACTGTTTTCTAGTTAAGTCAGTTCAAATATAAAATTTCTTAAACTGGTATGCATGCTTCTGTGCTTTTAAATTGGTGGCATGAAGTTGTCAATCTATTTATTATCTAAATCCTTGTTCTCTGAAGTTTTTGCTCAGTTAATTGATTGGTTTTAGCTTTGTATAGCATTTTAATACCTAAGTCACTCTTTCTGGTCATTCACTTTAAATTGTTGGATGGCTTGTCTACACTTTCTACCAGTGCTCAATTGTTGGTAAAAGCTTATGATTCGAACTTGCATTTCTGTTTGTGGACTTCTTAAATATCACATTATGATCTGGAAACACTGTGTCTAGTTTTCACCACTGAAAGTTGTATGTTGTATCCATGGTACATCGTGGAGAACTTGCCGTTTATCACTGAAGAAATACTGAGGAGATCTGTTCTGAATGCTGTTTAAAATTGGGATAAGAATGCAGAGTTGTGAAATTCAGAAATCCTACAGATTAAATGCATCATGAAGTAGCAGGGCAGCGGATTTGATTTTTCAAGACATGAAGGTCCTCTAAGAAAATTCTGCCCTTGAATTCTCCTTGCTTTTTGGCATTGCCGTCACATCTGTTGAGAAGATACATTAAAAAGTGTACTGGGTCTGGCTGGGATGGAGTTAACGTTCTTCATAGCAGCCCATACGGTTCTGTGTTGTGGATTTGTGGCCAAAAGAGTGTTGACAACACATCAGTGTTTTGGCTATGGCTGAACAGCGCTTGCACAGTGTCAAGGCTTTCTCTTCCCCCCACACTGTGCCACCCCAGCAAGTACACTGGGAGTAGGCAAGAAGCTGGGAGGGGACACAGCCGGGACAGCTGACCCAGACTGACCAAAGGGATGTTCTGTGCCATGTAACATCATGCTCAGCAAGAAAACCTGAGGCAGAGGAAGAAGAAGGGTTTTGTTTGATCGTTTTGTTTTTTGGGGGGATTTTTTTATTGGCTTCCAAGGTGGTTGTTTGGAGGCAGGCTGGGCATCACTCAGCCTGTGGGAGGTGGTGAGTGATTTCCTTTGTTGCACTTTTTCCTTCACCGATTAAACTGTCTTCATCTTGACCCACAAGTTTTCTTGACTTTGTTCTTCCTGTTTTCTTCCCCATCCCGCTGGTGGGGATGAGGAGTGAACGGTCAGCTGTGTGGGTGCTTGGCTGCTGGCCAGGGTCAACCCACCACAACAATACAGAGAGCAGATGATCTTCAGTGCAGTTATTAAATAGGCAGTTGGTTTTGGTTTGTTGTGTTTACAAAGTGCTGATGTAGAAGTGACGTAGAATCTGTTAGTTACAGAATTTGGGCTTTGTTCTTGTTTGGCTAAGCTCAGGTGGAGTGATAGTTACTGTGATCAATGGATAACTTGGCATCAGGATCTAGTGCTTTATGTTTGTTATTGAGCAAGGGGTTTGTACAAGGGATATTCTTAAACACTTGTCATTGGAGCATTGGGCTCTTGGTTTTTTTTTTAAAGGGATGTAGTCATTTGCTACAGAAGCTTTTGTTTGTTCTGAGAGTACTGTGCTTCATTGTGTGATGGATAATGTTGAAAATCAGGGTATCAAGTCGGTGTATTAAAGTGATTCTTGTTCTTATGTTTGAAAGGCAGTAAACATGTAGGGAAAATACTGAAGTTTGCTTTGTAAATCAAAGTACTCCCTGAAGTTTCTCCTTGTTGGATATTTTTGCTCTTTCTTTCGATTGTCTTCACTGTGTACAGTAAGTGCAGGGCTGGACTGGTGAGTAGCAAAATCTTGTGAACTTTGAAAGCAGGTGGATTCAGAAGAACGGACACGTACTGTAATCTTGAGATGGACTTACACATCTTTCAAGGCCTCAAAAGAATTGAATTGAGAGTTTTTCCCTCGATTTACTGTCAGTCTGTTTCATTTCAACAGTTCAGTGTGGCACAACTGATGACCAAGTTAATCTCATCATGTTTTCATCATTTGCAGAAGTCAAATTTTGAATTTCTTTTGCTTCTAAAATGGAAACACAAAGATGCAGAGCGTAGCATCTTGGAACATGGAAGGAGTTCTTCATAGTATCCCAGATTGTGGGTTCATGATATGCTTGGCTTTAATATTAGCCACTGCTATGGATGAGCTGCAGCAGTGTAGCACAGTATGTAAAGCAAAGTACAGATATCAGCCATTAATTATGTTTCGTTTTCTTTCCACAGTTAAGTTGATTTTACAGAATTTATCAGGTCTTCAAAGCAGAAACAGGTAAGCTGCCAAAAGCTTAACACTTCTCACTGAGTATTGTCACAAGATCATACACGGCCTTTTTCTCTCACAGACTTGTGGCTGGGAACTAGGATATGCTCTCCTGAGTACATGTGGCTGCTGCAGTTAATACTCTGACTACATGAAAGAGACAACATTTTTGAACACTGAGAAAACATACGTTATTGAACAGAACTGATCACTGGGTAGAGCAACTTGTCAAAGCAGTAAAGTCATCACTGTTGGTGAATTACTTCATTTTCCAGTGACATAGCTGTAGTTATCCTTTTTCCTTTCTCCTTTTATCATCTAGTATTTTCTGTGTTACGATCACAAGTGTCCTTTTCAAAAGTAAACAGGATTTTTTTTTTTTATTATTATTATTTTTTTTTTTTGTTCCTTAGGACTGGGCAGAGATCTCTGGCATACAGCAACTATGCCGTGAAAGACTTTAGGTGTTCTTTAGGTATCGTGGATGGTGAGGAGTGACTTAGGTGGATTTTGTTGCCCTTAGGATAGGGAATATTGATAGACTTGTGCACATGTGCTGGTGGAGTAGCTAACTGTTCTGACTAATCAACTTTCAGTGAACCTTGTTTTAATCTTGTTCTTGTGAACTTGTGGGTTTTTTGATGCCTTCTCTCTTGATTGAGACAAGGACATTCATTAAAAAGGCTCTAGCTTCTTAAGTGTTAAGATACTGTAATAGCTGAGTACTAAAGACGTGCTATCATGTGTACCTTTTTGTCTGCAGGTGATTTTTGCTGTGGGTTGAGCTCAGCATGGCTGTAGTCATCCGTTTACAGGGGCTTCCTGTTGTTGCGGGTCCTGCAGATATTCGTCGTTTCTTCTTGGGATTGAATATTCCTGATGGAGGTGTGCATATTATTGGAGGAGAGATTGGGGAGGCTTTTATTATATTTGCAACAGACGAAGATGCACGGCGTGCCATGAGCTGTTCAGGAGGGTTTATCAAGGACTCGCGCATAGAGCTCTTTCTCAGCAGCAAGGCAGAGATGCAGAATACCATAGAAATGAGCCGGAAACGATTTGACCGTGGGGGACGAGAAACTATGTCTGGCTCTAGAAGAACAGGTACTAATGGTTCTGGTGCATCAGGTGTTGGAGACATTCCACATTTAGTCACGGCTTTTCCAAAAGGAATAAATAAACCTGGTTATGGTCCACCAAATCACCCGGAGGCTGGTTTCCATACCAATGGCACAAGACGTGGTGATATAGGTATGCCTAAATCAAGCTATCAGTCAAGAAAGGATTCTCATCCATTTAACCCAGATGATCTTTACTTATTTCTACGTGGTATACCTTACTCTGCAACAGAAGATGAAGTACGTGCTTTCCTCTCTGGGATACATGTGGATGGAGTGATTCTGATAAAGCATCGCAATGGTTTAAACAATGGTGATTGCTTGGTAAGATTTGCTACGCCTGGTGATGCCTTAGAAGGACTTAAACGTCATAGACAATACATGGGTCAGAGGTTTATAGAAATAAGCCCATCTACAGAGGAACGGTGGATTGAGTATGGTGGGAGGGTAGACATGCCAAATGAAATGGATCGCTTTTTGTGCGAAGACCGTTCTCCAAGGAGTTCAGGCTACATGCATGCAAGGAAGCATTCTCATTCAAGATCACCAAGGCGACAAAGAACACGTTCTCGTTCACCTCCCAACCAGGAATATTACATACACTTAAGAAATCTATCTACTAACCTGGAGAAGAGAGATTTGAGAGCTTTTTTCCCTGATCTGGATATATGCAGCAAACAAATCAAGCTTCTAATGGATAAACATCAGAGGAGGACTAGAGATGCCTTTGTGATGTTAAGGAGTGAGAGAGATTATCAGGCTGCTTTGGAATGTCATAGAAAGGTTCTTCTCAATCGTCCTGTTTACATTTTTCCAATTTCAAGGAAGTCAATGTTGAAAATAATTGATTCTTGTGAGAGGAAAAGATCACAGGACAGAGATCATCCTGGACAGGCCATACCAGAAAAAAGTTATCGGGAAGGTCATTCCGGTCCCAAGACGTGTGTTTATGTAAGGAATTTTCCATTTGATGTGTCAAAAATTGAAGTGCGAAAGTTCTTTGCGAGATTTGATATTGATGAAGATGACATTTACTTGCTCTACGATGACAAAGGAGTTGGGCTGGGAGAAGCATTAGTGAAGTTTAAATCTGAAGAACAAGCCATGAAAGCAGAAAATTTAAATCGTCGAAGATTCTTGGGAACGGAGGTATTAATAAGACTTATATCTGAAGAGCAGATGCAGAAGTTTGGTGTAACTGTACCATTGTCTACACCAAATGATATGCAGAGTCATTCACATCCGTATGACAGAGGTGAGCTTTCCCGTCCAGTTGGTTCACCATCTGGGCCACCACAAGGGCCACCCATGCATTCATTTGGTCCCCCTGGGAACTTTAGGCATCCTTCTGAATTTAGGCACCCCCCTGAGGACTTCATGTGCCCTCCTAAGGATTTTAGAGGTCCGCCACCCCTCATGGATTTTGGTGGTGACAGTGAACCTTTTGGCAGAATGGAGTTTGGGAATAATAAAATGGGAAATTTTCCTGAAGGAAGATTTATGCCGGATCCAAATTTCAGTGGTGGTTCTGAACGCGTTGTTCCTATTCGATTGAAAAATTTACCTTTTAAAGCTACTCCTAATGAGATTCTGGATTTTTTCTATGGTTACAGAGTCATACCAGAGTCAGTTTCTGTACAGTATAATGAACAAGGATTACCTTCGGGTGATGCCATCGTTGCTATGACAAACTATGAGGAAGCTATGGCTGCTATTAATGAACTGAATGATAGGCCAATTGGTCCACGGAAAGTTAAGTTGAGCTTGCTGTAAAGCAGGAAAAGATGCTCTAGAATAAAACATTCTAGATTTGACAGTATTGACAGTTATTTTCACTTTTTTAATTACTGGAAGATGCAGAAGAAACTGTTACCATCAACGGTTGTAAATAATATCCAGTTCAGTTGTTTAGCTCTTGGTTGAAATATCTGTATGGTTAAGATATGAGAACTGTATTGTGCCTACTTCTTGTGGCAGAGAAGAGCCCAGAAATTCTGGAGGACATTGTCTTACATCAAGGTATAAAGGCATGGAGTTGTAATGCTTTGGGTTTTTTTTTTAGTTTGCTTTAATTCCATGTCTCATGACTTTGCATCAAATAAAAATGTAAGTGCTGGTTGATTGACCACACAAACGGTTCAAATAGAAGAACTTCAGTGCTACTGCATTAGTAGATAACGCTTCTTACTGAGGTTAGCTTAATAAAATTTAAAAATGACTGATTTTTTTTTTTTGTGTAAACTGTTCAGGTTTTGTTCGGTTTCATGTGGTTGCAGGCATTCCTATTAAAAGAAGAAAAAAGAGCTTCCTGTTCACATTAGCTGGCTTTGCAACTTTTTTAAAAATAAAAAAGAAATTGTCATTAAATGTGTGTCTTATATTTAAAACTTGCATCATTAATGATCTCAACAATTATGCTCAGCATACATGGGTCTTGGTGAGAATGATGCTGACTGCTTCCTCTGGAAAGAGTGAACTTACTGCAATTTGTCAACACAGCCATGAATACATAGTTTACAAAGACTGCAAAATCTGTATTACTCAGTTTGATAGGCTTGCTTGTTCTCCTCCTTTACTGTAGTACCCTGAGGCAGAAAATGAACCTTGGAATTAGATCAAGAATTCTGACTTCAGCCTGAGCTTTCAGAGTAGTCTTTGTTTTATCTCCACATGCTTGTAATATGAATATTAACTTGCTAATGAAGTCTGGATGCATTCCAGCTCAGTCTCTGGTTAGTTTTAACTAACACCTGTCACTGGCAACCAAGCTGACAACCAGCTATGTTATTTTCTTGTATAAGAAAATAAATGCTTATGTCAGTATTTAGAATGCTTTGATTGATTTGGTACCAGCACATTTAAATTTTACTAAGAAATAAAAGCTAGCCTGTTTAAGGGAAAACTGCATCTTCAACATTCAGGCTTAGTAGGAAACTTTGGTTGTGTGGATAAGGACTTCATACCATTGTTGCCATTGCAACTGTACAAGATAGTACCTGGGGTACTAAAGAATTTTATGAAGTTTTTGTCCCCTCTCAAACTAAGACAACAAAGTTGCAACTTGGTGATGAAAACTTGTTTTAACCTTTGCTTGGGCAATACCAAAAAATCATAGATTCATAGAATAGTTGAGGTTGGAAGGGACCTGGTGGTCTCTAGTCCAATCTCCTCAAAGCAGCGGCAACTAGAACAGTTTTTTCAAGGCCTTGGCTGTTGGATTTTGAGTATCTCTCTGGATAGAGACTCCACAGCCTCTCTGGGCAGCCTGTTCCAGTGACTCATCACCCTCACTGGTGGTCAAACATTAATTACTTTGTTTATGTAAAGTCATCATTACAAAACTTCCATGTAAACTCTGAAGTAGAAGCAAACAAAATCAAGAGAAGATATTTTTGTTCTATAATTTTTAATAGGCCAGTGTAGCTTCATTTCTTCTGCCTATTATTTGTCCTCTGTTTTAAATGCTAGGAAGAAAGCGTTTTGATTAAGCATGATAATGCCAAGTCTGTATATGTAGATTCCTCTGAGCAAAGAAACTTGTGGCCAATGTTCAAATTCTAAACACTTACATACCTTTTTTTTGCTGTCTGGTAGGAACTGGTTTCAGAAGCGTATTGTTCTGAATCCTCCTTTTAATTTAAATGGAATTATAATTTTAAAAATCCACAACAAATTGGTGCTTTTATTTCATAGTTGCTATAAAAGAGCTCAAGGAGACAGAAGACTTGCAGGGAAGATAAAGACATGTTACAAGAATCCTCAAAATAAACTTGTCTGACCTAATCATACTGTTGAAAACTTCACTGTCATCATTTTTGTAAGCCAGCATCATCTTTACTACTAATTCTTGCCTCTGTATTATCAGCTGTTTTGTAAATGTGAATGCAAGTAACTTTTCCAGTTAATCAGCTTTAGATGATTTGTTCGTTTTAAAAGTTCTTCTAGCTACTACACAACAGGAGATTTCAAACACCGAAAATAAATTGGTAAACTTCTTACCATGCTTCTAGAGGAGTGTTGGTACACACACATGAATTCTTGTAATTAAAAAAAAGGATTTGGAGGCTGGAAGGTTAGGGGCATCTAGTAGGTATTTTGCTGGTTAAGTATGAGATTATCTTTTAGAAAAAGCATTATCTGTTCTCAAGAAAGTTTGAGTAATTGCTGATAAGGTACCATTCATTTTTGGGATGGTAAAATTCCTTCCCCCTCCGCAGAGAATGCATAAAAACAGTGCCACAGCTTATAATAGCAGAGGTCATAATTAAGACATTTCAAAATGTTTTTTTGTTTGCCCTATAGCTAATTTGTTTTTAATTTAAAGCCAGATTAGAGTTTATGACTCCTCTAGGTTACTCTATGAAATGTCTGATTGATAGGCCAAAAAAGTGGGGTTTTTAAAGGTCTGTAAAGACAAAAGTTGTACCAAAGTATGCATAGATGATCTGAAGCAGAGGGAAGTTAGGAAAGGATGCCAGTACATCAGTTAAATAATAAGGTGGTTAACAGGACAGTTGATTCTCAGTTTATAGCTGTTATTTTGCTAGTATGTTTTGGTTGGTGTTTTGGGTTTTTTGCCCCCCCCAGGGGATGTGTATGTGTATACATAGGCATTATATTCTGATTCTGCCTGAGGAGGTGGTGCAGGTGCATGGTGTGGTGACATCATGGCTTGAATTATTGCTCTTCCTTTTTAAGTACCATCCATATAGTAAAAGAATAAAATATAGCTAGTTTCCTTAGTTACGCTTACTCTGAGGTTGCTTTTGCTACCATTGTCCAAAAATGATTTAAAGGAGAACAGTCTCTGTCACCAAAAACTAGTAATAGTGATCACGTATAGAAGCAGCTTGAGGCATTCAGGAAAGCCTTAACATATGACAATCTGATGAGTACAAGAAGATAATCCTTAGTCCCAAAGGGATGGGCCAGCATGTTCAATGGAGTGGCAAAATACTCTTAGCAAGAATGGATACAAGCCCACATAATCTACATGTCAGTGGTCAAATATACGTATGAATAAATGGAGTACTGTCCGTCCTGCAGTCAGCACTTAATGCCATGAGAAAAATCTTTGCAAAAGTATCTTTAGGTAATATTTAATTCTGTAATTACATTCTAAATTCTTCTGGCTTTAAAATACGTTAATCAGCGACTTTTTGGACTTCTGGAGGGCAGACTTTGGACTGTTTAGGAGCCTGGCTGACAGAGTCCCTTGGGAGCAGTGCTGAAGGGCAGAGGAGTCCAGGAAAGCTGGACATTCTTCAAGAAGGAAATCTTAAAGGTGCAGCAGCAGGCCATCCCTATGTGCCAAAAGATGGCTACTGCAGTAAAAGACAATAAAAAATGTTTCTATAAATACATTAACAACAAAAGGAGGGCTAAGGAGAATCTCCATCCTTTATTGGATGCAGCAGGAAACAGAGTGATAAAGGCTGAGGAAATGGCTGAGGTACTTAACGCCTTTTTTGCCTCAGTCTTTAAATAGACCAGTTGGTCTTGGGGTACCCAGCCCCCTGAGCTGGAAGACAGGTACAGGGAGCAGAACGAAGCCCCCATAATGCAAGGAGGAATGGTTAGCAACCTGTTACACCACTTAGGCACACACAAGTCCATGGGGCCCGATGGGATCCACCCAAGGGTACTGAGGGAGCTGGTAGAGGTGCTCACCAAGTCATTTTCAATCATTTATCAGCAGTCCTGGCTAACTGGGGAGGTCCCAGTTGACTGGAATGTGACTCCTGTCTACAGGAAGGGCTGGAGGGAGGATCTGAGGAACTACAGGCCTGTCAGTCTGACCCTGGTGCCAGGGAAGGTCATGGTGCAGATCACCTTGAGTGCCATCGTGCAACACATACAGGACAACCAGGCCCAGTCAGCATGGGTTTATGAAAGGCAGGTCCTGCTTGACTAACCTCATCTCCTTCTGTGACAAGGTGACCCACTTAGTGGATGAGGGAAGGGCTGTGGATGTTGTCTACCTGGACTTTAGCAAAGCCTTTGACACCGTGTCCCACAGCATTCTCCTGGAGAAACTGGCTGCTTATGGCTTGGACGGGTGTACTCTTCACTGGGTAAAAAACTAACTGGATGGCCAAGCCCAAAGAGTGGTGGTGAATGGAGTTAAATCCAGTTGGCAGCTAGTCACAAGTGGTGTTCCCTCGGGCTCAGTATGGGGCCAGTTCTGTTTCGTATCTTTATCAATGACCTGGACGAGGGGATTGAGAGCACCCTCAGTAAGTTTGCAGATGACACCAACTTGGGCAGGAGTGTTGATCAGCTTGAGGGAAGGCAGGCTCTACAGAGGGGTCTGGACAGGCTGGATCCATGGACCGAGGAGAGCTGTATGAGGTTCAACAAGGGTAAGTGTTGGGTCCTGCACTTGGGTCACAACAACCCCATGCAACGCTACAGGCTTGGGGAACAGTGGCTGGAAAGCTGCCTGGCCGAAAAGGACCTGGGGATGTTGGTCAACAGCTGGCTGAACATGAGCCAGCAGTGTGCCCAGGTGGCCAAGAAGGCCAACAGCATCCTGGCTTGTATCAGGAATAGTGTGGCCAGCAGGAGCAGGGAGGTGATTGTCCCCCTGTACTCGGCGCTGGTGAGGCTGCACCTGGAATACTGTGTCCAGTTTTGGGCCCCTCAATACAAGGACGTTGAGGTGCTGGAGTGTGTTCAGAGAAGGGCAACGAAGCTGGTGAAGGGTCTGGAGCACAGGTCTTGCGAGGAGTGGCTGAGGGAACTGGCACTGTTTAGCCTGGAGGAGGCTGAGGGGAGACCTTAACACTCTCTACAACTGCCTGAAAGGAGGTTGTAGTGAGGTGGGTGTTGGTCTCTTCTCCCAAGTAACAAGCGATAGGAGAAGAGGAAATGGGCTCAAGTTGCGCCAGGGGAGGTTTATATTGGATATTAAGAAAAATTTGTTCACGGAAAGGGTTGTCAAGCATTGGAACAGACTGCCCAGGGAAGTGGTTGAGTCCCCATCCTTGGAGGTATTTAAAAGATATGTAGACGTGGTGCTTAGGGACATGGTTTAGTTGTGGACTTGGAAGTTCTAGGTTAATGGTTGGACTTGAGCTTAAAGGTATTTTCCAACCTGAACAGTTCTATGATTTTTCATCTGTAGTTTCGTGGTCACCCAATTTCTGTCCAATATGCAAACTTAAGGCATCATATATGCAGGACAAAGTCACCCAACACTGTATTTCTCCCTTTCTGTAAGTTTTTCTGTAATTCGTAAAGTCGACTTTTTTTGTGAGGTAGGGGAGAAGGAATTTGAAGCTGCTGAGGATAAAAAAATTGTCTTTCTGTACCCTAGCTACTAATCTTTCAGTGGGAATTAATCTAAGCACTGCTTCCTTTTTTATTCAGAATTTCTTTTTCAAGCATAGTACAGAAATAGTTACTATTTGCATATATATGTATTATATGAAAACCTGATATAGTTGTGAAGGTAACCATCTGGTTTGGATTACATGACTTCACTGAATATGAAATGGTAAAGTGGTGATCATCATAATTCTGATAAATACAAATATTTATTGAAGTGCCCTACTTGCTGAAATAGATGGGAATTAGTTACCTAGATACTTTTTAAGTTTTGGTTATTAGTATTCTACTCCGTGTCAACAGTAGTTCAGTGTCAATAGTATGTACTTCTGGTGTAAAACTATTTTCTGGGTTTAAAACAGAACCCTATATTGTGACATTTTCACTTACATTTTCATCACACTAATTTTTGGCAAAATCTGGTTTTTCACCTGTCAAAACAAGTATGCATTGCATACTTTGCATCAGTGGACAAAGGCAGCATCAATATTAAAAATGCACTTCCTGGTTTATTTCCTTAACTGAAAGACTATTTGGTTATAACCTGTTTTCCCAGTTACAGTTTAAATTCTAGATTTACACATGTGTTCTTTCTACATTTAGCAGATACTAAAGCTGGAGATAAACGGTATGGTAGCAGCTTTCTGGCAGACAGTTGTATGCTATTCAAAAATGAACAGGCATAACCACCGTCTCCAAAGAGGATAAGGAATTACACTCAAAATGTGTAATTTCTTGTATGTTTGATGGAATCAGTAACTGAATCAACCAGTTAAAACACATAAAACTTGAACTACATATAGCATGCCAATTAATATAATAGATGTCAACCACATAAAATATCAACTAGTTTTATTATGAAGGCACTTTCATTTAAAAGCAAAGCAGCATTAAAAGCAGATACTGGGATAGGTCCTTATTTGTTAATGTTCATTTTGTATGTGTAAGGGAATCAAAAGTCATCTTAGTCAAGCCTGAGGAAAGTGAGAATGAGAAAAGAATACACCTCACCCTGCCTTCTACCATCCAAAGTGGGTAACAAAATGAAATGTAACAGGATTGTTGCTGTAATCAGTTTCTTGAGTACTACAGTTACTTTAGGATGTATAAAACCAATTGCGACAGGTATAGCAAGAGGACTTACTAAACCCAAGAGGTGTGTAGCTAAAGAATAAGGTAATATATTGGCAAAGTAACAACCAAACCTTGTGTTCATAACTGCTTGTCAGCTTAGCGTAGGGTTTGGACACTGTTCATCATGTAAGTTTAAGCAAATGTGACTGCAATATAACATCTATGCAAATGTAATACAGGATTCTATTTAAATATTTCATTTTCTAGCTACAGAAATTGTCCATTTTCAGCAGATTCTGATCCATTCTTTGAAACTGATAATTTGTTTCTCTACTATTAGTGCCAATTCTTGCTCCTGTTGGAATTTTAGAAATACAGCCTCAGTGAAGTTTTTGATTAACACACAAAAGCCTTTATGTAAAGGGAAATCTTTTTTTTCCCAATAATAAAAAAAAATACTCCTAGAACAGTTTTGTTATCTCACTTCCTTAGTAGCATCTAATTCCTCCTCTTCCTCCTCCTCCTCTTCCTCATCGTCATCTTCCTCCTCGTCGTCTTCATCTTTTCTTAGCATACTGCTGGAAATCTGCTAAAACAAAATTCCAACAGAAGTAAATCAAGTGAGTGTTCTCCTGAAAGAAAAGCAGTTCTCTGTTTGCCATTTCCAGTCTAAGTACTTGTAGGTTTTTTGTTTAGGGGGAGGGGGAAAGCTTTTTATTCCTTAACTGTTCAACTTCTAGTAAAAAACAATATATGGCACAGAATGTAAATACAGTAATGATTTTTAAAAGCTAAAAAAATCCCCATAGTCCTGAGAATTATTATAGGATAGGGAAAACTATGCATTGATCAAATTAATGTTAGAAAGCATCAGGATATAACTCAGTTTTTTTTCTGGGTTGGCTGTTGAGACAGCAGGCTGATGATGAATATTAAGGCATAATCTTATCTTGAAGACATCAAACCTCTTCAGTTAAATGAAAAACTCAACACTATGCTGCTCTAAGCTGTGTTTGAGAATAAATTAGACAAACTTTACTAGAAGAGTCTTGATTCATGTATGAACTTCTTTCCCTGCCCATCAGCGCTTGCCCTTCAGAATGATACTGTAGTCCTTTTCTGGTTCATCAAATGTTAAAAACAAGTGCCAGCTACCAAGCTTTCATCTCATCTGACAGATTCTGCCATCTATACTTTTTACTAATGAGGGCTCAATCTGATTCCTATTGAAGATATATTCTTCACAGAAGATGCAACATTTACAATTTAAAGTACAATATATGTATTTTTTTTTTCTTTCCCCATAAGAAAAGGAACATTAAACTCAAAGACAGTTATCCAAGTCATCTGGAATGCTTTTGGAAAATGATTTTAGCTTCAGCAGTTCTCTAAGGGCACCTGCAGCTCTAATTTTGGTTATATTTTCTGAGTTTTCTCACATACAGTGACATAATAAAACTTTTTATCAAACTATTGAAGACAAAACTTTTTTTTGTTTTTAAAACAACCTCCTATTTTATAAGTCCTTAAATACTGGTTATTAAATTGACTTCTGAGATTTCATAATTCATACAGCTATGTATGTAACAAAAGTTTTTTGTGTGTGCATAAAGCAACTGCAGTCATTGAACTAACAAAAGCATGTGCTCGTTTTGGCTGGGGTAGGGTTAATTTTCTTCACAGTAGCTAGTATGGGGCAGTGTTTTGGATTTGTGCTGAAAACAGCGTTGATAACACAGGGATGTTTTCATTATTGCTGAGCAGTGCTTACACAGAGTCAAGGCTGTTTCTGCTTCTCACCCCACCCCACTAGCGAGTAGGCTGGGGGTGCACAAGAAGGGACATCTTATCTTATAAGCCATCCTATGAAAAACAGCTTTCCTGGTGCATAGAAGTTTTCTCTCCTGATCATATTAATTGCATAGAAATGAAAAAATGCAAGTCGTCTTGTTGTACTGTCAGTGCAGCTTGGGACATTAATTTTTTCTAACAGGATTGCTCATTGCTCCCTTTCCTTGTGGTCTGGCAGGTAGGATGGAGAAACTAGCACCTCAATTGCTTCAGCTAGTCCGAGTGTGAGTTGAAAACAACTATGAAAGCCAAGGGGGGAAAGAGTTGAGGGACAAAAGCATTAAGATGGACACAAAAACATCAGCGGCCTTTGCAAATTCCTGCTTTTGTAATTTAGTATACAGTACTCCTTCCAGAATACTCAGTCTAGGAGTAAGTGACAGGACACACTTAGATTATCATGTTGCTTGACAAAGCAACATGACATCACATTAAGGCACCAGAACTTTAAAAGGAGGTAGCTCTTTGTGAAAAAAATGAATCAAGCTCAAGGAGTACTTTAGATTTTTAATATGGAAATAATACAGAAAGGTCATCCACAGAACCACAAATAAATTCAAGGATGGTATGTGCTAAATCCTCTGAAAGACAAGTATTGTGTTACCAGCACAGTTTATCCCATCTGGTATGCAGTGACTTCCTGCCCTCCACCTACAGGCTTGTGTTTGCCCCCCGCCTCCCATAGCCTTAGTCTGTGTGATTCTGTGAACTGCTTACCATATTATTTATACTGCCTTAATTTGAAAATTCCAAAGTACTGCATTATGGTCAGTAAATTATTATTATGTAGTATGAAACCAGACTTGTGAAAACTTTGGGAGTGAAAGACCCACAGAAAGGTAAAACAAGTCACCTGAAGGTTTTTCTGAATGCAGCATTTTTTTGCTAGCAAGATGTTTGGTGGGTTCCAGAGATTAGAGCCCTTGGTGTAATTCAAGGTACTGATCCTGATGCAACACACTATTTGCAGAATCAGAAAGGGCAGCGTAGGGGGTGCGTGGAACAGGATGCCTGACTCTTCTTTACTGCCCTACAGTGACTGCGTTCCACCCTGTTTTTCTGCCACATGATCCTCCCCTGCAGATACACTGCGTAGGCCAGTAAGATGACATTATTTTGAAATGTACTGCAGTTTCCCTCTAGGTCTAGATGACTTCCCATTCTTTTCAGATATTCCAGTGAGAGGTTATGAGAACATTAACATTTGAAGTTACAGCTATAACGGAGGTCTAGGAGAAGAGTAAGGTAAACTTAAGTTAGTCAAAACGGAGTTCCACTCCGTCTCTGAGAGAAATCACAGTATACATACATTCAGTTTTCTGTTGTGGGTGGGGTTTTTTTGTTTGGTTTTTTTAAGAGAGTCCAAAACATAGCTATCTGTGGCGCCTCAAAGTAATTACAAATGCTTCTATACCCTTGATACAGTTTTACAGCACTGCAGGAAATTCCCAAGGAAGATGGCAACAGATTTTTGACAGCTTCCTCTGGTCTTCCAAAAAAATGAATGGGTGAACATTTTCTGAAGTAGTTTGAATGTGAAATTTGCTTGTTCGATAGAGAGGACAGGCAATTTATTCAAAGTCAATGTTGGTCTTCATGCACTGAACCACTGGGTTCTTTTATCTTTTCAGATGGCTCAACTTATACTTTCAACAACAGAATAACTCAACTGTAAGAATTGATGCTTTCTGTGTTGAGAGCAGTAAAGGGGTAATGGTGTGTATGAAGTCAAGAAAACTTTTTAGTATTGCAATATCAATGCATGATTCTATCCAAAGAAGAAAAGTGGGATGCATACATTTTCAAATTTGGCCATCTTTGTCTTTAACTGAAACACTGGTAAGAATCATCTTAGTTACAGGATTAAAGCTGCAATAAAGATGAAATGACTTAGCCATTTTGCAACGTCTGCAAGTTTACCGCTGCAAACAAATGGCAAAGATTTTTGCAAGGTAGCTGGTTCAAAAGCAGTGTCACTGTCTCCATCTGTTTCACTTATTTTTATCATCTTCCTTTTCGTTACCTGCTCTGAATTTTCAGAGTATAAAAGGAAAGGTCTGTTGGTCATGGGTTTGCTCTGCTGCTAGGCAGTATCACTAGTCTGAGTTAGGATCTGGTAGAGAATCCACACTCTAGGGTCTGGATACTGAGACTAAGAATACGCAAGTGTTACTTAAAGAATGTCACTTCTGTTTCCAATAAGCTAGATCTTTTCTCTGCAAGATGCCACAGTTTGTTGATGAAAGAAATAGTATCGCTGGAAAAGGCGAAGTAAACAACACAGTTTTAAAAGCTGATTTTGTTTTTTCCTCAAATAAAAATGATATTTAGAAGCTGCATTATTAAAAGCTTGATACGATCTTTGTGCCCTTGGAAGTCTCTTGACCTTTGTAACTGTCCTGAACTGAGTAAAGAGAGTGGATCCATGTACAGGTACATTAGCTAAAGCTCTACTTAAGACATTCTTTTAATACAGTGATCTAGCATTTAAATTTTCTTTCTTACCTGTACTGTCCTCAATGAAGATTTTAAGGAGCCAGTTCTTTGCAGGGGGGACTTTGAATTTGCACGAACTATGTCTAAACGAGACTGATAGTCCGGTGGATAAAGTGAGCTCCGAAAAACCTGTTCAAATGAAGAAAGCTGTGATTTGGGTGCCATGATACAGCTCGCATGCTAACAATCACCAAGACTGAAGCTAACAAAAATGCAGCATTGGACAGTTAAACCTGCTCTAGAGATATGCATCAACTGATTGATCCCTTTTAGCTGAAACAAGATCCTTGCTCAACCTGAGACATATTAACACACTTATGTGGTCAAAGTAAACGTTCTTCACAGATCTGAGGGGATTTACAAGTAGAAAACTGCAGTGGTTTCCCACCAACATATGTAGCTGAGTTTCAGGCTAACCTAGAGGTATGAACCCCAGCAACTCCCTTCAGGCTCTCCATTTCCTGGGGAGATGAACTCTTAGCCCCTTCACAAGCAAATCCTTGCTGCCAGTCACAGCTGCATCAGAGAAATTTTATCTGAAATGTTCAGATGTGCAGCTCAAGAAAAATTTGGGGAAACCCTTAGAATACAGGGGAGACTGTAATAACCATAATATTTACAAGTTCTTTCCAATAGCCAAAAAGAGTAAATTATAAGACTAACAGCCTGATACTAAAAATAATAAAGCTATTTGTGCAAGACTTATTAATAAAGTCAAGGAAGATGGTAGAATTATGGTCAGTCAATATTTTTATGGGAAGTAAATATTATCCAGTTAACAGAAAATTTAAAACGAGATTAGAAATTTGGTTGTGAAAGATGAAATATTGACTTAAAGGATATTTTTGAATTGGTGCCACATGACATTTTAGTTGTGAAACTAGAATAGTACAAAACTGCCATGGCGTAGTTTAAATGAAGTAAAAATACCAAGTAGTCTCAAATGTGAGTCACTGAAGAACCATGACTTTGTATGTCTTGCGCTAACTGAATACTGCCATCCTTGGTCCTGAGCTATGTCATGGAAACAATAAAATTAGGACTGATATGATTTACAAAAGATGACAAAAAATGATCCAACTTTCTTGACAAGTGAACACATAGACACAACCTACATTTCAATGATAGTAAGTTCAAAGGCCCAACATCCAGAACTGCAAGAATGAATAAAGGACTGAAAAACATGTCTTTGGAAAAAGAGACTATAACTCAAAGAGAACAGAAAGGGTGACTTCAAAGGAAACTGTAACTGCCACAAGGCAAAAGAGGCAATTTGGTAACAAATGTCTCTTAATTCTAGAATAGACTAACAAAAAACACTGACTGAAAGATGAAAACAAGCAAACAAAACTCAGAATAGAAAGAAGAGAGAGACTGCTAATGAAGTAATTAGTCTTTAGAACATCTTAAGAGCAGTGTAAGATTTTCTCTTACTGTGCATCTTTACAGTGAGATTCACTGCAGAGGCGTTCTTTAAGAACTATGATTAGCTGAGCTTGGAGTGGCAGTTAATTTAGGAAAAGTCTCTTATCTGTATTTTGTGGGAAAGATTATATTGCCATGGCAGTTCGCTGTTTTTAAAATCTCTGAGTTTATAAACCTGCACGCTCTTGCTGGAGAAGTGCAAAAAAGGGCTCAGTACACATAAGAAGTTTGTTCTGGGAACATGAAACATATGTTGCATTTTCTGCCTGGGACAGGTAGAGCCCCAAAGTGTGAAAACTGGTTTTATGTAGTAAGTACATTGAAAAGCAAATCTTAATTGCTCTTACCTCTAAATCTTCGTTTTCATCAATATTTTGGATATTTTGGTAGGCAGCAGTATATATCTCTAAAGCTTTCCCATGGAATAACATTTCAATAGTTATAAATTCAGAAAATATGTTCTAAAAGCAAATTAAAACAAAGGTTTTCTTAATGCCGTAAAACACATTTCCACTTCAAATACAAGAAATTACTGAATTCTGTATTTGGTATTTATATGATTCAAATAACTGCATGATACCTAGTACTTTTAAGTAGTCAGACCTGAATTTTAGAAATTAAACATAAATGCTGGCTGGGTTGTCACTTATGCAGTTGTCATTTCATACTAAATTCTAAATAAACGCTTGAAAAGCAAAGAGGAGACTCATTAGGATAAATAAAATGTCATGCTGAAAACTCACTTGATATTCCCCGATATGTATGCACAAGATATAGTCAGTAGATTTTTGCTTTATTGATGGCAGTCTTTTGTAACAGGTTGGGGATAAATTATCTGTAAATTCTATACGTATCTATATTTTACAGATAATTATATATATAATATAATAAAATATTCTTTATATATTAAAAAACCTTAATGATGACATCTTCAGAACTCACACAATCTTTCATATTACTGTAACATCAAGTACTGCTTGGTTTGGTTGGGTTTTTCAACCATCTTTCTATTTAGTCTGGTTTTTTTCTCAATTAAAAAATCTCATTTCCGCAATTTTATAATCAAATTTGAGATCATACGATGCAACTGTTTCTCAGTCACTATAGTCTTTGGGACTTAAGCCACTTAATGTTTGACATTAAGAGAGAAATGAAAGTTTTGATTACTTGCAGTTAGTGAACACTGTGCTTTCTGCATCAGTAAAACTTTTAACTGCAGTAACTTATGCAAATTTCAGCATGGATAAATATACTATTTACTTATCACTATTTCTGTTAATTTTGCTGCTATTAATTCACATATATCATTCCACTAACAAAGGCAGCTACCAGTGAAGTAGAATACAGCAGCTGTTGGAAGGTGCAGACACTAAACTATCGGATACAGGAAAATTCTGAATTCAATAAACTGTAAGAATAATGAACTGATTTTTTTAATTGCAAAGTTCATTATATTTGGATTATGAAATATTCATGAATACCACAGGATTTATATTTATGTAGGCTTGAGGTAATACTAAATGTTGCTAATCTTGCCAAAGAGTAACTACAGTAATTTTATTAAGCAAGAAGAAATGTGATGTCATATACCGAAATGTGAGCACACATACTTTTATGTCCTTTATTTTTTGTTTCTCAAAATTATCAATGGTTTCCTCTAATTGCCGAGTTGTTCGAGTTGCATCCAGTGAAGCTCTCTGCAATTCACTTTCAGCCTGGTAAAGTTAACACAAAGGTGAGTTAGCCTGTATCTGATACAAAGATACTTGCTCTAATTGCCATGAAAACATTTAAGTCTGGATTTTCAAAATACCACACATCTGTGTTACTGTATTTGTAAATTTGTTTGTAGCTTAAAAAACAAATAAAGATGCTTTCTACACCATTGTGACTTTGATCTGAAACATGAAAAATGGCTAGCTGCAGCCAGTCAGGGAAGTCCCACTGCCCAAATCCATTTTCTGTAATAATCATCTGCTAATTCCACTGAGCCAGCCCTGACACTCCACTGATGACACAGTGACTGGGTTCAGGGAATTAACCCAGCACAAGGGTTTACCCTTCAGAAAAGTGTTTTTTTAAGCTGGTGTAAAGGAGAGGGCAGGAGTACACAGGCCAGAGTGGTGGATGCGCAGAAAAGATCACACTTCATTTTCAAGTGCAGATCAACCTGCTGGGTCTAGAATAAATCTTTTCTAGTGTCCTGTGCTGAACCTTGTCTTAACTAAGTTTTTATAAATTATTTAAATAGACAATAAAGCAGCAGCTGAAACTAATGCACTTCTCCCATAAGTATCTCATTCAGCAGACTAGAGTTAATATAAATTTTAGATCCAAAAGCATTTCAGATATTTCATATTTTTAGTATTTTTATATTATTAAAATATTTTATAAAAAACATCTTCAACAGGGCACTGGGAAGGGGACACATCAACCAATCCCTAATGCATAAATATGCAGTTTTTCTTATTTTGTTACTACAAAAAAGCATTTTAGATATGTATTTTAATTAGATATAACTATGAACTGTATAAAAATGCACACTACCATTTAAATAAAGATACTGAAGCTATTCTGGTTAAGTAAAGTCTGAGAACTGTGTACTATTACAAAATAATGATGTAAAGATGTAAGAGCTTGCACTTGAAGACTGCAGAATTTGAGTCTAAACTTATTTTATTTTCCATACATTATTGGTCAAACATCATAGACTAGTCAAGACAGTATTTACTTACAGGTTGTCAGTGAGTATCATCAGGAATCTATCCTGTCCTGGGATTTGGAAATAGTATATGGATCAAGTAATTGTATCCTATGATCAAGACACAGGATTCTCCCATTTCTACAACACCACAACTTGAGGAACTTTTTTTCTAAAAATGGAAATAGAAACCACAGGCCTAGTTCCCGTGATCTAGTTTTTAGTGTTATATGTATATGGAAACCTAGGGCATAAGGCATGTTCTGTCACTTTTTGTTCTTTGATTAAAATCTAGTAACCTTATATTACAGGATTATAAATTTGAAACAATCTCCTTACAAAAATGGCTTAAAGTCATAGACACAATTCTGCCATTAACTGGGCAAACAAACTAGTTAATGATCTTTAGTAGTACATAAGGTCACATGTTCGTCTCCCTTTCTTGATTTTGCCCAAAACACAGGAGGGAAACGAGCAAGAAAAGACATTTTTGTGTATTCTCAATTACTACACTCAGTCACTCTCTGTAAAGGAAGGCAGCTGTTATGCATAAGCAGCCATTACACATACAAATACAGTATGTTATTTCTATGATAAATCAAATATATCTTCTCAATCCATCTTAAATAGACGGGCCAGATTTTGTGCGCAGATGTGTTGGGAAAGGAATTTGTTTGTTGTAGAGTGAGATGTCTAAACTTGCAGAACCTGCATAGTTTGCACAATGGCAGTTATTTTCTCTTCTGAAACACTCACCTGTGACTGCAAATATTAGTAAAGGAAAAAGTGGCAAAATAACAATCAATATTCATGAAAGTATCTGTTTGCACTTCTACTTTTAATACATTGTGAAGTATTTACCTCAGATATTTCAAAACTTCTGTATACTTTGAGGGTGCTATTATTATGTTGGCTGAAGCTTCCTGCTGTAAGACATTACTTGCAGTTTGTTATAGCTTTGCTAGAATTCAAGTATCCAGGCCAAAATATTTCAGGACAGCTGTTTGTCTTGGACTGAGGGTTTGGTTATTTATTTATTTATTTAAAAAAAAAAAAAAAAAAAAATCAGACAACCTAGGTAGACCATTTCAGAAAAAAAAAATCTATTTTGATTTAAAAAAAATGCATTTTTGTATTTAAAAAAAAATCTGGTAAGATTTTGGTTTCAAAGCTGTACTACTCCCACATTTTATAAGATGGACTTGAAATCTGGGAGTGAGTAGAGATCCTTTGCTATCTCTGGCTAAAGTTGTTAGCTGCTGAAACATTACAGTTGCTCAAGAATAAGAGAACAACCATTGCTGGAGCCTCACAGCTATGCTAAGAAACATGATGAAGCCTCTCTCAGACCTAAAAGCTGACCTGCATACATCCTCAAAAGCAAATGAACATATTCCTGCTCCAAATACTTTTTATGCATTTTGTGTTGATCACTTTAAAATGCAAATATGTAGCATTTGGTGCCTCTGGCCATATGCAAAACCAGACTGTACTGAGATTTAATAACTCTTCAGGCAAAGTCTTAAGTACAGAAAACACAGGTGTTACAAGAAGCTAAGCCACAGAAGGATATTTGGGAGTAGCTTAGCAAAGAGACAAGAAGAAACAAGCTAGGTGCCAGTCATATACCCATGAAATCAACTGGGAATTAGTGCAAGAGGGAGAAAAATGGGACCAGTCCCCCTCTGGGGAGAACAGCTTACTGTCATCATTTACTCTCTTAATTCTAATGGAAGAGAACTCTGCATCGCAGCTCAAGTTCTAACCCTACGGCTGACATCCGTGTGTCCTTATTACATGAGGAACTCTTTTAATTAGTCATGACTTGTTCTAACTGATTCGATTAATATTAAATGGGAATTCTTTGACAGAGACAAACCCAAAAGTAATTCTCCTGGGTGGCATTTGACCATCACAGTCATTTTTGTTCCTTCTGCAGTCCCATGCCCCAGTCACTAGAAAGATCCTGATTTTTGAAATAAAGTTGATGAAATCCTACAAAGAATAGGACTGCTTCACTCGAGTCCAATGCTGGAGTGTAAGAAAAAATAAACAGCACATCATCATGAACTTAAATACTGTATCATAATACATAGGCATAAAGGGACTGAAGTAGGATTGCCTTGATTCCCTTTATTTTGGCATTTCTAGATTCTGATTGCTTCAGAATTTGAAACTTCAGTGAGATTGTAATGGAAATTCTGTGGAGGCTTAATTTTTCCCTCTGTGATACAGAATAGTATACTGGGGAGGGTCACTGGTCTTTTGAAAGGAAGAGTAGTCTGGTTGAGTATTCTACTAACAGAATAACAACTTTTCCTTTCATACTTCAGCTCACAGCTGGAGGAAACTCATGCCCCATCTAGGTACAAGGAAACACAACAACTATCAAAATGACAGGGAGAAAAACAATAAACCAAAAAATCCACAGAAGTAAAAAGGGAGTTCTCTGATTACACTTATTTTCAAAAACATCCAAATTCCTAGATGCAATCTATGCCTACCTCTCTTGCATAAACATATCAAATACTTTATAGTTGCTTTTCAATCAAAAAGGGAGTGAGTAACAAAGCAGCTATTACAAGCTGTAACTCATCATAAAGATTATGAAAAGATTCAGCATCAACATAGGAAACAGTCCCTCTAAAGAGTGTTCTTCTCTTATTACTTTCTAAACACAATAGTTTAATTCCCGAGAAATTTTAAAAATATTTCTTATAGCCACTAGAAATACAGGATACAATAATGTGTCGATCTGATGGATTCCGCTGACGTGTCTTTTCCAGTTGAGATAATTGCTTGGCTTCTCGGTTCTTTGCTGTTAAAGTTGCTTTAAGATCATCCTGGAAATAAAATGTTTTAGACATGTATGAAATACATCTAGGATAATACAAAATGCATTTTTCTTCTAATGCATTGCTTAGAAAGCATGAGCAAAACTTCTGCTTTAAGCAAAACCAGATTTTACTGATCTTATCGTGTTAAATGGTCCCCTGAAAGAGAAGTCAATGGGGACCAAAAGAGTTCAGCACCTTGCACAACTCTCTGTAGCACACACTATAATTTAAAATGTGGGGAAAAAAAGAAAAAGATATTTACAGCTTTTCATGAAAAGTACAGTAGATGGTCAAAAGCTGAGATCCCCAAAGCAGTAAGAAGACAGGCCCATTCCAGGCTTAGCCATGGAATAAAGGTGGCATTTAGAAATAAAGAGCGGCATCAAATAAATTGGTAAGAAAAAAACAAAACAGGCAGCAGTCAGTACCAATCAGAAGTTATGAAGAACTCGAAACTGCTACACAGAGTTTGAGGTGCCATAGAAAATCCATGGCTGAAAGGGTTACACTGCATATTTATATATGCAGCTAGTAAGGTGTTTAAATACATTTGGAGCAAAATACATCCTAGTAATGATGTAGCTGGAGAAGATGAAACTTACTGATATAGAAAAGGCAGAAACCATTGATAAATATTTTTGCTCCTCATTTCCAAAGGAGAAGTAGGATGTACTTCTAGGAAGATCTGTGACAATTTAAGAATGTTTACATACCACTCTCAAATTCTTGTTCATGCTATAAAACTGTGTTTTACAAATAGTTTGGCATACATGGAATCTAAAATTGTCAGTCAGATATTTATCACTCCGTTGACCCTGGTATGGGAAATGACATTAATTTGGATGGCTCTAATTTAAAGGAACAGTACCTTAGAACAAGCAGAAATACAGCCCAAAGGAACCAGTCTAACAAAATCTGAGGCAGGAGTTGGGCATGTATTTCAAACCATCGCTTCCTCTAAAAACACCAGTTCCCATTTATCTACCACTCCAGAACAGAGTGGATTAAAGCTATTAAAAACTCTAATCTTGGGAAGTTGTCTGTGCTCCTTCCCTGGATTTCAGAATTTTAACATGGTTTAGGCCTCCTTCACCCAGAAAGACATGCAACCAAGAATGTGTCTCTTACAAAAAGTTCTGTGATCCTGTGACCAGATCACTAGTCAATGACAAGCACAAGCAAGCCAAGTTTCAGAGTGCTGTGTTTCTTCAATAATGAGTCTGTACATGAGGTCAGGATCAAAACACGCAGTTTCTTCCTTGTTTCTATCCTTACTGTCTGTTTGTATGTCCTTGTGTACATGACTGTCATTTTGCTTCATCTTTAGGGACACAGAGCTGGTTTGTGATAATAAAAACAACTGCATCTTTAGCCCATCAAAACTAATTTTGCTGCTGTTCTTTCAAAATGGAATTTACACCACCTTTAAAGCCATCTGAAAGACTGCTGGAAAGGGCTTTCTCCTTCATGAAAACCATGCAGCTGCAAGAAAAGCAATAATAGAAAAACAGTTTTATTGCTTTACATTTTAAATTAAAGGTAGAGAAAAAGAAGAGAAAAACATTTATTTTTGCCATAGAACAAAGAAGTTTTGTATCTAATGGTCACAGCTGCATGTTTAGTGTTACTTAATGACTGAGCACTGTTAACAGCACTGACTTTCTAGACCCATTTAAAACAGTCAATCAGATTTAACGCTGTGGCTGAAGGGGTTCTGACTTTCATGCAAAGCATACTTGAGTTACCATTATAAAATTCAGTATTTTCTTTCTAGACTTTGGAAATACCTACGGGGACTGCACTGTTCCCTTCTCTATCTCTGTTCTCAGTAGCAACAACAGCCATCAAAGATACTTCTCTGCTAGCCAAAGCCTGACAAAGGTTTGGTGCTACTGTGGCTATAGTGGTGGAGCTATATACACGTTTTGGATGTACAAAGATAGGCCACAGTTACATACACATTTTGTCTAGTATGTTGAAAAACTGAAAAGGGTGCAGAAGAAAAAATTTTAAAAAATTCAAAAGCTGGGGAAAATGCCATTATGGTGAAAGAATTCTGAAAAGAATGAAAAATGGGTTCTAGTAGCATCTAAATACCTTCATCCAGAAAAACATAGAGCATTGCAGAGCTCTTTAAACTCAGTGGAACATATAACAAGAACCAAAGATTAGGTGAAGTCTTTCATTTAAAACAAAACACCACAAACATCAACTAACCACCAATGACCACAAACAGTCCTACATTCCTCCCCAGTGTCTTCAGACCAAGATTTGAAATGTTTTTGGAAAACATGCTCTAATTACACCCAAGGAGAGATAGAATGGAATGTAATAGCCAGTGAGATAAAGGACAGGTACAGAGAATATAGAATTATTCATAGTCCCTCTGGCTTTAAACTATGAATTCAAGTCACACATAAGAACTCTGGTCAGCCATCTAATTTCAAACCATACAGAAGTACAGCTACAGTCCATCACCAGACAATGAACTGGCAGCTCCTCATCACTGTACTGTTACCTGCTTTAGTCACTGAAGTTATTAAAGCAAACCAATCCTTTCTTCTGCAGGTGGATCACCTTGGTTTTATGATGTCCTGTTTTATATGAAGAAAGGGAACCAGGAATAGAGTTGCCAAAAAGCAGAAAAGTGAAGATTGGTATATAGAGCAATGAAACAGAAAGAATTCCTAAAATCCTGTATTTAAGCTGCATTACAGGACAAGAATATTATAGTAGCTTCCACTGAAGCTGCCAAATCCTGCCCCAGAGAGCTACTTGGCACAGTAAACTGGCACAAGTGAATGAAACAATTTTACTGCATTAGCAGTTAAAGGATGACACTATTCTGATTGACCTGGGCCTCTTTAAAGCATTTAGTATCACAGGACATTGATGTCTTACCCCACAGAAATAGCAACAGTTCTTTTTAGATACAGCACAAAAATAGTTTGTGTACACCCTGGAACAGATCCAATAAGTAGCAGCAAGAACATGTCCTTTTAGAAAAGTGCTATAATGACATATTCTGCCTGGTTTTACTTAATCAGTTAATACAGTTACAGGTAAGGCAGTCCTACAACTAGCACCCTGGGCTAGCTTTACATGAGTGACAAAACTTTCTTTTTCACTAAAAATGTCCCACTGTTTAGAGATGATAACTGAAGACCAGAGAGTTGAAGTTTTAACCAAGGTTTATAGTAGTGGGCAGGGGGGAAAAATAAAATCATTTAACAGCCTACATCTTTAGTGAAGTCTCTCCTAGTTGAAAGGTACGTTAACAAAACAGTTAATCCCATCTACAGTTTAAGAATGCTCTTGTACTCCTTACAGTAGCCAAGATAAACATTACGTAATGCTTTCTGGCATTCTGAAGGACAAAGACAACAGGAAATGCGATTCACTGTTGCAAGGGATGACCTGGCTTCTTCAGTTGCTTTTGTCCTCAGCATTTACTGGCTATCAGTGGCAATGCACCTCAAGACAGCATCTTCAATGCTTTGGAAGCCCCAAGCACTGCGTTACTGCTGTGTGTCTCCTCAGCAACACTATTGCCATAAACACATGAAACTTGTCCTCCACCCTCAACATTTATATCCTATAGAATACTCAGTCAAGTTCTAGGTCTCACAAACTGAGTTTCAGAGTGACTATTAAGATATCAAATTCTAGGATACAGGCTCTATAGTCTACAGCTCTGCTAAGGACTACCACATGTAGTACCGCTCAAGTGCAGGATGCATTTCCTTCATAATTGTTTCTCTAACAACCAAGTGAGAGAGCTATGCAGTAAGTTTCAAACACTGTACTCGGTTCCTCACTGTGTTGAAAAGATACGAGAATAAGAACATATGAAAAATGCTAGTTTGAGATGCAATACCACAATGTACTCAGATTAACCATGATGAACACACTGTAAAATTTTTGTATGTAAAATACCATCAAATAATGATCATTTTACCTTTTGATATAGATTATGATACAGATATATACATTAATTACACATTTGAGTTTACAGGATGAAGGTATCCTCTATGTAATATACAAGTATTACGAAGAACTACTTTCATACTGTAAGCTAGTACCTGCTTATTAAAATTTACTTGCTCAAGCTTATCCCTCCTGGAGGAAAGAAATTTACAGATACTTTGCGGGAATATTTCAAACACCTATATACACTGTTTCCAGCATACAGTGAATGAAGAGACCTCGGGTTTTTTGTGTATCTTCAGGTCATCCTGATGACTTTGCCAGACAGAGAGGGATTCAGGCTAAAACCTATTCAACAGTTTCAAAAAGTGTCTTCTACATTATGAACTTCAATGTAGAATGCCCTTCTAAGTTAGAAAAGCTGTTAAAGGCAGCATATATGTGACTAAGAGCCAAAAGCATTACATGTAATTCACCTTTTGGAACTCTGAATAATAATAATAGAGAATGACGTTATCAAGGAAAAAGGCCTGAATTTGCACTATCCAGCAAGTTTCACACTGTCCACAATACCTTTTTCTAGCATTTGCTTGTGCTCCAAGAGTCTGAATATCCTTGTCTTCACATCAAAGCTTTTTCTCTAACATATATATAGCTTCAATTCAGATGTATTACTATATAATTTAGTCAGACTGATTACTGCAATGTGAAAAATTAGAACCATTCCCCCCTGTAAAGTAGAAGTTTTCAACTGAGCAGCCAGAACACCAAAACGTACCTTGTGAGAAAAGAGAAGAGACGTTTAACCTACCCTTTTAAGTTTCACTATGGTCCCGTAACTTTTCAGAGGTTCAACAACCTTGGCTTCAAGCCTGTCAACCTACAAAAGAAAACACAAGGTCACTAAAATCATCCACATCTATGGTGTGCAGAAACAGGAAACAATTCATTTACTAGTAACTTATCTTATTAGGAATTTAGTCCATATATGCTGAAAATATAGTGGGATGGAGGTTTTAAAAATATGGCAAAAACCAGAGTCAATTAAATTAACCAGTAAATCATTTGTATTTTGAGGAGCTCAAGCTGATTTCTAGCGGAATTCCTTTTTCTTCATTGGAAATACATCAGGATAAATAAAACACGGAGATTCTAACTGAGTACTAAATATATCAAACACTGCATCTTGGAGATCTGTAGCTTTCTATCTAAAGTTTAAGATCAATGTATTTGCTCTACACTCGCTGATAGATCATCATAGAATCACAGACTGGTTTGGGTTGGAAGGGACCTTAAAGATCACCCTGTCCAACCCCCCTGCCATGGGTAGGGACACCTTCCACTAGACCAGGTTGCTCAAAGCCCCATCCAACCTGACCATGAAAACTTCCAGGGATGGGGCATCCACAGCTTCTCTGGGCAACCTGTTCCAGTGCCTCACCACCCTCACAGTAAAGAACTTCTTCCTTATATCCAACCTAAACCTACCCTCTTTCAGTTTAAAGCCATTACTCCTTCTTCTATCACTACATGCCCTTGTAAAACGTCCCTCTCCAGCTTTCCTGTAGGCCCCCTTCAGGGGGCCCTCCAGTACCTACTGGAAGGCCGCAATAAGGTCTCCTCGCAGCCTTCTCTTCTCCAGGCTGAACAACCCCAACTCTCTCAGCCTGTCTTCATAGGAGAGGTGCTCCAGCCCTCTGACCATCTTTGTGGCTCTCCTCTGGACTCACACCAACAGGTCCATTATGGACTAAGCCATCTTTGCTATCAAACGTACGGTACGAAATGCAACACTTCTGTTCTTAAAAATAACAGAAACAGCATTGTAGGTACTGAAAATATTAAAAATACCAAAAACAGGTTGGGTAAAATGCCTGAATGCTCTCACAGATGACTGCATCTTAATTTTGTTTCAGTTCTAGTTAGAAAAGCAGCTACGTATGGTCAGACAGGCAATAGGGTAAGACATGTCTGCTTGTCAAAACTGACAATACTGCCCAAGTGGCCCCAGCATAAGCTGCCGATGACTTTGGACCAATAATTCATCTGGCCCATTGCTTTTATGTCCAAATTAGGACAAGGTGCATACCTCTACTAGGAAGAGACAGACATTACACTCCCCTCTAAACTGGCAGTCACCAGTCAGCCAAAACCTATGCCAGCTGAGCAAACATTTCTCCTTTACTATGCTCCACCAGTGCACTGTCAATCAATTTCACTTAAAACTACCAATAAAATAGAATGGAATAGGGCAGTAAGGCTCTAAATGAAGCACATGATATAGACATACCAAATAAACTGCCTGTCTTCCTTACTTACCCTTCCACATGTTGTGGAAGTACCTCACACCTCAGCATTTATATATCTAGCACTGCAGCTGAAGACCGGAAATCGATAACCCTTATAAGCTAATTTTCTCTTGCCCACGTTGTCAATATATATGAAAACTGTTAATTAACCTTATGCCCAAAAGAAATAAAGCTGAGATTACCTATTTGGTTTTCATGAGCAAAGGAGAACTTGATTTAAAGGCTAAAAGCTTCTCTTTTCCTTTGCTGCTGCTGCTTTTTCTCCTTCAAAGGGCAGTGGTGGTTTGGGGACAGGCATGGTAGGAGGATGTAGGCCAAATGTCAGTTTTTAAAAACACACTTAAAAATCGAAAGAAGCAAACTGCAAGTTGTTACATAGGTACCTCAAAATTACAGATTCATAGTTTAAAGGTGAAAATGGACAGAGAGATCATGGAGTCTGACTTCACATACACCTTTTGGCCATAATATAAATTTACCCTATTAACAGAGGGATAAATTGCTATTACATCACTTGAAGCATAAAGACCTACGTGTGTCTCAGCTGGAGCCAGACGCATAAGAAAAAATTGAATTTTTGGAAAAAAATTATGGAAATTTATGGAAAAAATTAAAAATTGCACTATCTGCACCCTCGGATTTCTTATTACTTCTTAAAAATCTGGCCCCAAATACATTGTTAAAGATCCATGCATATTTCTTGCTTTTCAAACCATCTATTTAGTAGACCAAATATCTCATAGATTAACTTATTTTAAAAGGTTTTCTTTTTCTACTTCGCTAATATAGAAAAACAACTTGCAATGTTTTTTTTAAAAAAAAAGTCCTATCTGAAAACATCAAGAATGTCAACTGCTTTAGTCTCTTTTTTAAATTACGTTTCTTCGCTTTTTAAAACTATAAATGGGAATCCTCTATGCCCTACTGAAAGAATAGATATGTACTCCGAAAACTAGTTTCAGTACATGTGAGTGAATTTATTTTTTCTTAAATCTCAGCATTTGGAATGCTAGATCATAAGTTACAGCTTGACTGGCCCTGCCCATAGATGTGCAAGTGGCATAAACACCTTTCTTTACACTCTCACTTATCTAGCAGAAATGTGACTATATTGTCACACATGGTCCAAATCAAGTTTGTACTTTTAGTATTGTACGACAGACTTACAAAAATCTACAGTGGTCCCCAAAGGCACCTCAGAGGGGCTGTCAGTGCCCAGTGAAGGATTCCAGTTAGTATTCTCTTCCATACTGCTTCTGATAACAGACTCACCAAAAGGAAAAAGACTGATTTTACTTCAGCTGCTGCTAGACAACTCAAGTCACAACACTAAAAGAACATTTTCTTAACCGTAAATCATAACCCAAAGTCTAAGACCAATAAAAGAGCTGCTCTGTCTCAAATTCTGTGAGTGCTTATATGGATAGTTTCACTGACTTCAACAGGACTAATTACAGGCAGTTTTCACTAAAGTTATTAGCGGAGTAAATGATGAATGCTTTGGCAGCCTATGCTGCTTTGCCACTAATATATTTAAGTGTTTTCTCCTATATTTCTCTCATGATTGCAGAGCATATCTTTTCCCTTTTAATCACAGATAAGTAACTGAAAAGTTCAGATGGCAAACACAACATGTACAGCTTTAATTTTGTACCTCTGCCTGGCGATAATCCTGAAGTCTGGAAAATTCATCTGCAAAGTTTTTCAGTCCAACTTTTAAGTTTGGTGTCTCCGTGGCTGCATATGCATATATTTCATTTACTAGAAGATCTGCTTTGTCTCGTAGTCTGGCAGTTTTACGTACATATCCAGCAAATATTTGGCACAATTCACCAAAATGTTTTTCCACATTTGAAACAGCATCTTGTATTTGTCTAGTCTGATTGTCCCTGGAGACCAAAGAAAAATAAGTGAAAAACTAAGAACGGGACAAACGTTTACAACACATACAGAAGAAGAACTACATAATTATACTATTAATAATTTATACATGATTTGGACATCTCATTCCAGTGCAAACCAGAAATCTATTCTTAAAAAGATAATGTAACAGTCTGATGTAATGTGTGCTTATTTATGAATGAATAACAAACAAGCAAAAAAAAAGCAGGATTTATACTTAAAGATCCAATAGAGGAAAACCCAAATCACAAAAATCAGCTCGGAAGTTTTCCTCCTGTGGCTAAGCAAAAGCTCACTATTACTGTTGGTATTAATTACTAACACAGTGGTAACACCTGCAGGTATCAAACAAGACTGGGTCATACAGCTTCCTGGAAGAGTCTGCAATCCAAACAGACAAGTCAATGGTTGGAGAAATTAGGCAGCAGAAGGCAAATCTGTAAGGGTATTAAATGTTCTTTAAATTGTGAACAGGTACCCAAGTGCTCCTGGTCAGCACTACAGAGGATAAAGATCCCCGAGAATTAGAGAAAAAAAGTGAATGGACACAAGCACAGAGATGAAAACTCTGAAAACACAAGAAAGGACATTCACCACACCAATGAATTATTTTCTTTTCAATTATATTAATTTAATGCATTTTTTTATTTGAACCAAATGCCTGTATGTTTCATTAATGATCTAGGTAAGTCCTTCTGAATTTTTAATTCATATATTTCACTTCATTTGATGGTCTTACTTTAGTTATGCTTCAGTGATACTGTTAAACCAAATCAGCGTCAGTGAGTTCATGAGAGCTGTTGTTGGTCTGACTGAATCAACTACAGGACAATCTAGCTAACAGTTACTGCCAGATACTGGGTCCTAAGAAGTCTCCATGGTCTACATGAGGTGATTCATGTGAAGTGCTGGAATTCTCAGCAAAAGAATTCACTCATACCACTGTCTCGGTGAGGGACAGAAATGAAAACTTCCTTCATACCCTTAAGCTATCCCAACTCCAAACAGTGACCAATATTTAAATATTGACTTAATATCACAACACATGAAAATTGGAAAAATTGGAAGAAATTTAATAATTTAAGAATAAACAACAGTGCAGTCAATTTAAATGAAGAACACTTCTTCAGGAAAAATATTTCAGGCCAAAGTTCTGGTATGGGCAAAAATCCAGTTGTGTTGCTTCATGGCAAGCAGTCTAGAAGACTGTTCAAAACAGATTTTGTTCAAAGAAAAAAAAAATTGCAAGTAAGTTGTTCAGTCCTCCAGGACACGCTTGAGCATAGAGCCATCTGAATAGGAAAGGTTTCACCCAGTGAGTGGGCAAGTAAGAGTCTCATAGTATTAATTCTGAAAAACAACCTTATTAATACTAAATCTGATAATATCTTCAGTAAAAGGTACGTCTTTCCTACTTTACTGGAAGGTCATCACATCAGAAAGTGTTCCTCTCCCACGGGGAAGCCTTAAGCACGTTTCCTCACCCACTTTACAATTTTGATCTCACAGTACTCCCATGCAAATAATACTTAATTTTGGGACACAAAACACTACATTTCCTTAGATGGGGATGTGAAAAGTTGGGGTTTTTGACCGCTTAGAGGCAGCCACAAAATTATGAGCGAGAGGACCGACCGAAACGGCAAGTCTTTCATCATCTCTGCACAGCACACTAAGCCTAGAAAAGTTTTACGGCTTTTACCTGAGGAGAAGAGAGGCGGATGCCGCACCCCTAGGGAGGTCAGCTGCCGTAAGGGGGACTGGGCCCGCATCGCCCCCAGACCCCCACGCCACTCCCCGGGTACCCTGGCTGAAGCAGGGCCTCCTCCCCTGCCCGGCAAGGCCAGGCAACGCCGCCACCCCCCGCCACGCAGGCCCCCAGGAGGAGCCCTCCGGGGGACGGGCAGAGACCCGCAACAGGCGCGGAGGCGGCGGCAGCCCGGGGCCTCCCCCGCCCCTCACCGCCCCGTTACCTGGCGTCCAGCCCGCGGCCCAGCAGCATCATGATGGCGGCGGCGGCGGCGGCCCGGCGGGAAGGAGGGCGGCGCTCCGCGTGCGCCGGGTTGCCATGGACACCACTCGCCGCCCGCGCTGCCGGGGCCCGGCCCCGGCCCAGCCCCGGCCCCGGTTTCTCCTCCCCCGGGGGCGGCGGGGAGGGCGGGTGGCTCTGTGAGGGGATTCCGTCCCAGCGCTGCTGGCGGCCCTCGGAACGGGCGGGCCGGCGGGGACCGGCTGCCGCCCGCGGAACACCCCCGTCCCTCCCGGCGGCCGGAGGGCGGTTAGGCCCCGAGCCCGCCGGAGGGCAGGGGCTGAGGCCTCCCGTTTCCGAGCTGGCTGTCCCCAGAAGTGCAGCGCCAAGGCCCGGACCGGCGCAGGAGCAGAACGCGGGAAGGCTCAAGCCTGTCTCATTAAAAAAAAAAACAAACCCCAAAACCAAAAAAAACCAGCTCATTTTTTGGTAAATACGCTTTTTTCGCACATCCAGGCTTGGCAAGTGAGAAGCAGTACCAGGGGAAGTGGCCCACCGGTCTGCCACCTCTGAGGGAGAGCTGCTGAGCTTGGGCAGCCATGGGGAGAAAGCCTATGGAGCACCAGGAAAGGTCTTTAAAAAAAAAAAAAACAAAACCAAACCACTTAACACCCCCTCCCCCAAATCCCCCTTCTGTAAAGGTAATGTATTGGGAACGTGACTCGGGGACTGTGTGGGCATCATCCTGTCTCAGCGCTGAAGAAGGAGGCTGCTGGCAAAGCCCCAGCAGGTATGGTGCGAGACAAATGCGGAAAAGGCTCTTAAAGGAGGGAAGGCAGGAATCGTGCTGCGTCCAATACAAACCCACTCGAAAATAGAGCAATGCATGAGAGCTAAGTACTTAGACAAGCGTTAGCATGCATGAGAAAATTTTATAGGCTTGCCTGAGCATGTGAATAGAAACCGATTTAGTTAAAATTTGGTTTTTAACTTTTCATCCTTCTTTTCTGTTAAAAGTAGATTATTTAGATCACTTAAGCTGAAGCTTTAATTCACCTAAAGCAAACTACTCTTCAAACAATGAGGATCTATTTAGATCTATGAAGTGGTTTGTACCAACTAAGCTAAATGAAATGGTGCCATTTTTCCTTAAGGAAAGTTTGTGAAATCTGTGGTAAAACTCACCCCACAGGTTTGCAGCCCTTAAGGACTTGGCAGACTAATACATCTAATCCCAAAATGTCCTTCAGAGGATGCAGGGGTAAGAGGTCAGCTGTTACCTGAAGGTCTTAACTTCTTTCGACTGCAGGCTTAAGATCAGAGGCTATAATGTTTATTGTTAAATCAACCCACTATTAATAACCTAATAAATCAGTTAAATGACCTAGCTAATAATGACATCACTGTTATTAATGTGCAATTCTGTAATTCCTCTCACTGTAGCAAGATCTGAGTTTAACACTCTTAAGTCTTATTCATTACACACAAATACCACTGAATTACAACTCTATCACCTGTCTCTACCATGTCACACTGCTTGTTATTGGGGATCTGGATGTCTGGATGGACTTTTTGGGGGAAATTTTTTTTTTCTCAAAACAATACCCCGAATTCCCCTTCAATTATGTAGTTCATACTGTCTGCATATTGCTTACCTTGCACACTTTCTGAGACATGCCATTCCATTTTGGTCTTGATTACCTAGCTCCAATTAAGTCTAACCACTTTATCCTATATGCAAACAATTGGCATTCCACAGCAAGGTTTATCCTGGGGTTTTTTCACTGTTTTTGTGCTCACGTAGCATCCTGCTTAATTACAAATCATTGCCCTTGACATGTTCTTTGGACAATCTCCTGGCTCCTGCAGCGGTCTATTCATGAGGCCCTGTACTCCAGCAGGACCTTTAGCTCACAGATTGTAACCCATTTCTGTAGCGTTAAAAGCTCTGAAAGTTGAAAACATCTATTCTGCTACTTAGAGCATGTTCAGACTTGGTCACCCAGGAAAGCTCAAGCAAAGCGAGTACCAGAATACCCAGAAATTCTTAATAAACAGCAGAATGGTGTTGTATGAGGTGCTATATAAACATCGTAAGAAGTACAAAGTTATTTGCTTCAAATTTACAGGCCAATGAGAAACAGAGACTGACACTTAATGAGAGGGTAAAAGACTTTGAAAATAAGGAGAAGTTACTTGTGATTAAATCAAAGAAATAGTTGTCACTGGAACAAGATACAAAAGAGGAATGACAGCTCATCTTCAGCTATTGCAAACTGAATCTACTTCAATCCTGAAGTATAGGACTTGGCATAGACATTAAAATAACTTAATTTGTATATGCTGAGTTTGCAAATGACTTGACTTGATAGTTCTTAATATGATGCTGCAGATAGTCCTGGAATGTACGGCCCCCCAGCTCCAGCTGCACATAGAAAGTTGAAAATAATGTCATGAGGGCCTGTTGAAATTTTGAGTCATCAGAAGGTGCACAAGAGCACAAGCTGCATAAATCATGGAGTGGAAAAATATTTTTGTACTATGATTTAGAAATAATTATAGAGAATGATGTTGAAAGTAATGCCAAATTTCCTGCTCATTACCTCTAAGTAAGTTTCCAGAATAACATGCTAAAGATGATGACATCTTCTAAGTGACAAATACTGAAGATAAGAAAGCTCTGAAATATCCAATTGACAGTGTTTTCCAATATTCCTCCAGGGTATAAGCAACAGAGTCCTCCTGACTTAAATGAACTTGAGTAAATTCTCTGTACTGTTGTATTGAACAACTGTATAAAACTGCAGCAGTTTTCAGCAGCGGTGAAGAGTTGCCTGTCATTGCTGGGTAGAAAAAACAGGGTACGCATGAGTCTGTGGAAACTTCAAGAACATGAATTGGGATAGAATTTCTTCTGTAATATTTAGGGAACACTTTAGCCATTGGTAAGGTAGAGCCATTTTTCTGGCTTTGAATTTCACATTTCGTCAATAAGGTTGTCCTAGATATATGTGTAAAATAACAGCAGAATGTTCAGTCACTTTCATTTAAGTTAACTGATGTTAATTTATATGGTATAGTAATTACAAACTGATCCATACAGTCCAGAGGTTCATCCATGCACTAGAGTTTACGTGATTAAGTCTCTATATGTAATTGATGAGCTGCCTATATGTTCATGTGACTACTTCTTTTCTCCTAGTGTGTTTAGTAACTTTAGAATATTTTCTACAATCTTTAAAGTTTTTTTATAATTTTCCATTTTCACATCCACCTATGCTATCAAATCCTATTATATGTATAGAAAGGCGATCACTGTAGACCTTGGATGTCAAGCAATATTAATTTTAGCATATGAGTGCAGCTCGTAGTGGATTGGGGATTTTCTCTGAGATTTAATAATTTCAAGTGTTTTCTTCTGCTGCAACAGTTCCCCTCTTCCTGCTATGTCACTTCTTTGGGTCTGCCATTCCCTTACTTAATACAGGAACTAGACCACCTCTTATTCCTAGCTCTGTGTTTTCTCAAGAACAAGAGGCAGCTTGTGGGAACCGCCCTTCGCTGATGCACAAGTCTCCAATACCAAGTTCCAGATATCTTAATTAAAAATCAGTTAGTTTGTTAGAGAAAAAATTGACAACATAATTAGAAAAACAGTAAAACATTGTCTCCTCAGGCTAATACCTGTCGGCCAGTATAACCTTCTGTCATCCATTTTGTCAGTATTGGTTAGAGTGTGGAAGCCTCTTGATGATTTATTGCCTGTTGTGTTCTTAGTTCTTTAAAAGAGCTTTGGCCACTGTCAGAGGTAGGATGCTGGGCTAGCAGGATCCTTGATCTTGTTCAGTACAGGCACTCATACTTTTATGATGTTATGTTTTTTATAAACTAAGAGGAGTTCTTTTGTTTGCTTCCTTGCTTACCTTTGGGTAAGTATTTCTGCTCCTGTGCTTCTCTTCATGCAAACTGAGTTCAAAGGTGAAATGCAAAATAGGTCTGGAACATGGTGCTATACAAGTTTTTTTGATGTTCTTTTTTTGTTTGTTTGTTTTTGTTTTCAGTGATCTGTCAGAAAGTAAGGTTTTGTCTCAGTCTTACTGCCACTTTTTAATACCATGTACACTTTCGGACTTGTTTCTCCCAGATTCCTATTTAGGTAGTAGGACCCTATCTCTTTGAGTTGTTTCTGGTTTATCATTAAGACCTACCGCTCAGGTATTGACAGATGAAGATGTTCTGTGTTGACGCTGTTTTACGATGTTTGATACTCTATTTAAGGTAATCACAGTTGTTGTGATGCAGACCATGATCTCAGTTACGTGTAGTGAATACTGATTCATATGCCAGGGAAGGCGTTGGAAAACATCTGTTTCCTGGATCCGCGGTCTAGATGATTCTGAATGTTGTTATTCATTAGTGTCAACAAATGGTGCTCCAGTTATTGTTGGTAGCACTCTAGAAATCCTAGATTAGGCTGTCAAAGTGCTTTACTGAAGCCTGCTCAACGTTCCTGAGCGGTGAAGGCACATCGTGAACATTGTTGAAGGCAAAGAGCCTATGCCAATCTACTTGTGTTGCTGGAAAGATGGGGCAGAGGGGACTCTTGGAAGGAGAATATTATTGCACCTTTCCTTGGAAATCTTTAGTAAGAAGAAAAAGATTTATTTTAAATTAGGGTATCGATGGTGAGGAAAAGAAGCTTTGGAGAGTGGGCCTGCTGCTCGTTCTGCAGCACCGTCCCTAGTTCCTTCAGTGGCAGTAGCACTGAAGCAGCCTGCTCGGTTTTCTGGGGCTCTGATTGATGCAGGTAGGCAGTGAAGCCAGGCTGTTTTGCCATTCCCCTCAGGCTAGTGCCAGAAGCAATCTGATCTGCCTTTTGCTTTCAGATAACTGTGATAATACACACATTAATTAAATAGACACTTGTATTATTAACATAGTACATAATTTTAATTAGTAAATAGTTATTTTCCAGACATATTTTATTATTGAAATAAGTATGAGTCAACAAGAACAAGCAAGTCAGAATTATTCTTTTTGAATTTCATGTTTATGAAAATACAGAACCGGTGGCCAGTCACTTTGCTGCCTGAGAAGCAGATCGGAGAGTAGAGTTCTTTGTTGCCCCATTCAGCCCGTAGGGAATTTCTCCTAGAACCTTCACAACTGAAGTGAGTGAGGTCGGAAGAGCGGTGAGATGGATGGAGCTCATGTGTTTGGACCAGGCGTCTGCAACATGTACCAGGTGCAATACCTTGGATGGAAGTTTCTTCATGTCTTCTATGCCAGACTCATCCTGGTAGTCGTGGCAGGATTCTTGAAGGATGTCTATACTGCTCTTCAAGAATGAGATTGTAGACAGGGAATGTTTCTAAATTGCTTCTCATATAAGCAACTGCTTTCCAGAGATCCCAACACCAAGTGGCAAGGGTTGTCTTATGCCCTCACGGTAATTACTAGCTCAGTACTGGTAGTAGAGCAGGCTGGCTGCGTCTGTGCTGTATGCCTGGATGTCTCCTCTGGGTCTTTTGCGGCGCCACTGTGGCTGAAATAATGCAAAGGCATGAAATAGCCCTCCTGAGTGTTTTTATAGCATGGAACTGAGGCTATATATGTCCTGGGATGTGGTTTATGAGAAGTTTGAGGGGCAAAATTTGCTGCAATAATGTTGAAGGATGGTAGAGAACAGAGGAAGTCAATTGCCGAGTGGACGCAGCAAACCTGGTGCAGTTTCAACCAACTGACTTTTGTGATCATTCCCTGGAGTAAATTGTTCCCAGACTGTGCCTGTAATTTGAGAGCGAACAATTTCGAATTGCCAAGAGTAGGGGGGTGAGAAAACAATTAAGCAATACTTGGTTTTGTCTCATGGACCTATAACATTTAGCAGTGTAGATGTACCCAAATAATCAGTTATACTCAGAGGGTCTCTTCTAGGTACACCTAGGGGCTCTCTTGCAGATTTGCTGTCCACATGACCTGCAGACCTGATCTTTTGGGCAACCTTGGATTTGCTCTCAGAAAACTGTAAGTATTTTGTAAGGCTTCAAAAGGAAGTTGATATTGGTTTCATTGAAGTCCGTGACAGTTCTGTCGTTAGCAGTAGGAATCAAATTTTATCTTTAGTGAATTGTTTTCCTCTTTTTACAATAGCAGTATTCTGTTCCCAGCAAACTGCTGTACCAGGAATAATTTCTGCAGCTGAAGTGGCAGCCTGAAGTGAGGTCATGCTGAAGATACTGGTATGTGATAACAGCTACCACTTGGTGGCATCCACTCCATGCTTTATTTAGATGAAAACTCTACAGCCAGCAAGCTGAGAAAACTTTCTGAGTTCCTGGTTTGACATTCTTTAAGGGTATTTAAAGTAGTTAACTTTACACTAGTCGATTGGTATGCTATGGGCTTGACATGTGCATGACCCACCTTCTGCTTGTATTTTAGTGTGGGAGTATACACATTTACTGACCTTGCAGTTGACTCAAATAATCAAAGTGAAGTGATTAAAGTGATCTTTGTCCTGTTCTTTGGAAGACTGTACAACTATTTTTCATTCATGGAAAACCTGTTTAAACTCTTGGACCCTTAGTCTTGACCTTGTCGTGTACCTCAGTTTAAAACCAGCTTTGATTTTAGATAAGTCAATTAGAAGCAAAAATAGCATAGACCTGGTTAGGAGGAGAGTGTACTTGAAATGAGTTCTTGAATCTTTGATTCTCACTTTTCAAAGGAAAAATATTCACACTCATTCTGGAAAGTGTGTAACATTAGCATTACTAATAAATTAAGGTTTATTAGGAGATGTAAACAGCTACAGATTCACTTTACCTAGCTTTTGACATTTAAGTGAGACATCAGAAATATATTTCACCAACCAAAATCTTCATTTGGAGGTCTCTGTCTGTCTCTAAAATGATATATGGCACCACAATCTCATTCAGTTTGGTTCTCATGAGTACCTAACTGGATTTAAAGTTGCAAGCCCATCGTCCTTGCTATCAAAGTACTGTGAAAAGAAGCAAGACAAATTTTTTTAAAATGTCTGGTAAATATGAATAAATCAGATTTTTGGTAGCTTAATGCAGATATCCTTAAGTGGGCATTTTTTCTGATAGTATTAGTCTGATGTAAGAAGAATCAAGAACTTTTCAGCTGTTCAAGACTTGGTCTGCAAGTCCTTGGTCACTTTGAGGAATATGATGTAGTAAATGAGCATGGTGTGAGATCTAAAATGGCCTTTGGCAGTTTGTGGAATGGTACTAGAACAATATTTCTACTTGTGAATATTTCACCCATAAAATCCACTTGTGATGGTAGTGGAATTAAAAAAATATTTACCTAAGAAAAGTATATACTTGTCATCTAATTGCATTATGCGATGATAATTGAATGGTAGGTGACATTTGAATCTTATTCATTGCTTTCACACCTAGATTCTTTGACTTCTGCTTGGCGCTGAGGTTAGAAGGTTGGAGGGATGTCTTTTTTTAAAATTTAAAGGAAATTTCTTTAGCCATTCCTAGATCATTGGAGAGCTGGTGGAAGCCAGATGCCTCTCAGCACTTTTCAGACTTTTTTTTCCTACTAATAAAACTGAAATAAAATTGACAAAAATTTCTAAAAACTTGATAAGCAAATAGTCATTATTAATAAATGAGAACACTACTACCTTTGGAGGCAATAAAAAATTTACCTATTAAAACATTACACATAATTGAAACTTGGTGACTTATTTTGTGATTTTTTTCAGCATAACCTGATGAATCTCCCATTTCTCTCTGTGGCCTGTATCAGTGTGGTGAGGATTGTACCTTAAAAAATGCAGTCATGATCCTCTTTTGCTAATTTTCAGTTTTATTAAACAGGGTAAAGAAATAATCTGAGTTAATTTCTTCCTGGAAGTTAACTCTGTTTGATAATCCCAGCAGCAATACATGACACCATTCCACGTTTCCACCAGAATAATCAGTCATGTTATCAAATGGCTGTGAATTCAGAGAACACTTAAAGATTCTCAGTACCTTAGAGTTCATTGCATCTCTCTAGTCCTTTGACATTGCTCTCTATTATTGTTATATACATTTAAAAAAATACAGCTAGCAACAGGCCTGTATTGAAGAAAACCAAAGTATATACATCAGTCTGCTTCTAGAGGGCAGCAAATGACTGTGTTTTAGCCACAAGAGAAAATAGAAAATTCACATGCGGTTCTGCCAGCAAATCAAAGGCATAATCCTGCATCTTGTAGTTAATGGTAAACTTCCTATTTTCTTTGATGGGAACAGGATGAGGCCCCTGTTGCTTTCCTTGCTGTCTTCGCCCCCTGCTTTTTAAGTGGATAAGTAGTGTGCATGAAATACATTGGATTCCTGTTATCAGTCATCATTGTTTTAAACAGAGTGAACTATGGATGCACACATCATGGTTTTTATTAACATTCTGAGGCTACAATGCATCTGATATTAAAAAGTACATGACATAATTGTAATAGTATTTATCTAAATATTAGTTCATTGGGTTTTGTTTTGTTTTGTTTTGTTTTGTGGTATTTAAAGGAATGTGAATTATTTTTTTCTCTGCCCACACATGGTGGAGAATTGTGGGTGGTGCCCCCTCTTTTGGAAAAAACCCTACTGATAAATTCACAAGTGTTGCTTAATGCAATCAAAAGAAAGAGAGATGTTAAGTAAAAGTTTTCTTTTAAATGTAATTCACTTTTATTTATGCATAGGTTTTTCTGTAGTCCTCCTTACCATAGCACTGGTATATTCACATGTAAGCTTATACCACTAGTGTAATATAACTGGGATAAATTGCCTAAGTATCTCATAACCATTATGTTTTTCGTGGTCAGTGGTCTATCTCTATAGAAGTTGTTCTAAGTTTGTAGCCCGCATGGTAACCTTCAGCTAGACTTCCTTTTCTCTCAGAAAAAATACACGATTTCTTCTCAAAATTACATTAGTCGAATTTGTGCAAAGCTAGAGGAATGGGAACTGGTCAGATAGCAACTTCTTTAGAGAGTGTGTCTTGACTCTATCTCTTTGGCCCTTTGCTTAGGGAGAACTTAATTTTGTGCTCCACATACCTAGGGAACAATCTGGCTGCAGATATAAGCTGATGAAATTGTAGAAGTTCTCTAATGTATGATTTATTCCTCATGGCTACTTATGAATGTAGAAGACTGAAAACAGGCACAGTTCGGTACATTCTGATAAATGTAAAATCTGCATTGTTGGCTGGGAACGTGGCTCATATATCCTCTGGCCTAGAGGGCATTTTTACCAAGTATTAGAGTATCAGAAATAATAGTCAGTGTAACTGAATCAGGCCCTGACTGTCATAATTTCAGTGCTATGCAGGTCAAGAAATGGGATTGTTCAAATACAGACTGAGGAACTCTCTTTTAGCTGAGAAACATCCCAGAGCATCAGATCAGATGCCTCTGGTTGAGGGAGAGCCACGGTGGATCATGTTCACAGCACCCTTGCCCATGGTGGCCTTTCCTGGAGGAGTCCATTCCTTTGATGGTGCTCTGAGTCCAGAGCTGCTGCGAGGAGGATGCGTGCTGTAAATCATGGCTCTTCTGGAGTCTAATGAAGCCCACAGCTACTTGCTTTGTCTCAGAGATAGCCCTTACCTCTTTCACCAGTGAATGATTCCAGTGGCAACTCTGGTGCAAATCAGATCTCATTTCAATTGCATTTTTTTAAATTGTACTGGAACTAGCTTTTGCAGGTCTGCATTAGTTCTTACTCTGTTTTCAGTGCTGGTCCTGGGTATCTGTGCCTGAAACCATTTACAGTTCTGCTTCAATTTTCTAATAGAGACAAGTCTAAAGAGTGACTCTCACCATAGTTTCAATTTTTCTTTTCAATGGTTATGAATAAAACATAACGTAAGGGGGGGGGGAGAAAAGCTTTTGTTGTGTACTTCTGAAGTGTACAAAGGGAATATAGAATATTCTGTGTGACTTAGTGCCTGAAAAAATCACAGCAAGGGTTCTAGAAAAGTTGAGAGGTGAAATACTTTAGCTAGATATGGTATCTTTGAGATATCTCAAACAGGGGAATACCGTAGAATTTTGCACCCACAAAAAGAGAGTTTTTGTTCTTCTCCAAGGTTTATGTTTGGTTTTTGGCAGCCTGTGTATCTAGAAATTATTATGTTTGCAGTGGTATAGTTTCTTAGAATAATTATTCATTACTCATTTCAGAAATATTTGCACAGATACTGGCCCACAGCATGCTGTAGTTTAGGCTACTAAGTATATTACTTCTTGGCTGCTGACGTCTTCAGCATATGGTGCTTTATTGTGTTGGCCACAGAAATGTTCTATAGTCTTGCAGTAGCATTGAGTGTGTGTGGTTCTACTCTGAAATGTGATGATTTTAAGATGATAGTAACTAATTCAACAAATAAGTTCCTTGTGCTAGTAGAATCATAACTGACTACCAACAAAAACAAGTTTCTCTCTCTATCTGCCCTTCTCTTAGCAGGGCAGAACCAGCAGAGTCAGTGCCTGTGCTGGTACTTTTCTCTTCAACCCCGTGCAGGAAATGCATCTGGTGTGTTCAGGGGTGAATATACTGCCCTATGGCAGCTCTTCCCTTATTAAGAAGCTACCTCTGAGGATGTCTGTGTCTACCCAGCTGAGTTTTTTTATATAGTTATTATTTGTTAAACTATCAATGAAGTTTTGGATACATCTCAGTAAACAAACTCAATCTTTTATTCACATATCAGCAATGACATCAACATGAATCAATAAGGATAATTTAAAAATCTGGGAATTACTGTCACTTTTTTCTTTCTCATGCTATAGAGAGATGGTTATGCTGAAGTAATTTTTTTTGTTGTTTCTCTTTCATTCAGTTTACAGGATTTTATTGTCAGCCCTTTTAAACTAGCCGTGCTTTCATTTTGATACAGCAGAAGGCAAGTGAGTAAGCTATCTTGACAGGCACAAGCTAAAACACAAAGCAATCGGGAAGTTAGGGACCGAGATAACCAAGGAAAATTTGAGACTGAATTCAGAAGTGTCAATACCTTCCCAGTTTATAGCTGTATCAGGGCATAACTATGCTGTGGGCACAAGAGACAGCTTTGCTGTGTGCTGCCTTCGGAGCTGGAAGCGCAGTGAGGGCTGCAGAGGACGGCGCTGGCTGCGGCGGCCGATGGATGGGAGCTGGCGCTGCACAGCAGCGCATTGTGCACGGGGCAGCTCACCTGGAGGTCTCTGCAACAGGCTCCTTTCTTTGGACAGGGGATAGCTTCATTTTCTTATGGAGACATGGTTATGATTCAGTTTATTGCACAAAACTGAAAACATGCAGGAAGTCGGTCCTTCTACTTTAATAAAACTGGCCATCTTTACAAGCCAATAAAAAAAAAAACCCTCCTCAGATTGACAGGATTGAAATAACTGAAATTAGCCTTTGTTGCTGCTTTGAATTTCCTAAAAAATCTATCCAATATCTCACTCAGAGCACATGTGGAGGCAGTCTTGCTGTACTATAACATGAACTGTGATAAATTCATCCCAGTTTGTCCATGATGTACAAACTATCCGTGTGTATATGCTGGAGTTTCATGCACACACGCACATATAAAACTTTAAAAAAAACCCCTTCCAATTCAAGAAGAAACTTATTAAAAATAGATTTTTGCTTAATTACATTGAAAATAACTTTGGTTTATACTGTCTACAGGTTTTCATTTCAAATTCTTGAGACACTGCTATCAGATGAAATCATGCTACACTTTCTTTTTCTACAGGTTCCTTACTTTAACCAACTCTGATTTGTTATATGAGTAAGGTAAAAGTTGACTCAGTCAAACAAGCCTTTAAAAAGCAGCACTAAGCAGTGGAGCTGTTGCTTAAACGTTTTCAGTGATCAAGGCAGCCCAAAGAAACCAAATCTTTTGACAAAAATTAAACTCAAAGCTAAGAAGAAAAAGCCATACCCTAAAAATAATGTAATAAAATATTTTCCTTGTGTCTCTAGCTAAGGTTGCAATAAAGTTAACAGGAAAAAGATAAACAGTTGTTCATTTTTGCCCTTTAAAAGATTGCATTAACCCTGGCGTCTCTGCCTTTTTTAACAGGTAGTGAACAGACACACAAGAAAAATACCTCTGGAAAGGTGTGCTAATGGCTGTGTGAATAGGGACAAGATAGGTTCACTGCAGAGGTTCAGCTAGTGCTTGCCATAAGGCTTGGAAATGTGGTGCCAAGGGTTGTTTTGGCTGGGCCTGGCCATCTCGAAGTGGAAATCTTCCTGGAGAGTTTGTCACCCCAGCTGCACAGCTGCCCTCTAGGGAGCACCTGGTGTGTCACCTTCTTGCCGTGATACCAAACGCTCAACCCTTAATGCTTTCTAGGCGGAAAGGAGAAATGAGGGGCTTGGTTCAGTGAAGACACTAATGGAGCGTGTCACTTCAGGCTTGCTGTAGCTTATGCAGAAGTTGCTCAGTTAATTGTAGTGGACTGCCAGATGTGAGGCAAAAACAGGTCTTAAAAGTTTGAGCACGGCTTCAAATAACACGCACGGAACTTTTCCTTGTTAAGGGCTATAAAAATAAAATCACAAGGTTATTGCTTAAGAGTCAACAAAAAATGCACAATAATACTTATAGTCACCTGCAGAGCTTGTGTGATAATGATGACAAATTAGGGTTGTTTTCTAAGATTATCTTAGCTAAAATGATAAATCTTGGAACAGCACATACTCAGTGTATTAACAATATATTAGAATCTTTTTTCAATTGAGAAAAACGATGACTTTTGGAATGGGCATGTTTTTTATTCTGGACTCAAATCATGTAAATAACAAAATGTTTCCCATAATTGTTTTTAACTACACGGTTTAAAGCAGAATCATCCACCATATGCATGATTATTTTCAAGACATTAATAATACCCCATTAGTAGAGTCTCCAACTGTAAGAGATATACTCCAGCTTTGAACTTTGATGATGTATCATCATGATAGTGTATCGTTTGTAAGAGATAATGCTGAAGTGTGTACAGATTAATGGAAAATTGGAAAGTTATTTGTTTTCAACTAATTGTTTAGTTCATGTACTACATAATACATGAATACATCATAGCTACATTATTATTTATTCTTGAGCTTGTGTAATTTAAGTTTTTGTATACTGCACTGCGTCTGTCAAAGAGTTTAAGAGTTACAAGGGAGATTTAATTTTGTCAGCCTTGAAGATGAGGAAATAATGAAGCATGTCCCCACAAGGTGGTTAATTCTATATTGCGCAGTTGAAAGAAACTTAAAATGTTTTGTAGCTCATATAAATTACTGTTAGGTATGGACTGCACAACTGCAATTTTATTTTCTTCCAGGAAAATGAAAATAAGGAAAATGCAGAGGTATTTCCAGTGACAGTTTACTACTTACATTTTTTTCAAAATGTGCTAAAAAATTTATACGAAAACCCTTTTGAAGTTAAAACAGCTTGGTTTTGTATGTGCTGAACCTTAAGACATAATTTGTTAATTACAACAAAAAGCTTGTGACAGTTTTTGGCCATAGTCATTGCTACATAAAGCACACTTCATGGAAGAAGAGAAAAAAGTGGAAAGTGATGGTGAAAAAAATGCTGATATTTTAGTAAATTATATGCATGGTTGGAAAACTAGTCAGTTCTGAGAGATTCAGTTGAGTGTGTGTGCTTGTTTTGGAAGTCAGAAAGTCCTGTCTTATCTCTAGTACAGCAACAGGAGGATACGTTCCTAGTGCAAACATACTTGGACAGTTCACAGAAATCTGCTGAAGACTGATTCTGCTAAAGCTGAGCTTCAATTAAGTTAATTTTGGTTGTATACATAAGAATTGATTAGAAAACCAAAAAAGTGAAATATATTACAACCGTTAAGTATAATTTAAATAATAAATTGACGCTTCTGGCAATTTAACCTTATATTTGATAGTAACAGGAATGCATACTTAACAGGAAATTGCACTATATACTAAAAATAAATCATATTTTTCTAAAATGTTCTTTAGAATGAAGCACTGTTCCTTATTTTTTAAATAAGATACCATTGTTTCTTTTTTTTACCATCTCAGCTCACAAGTTCTTGATTTTCCTTTCTTAAAAATTCAAGAACTTTTATTGGGGTAACACCAAATAAAAATAAAGAGGATACTTCCCAGAATAATTAAATGATAGTAAATGACACTTGATGCACTGGGTCTGCTCTTCTGCTAGAGAAAATGTAAATGGAACTAGACAGGGTTTTTTCTTCTATCAACCTTGTGCTCTCTGAGTAGGAGCTTGGAGTCCCGTTAATGTTTTCACTCAGGTTTTGAATTACAGTATTGCCTGTTCCATCAATATGCTTAGTTTGTTGGGGGTGTTGTATTTTATTTTCAAATTGCAGCTATATGACCACTTGGTGATATTTGTCTTTGCAAATGGAAGGCAACTTCCATGACCAGGGAAAGTGAAATGACATGCTGGTGAGTTTGGCTGTAAAGGAACAAGGGGCTTGAATGGGGCAGAGAGGTTAAAAAGTCTTGGTTGGTTGTAGAGCTCTGGAGGCATCAGAGAGGTCCAGGAGGTAGCTTGCTCCTTGGTGAGCCATGTTCTCTGCAAGGCTGGGAACTTCTGATGGGATCCCACCAGTTGCCCTTCTGCCAAGGAGTCACCTGATACTCCTTTTTTCCTTCTGCTCCAGACCCAAGCAGTCATCAAATTTCTGAGAAGGATCGTTGAGAAGCCTCCCATGGGCTTTGCTTTCAAGGCTGCAGCCCCAGCTGGCTGGGGAGTGCAGTGGGAGACCTGCCTCCAGCAGCTTGTGGGGGCTCCTCTTGGTTCCTCTAAGGTCCCTAGCTAGGCCTGAGAGTTTTACACCTGCTGAGTGTTGGCTTTGTGCATATATGTCTTTTCAGAGGAAAAGCATGCCTGTGAATCTTTACCTCACGAGTTATAAGTTGTCTGGGCTGGCAAGGCAGCCCACCAGCTCTTGAAGGCAAGACCTAGCGGGCAGCCAGCCAGCTTTGCATGAGCTGAGTGCAGTACAGGGAAGGCATGCTGGGTACCAAAAGAAGGTTGATGGCTGAAATTAGAGCTGAAAGCAGTCAGGGAAATACATCCAACCCCTGAGAATTCTTTTGAAGGCAACAGGGTGAAAGATAACTTTGAAATCCAAAGTTGAGATTTTGCTTTTCATTGATTTTGTGGTGTATGACTAGTGTTGGTCACAGTTTTGCAGCAGTGGAAATGAGGGGATCGAGTGCACCCTCAGTAAGTTTGCAGACGACACCAAATTGGGTGGGAGTGTCGATCTGCTGGAGGGTAGGATGGCCCTGCAGAGGGACCTGGACAGACTGGATCGATGGGCCGTGGCCAACTGTATGAGGTTCAACAAGGCCAAGTGCCGGGTCCTGCACTTCGGTCACAACAACCCCATGCAACGCTACAGGCTTGGGGAGGAGTGGCTGGAAAGCTGCCTGGCCGAAAAGGACCTGGGGGTGTTAGTAGATAGCCGGCTGAATATGAGCCAGCAGTGTGCCCAGGTGGCCAAGAAGGCCAACAGCATCCTGGCTTGTATCAGGAATGCTGTGGCCAGCAGGAGCAGGGAGGTGATTGTCCCCCTGTACTCGGCGCTGGTGAGGCCGCACCTGGAATACTGTGTCCAGTTTTGGGCCCCTCACTACAAGAAAGACATTGAGGTGCTGGAGCGTGTTCAGAGGCGGGCAACGAAGCTGGTGAAGGGTCTGGAGCACAGGCCTTATGAGGAGCGGCTGAGGGAACTGGGGTTGTTTAGCCTGGAAAAGAGGAGGCTGAGGGGAGACCTTATCGCTCTCTACAACTCCCTGAAAGGAGGTTGTAGTGAGGTGTGTGTTGGTCTCTTCTCCCAAGTAGCTAGCGATAGGACAAGAGGAAATGGGCTTAAGCTGCGCCAGGGGAGGTTTAGACTGGAAATTAGGAAAAATTTCTTTACGGAAAGGGTGGTCAGGCATTGGAACAGGCTGCCCAGAGAGGTGGTGGAGTCCCCATCCCTGGAGGCGTTTAAAAAACGGGTAGATGTGGCACTTCGGGATATGGTTTAGTCTGGTCTACCCTTGATTAGTCTAGAGTGGGCTTGGTAGTGTAGGTTAATGGTTGGACTGGATGATCTTAAAGGTCTTTTCCAACCTAGATGATTCTATGATTCTATGATTCTATGTATGACTGGAGACCCGGCACCCGAACCTGGCTCCCTGAGAGATCGGTGATCCTACTGAGGCACCCAGATCCTGTGAGATGCAGCCTCTGTAGTAGACTTTTACATTTGCAGGAAACTCCCACGGCTTTTATGAGATGCAGGTAGAGCGGCAAGCGTGGTTGCTACTAGTGGCAGAATCAGGCCTTTATGTGGTTAATAATATACTATGCACAGCTTTAGTAATCAGCTGAGAGAAATTTTGGTTTCTTTTGAAAAATCCAAGTGATCATTAACTTACACTGAGCTGACACCAGAAATGAGTCAGAAGGGATCTTGATCTGAAAGCTTCCCTGTAGGGCATGTATATGCATCCTCAAGCTTTTCTCTTCTTTCCCTGGGAGGGCTTGCCCTCATCCAGTTCATAACACTTTGACTTCCTGCCTGATGTTGGTAACTTTTGAAAAGTTGCCAAGAGGCAGAATTATCTGATTCATGGGACCCTCTGCACATTCTCAAAAAAAAAAAAAAAAGTTATATTTCTCAATAAGAAGGATTTTTCTGAAATTTCTTAGTAAAGTGATCATCATTTCCTGCTCAGGCCATGGGGAAAGAGTCAATTTAAGCAATTAGCTGATGTATAATCATGATTTGTCATACTGTCTGGAATCTTTTATCAAAGTGGATGAATGGAGCAATACTGAATAAATAAAAATTTGAAGATGGGTCTTTCCAAAGTGGATTGATCTCATTATATTCCCATTTCATAGGCTTTAACTGATATGCTAGGCCAGTATTTGCCTCCCCATGTTTTCCTTTGGACTGCTGTATGTACTAAAAAAAACCAGACAGAGGGCCAAAAAAATTATGAAGCAGTTTTGCAGTGGAAATAATTTTGCTGCAATGACTTCTAACAAGAAGGAGAAGCACTGAAATAGGAGAGTGAAATGAATCAAATAAACTGCTGGTTTCTCCCAGAAGCTCCAGACTGTTACTTCTTGTAACATCATCAGGAGCTGTAAGGAACAAAATTTACATTTAAAGGCCCTCCTTGGTTTCCAGAATAAGCACTGCAGCATGAGGAGAGGGGTAGTTCAAACTTTATGTTCCGCTCCATACTTGACTTGTGAAATATTTGAGTGAAAAATGAACTTTGCAGACAATATGAAAATAATTAAAGGGAAAGCATGACTTCACCTTTATTTTTGGCACATATCGAGTCTCTAGTTTGATAACTGCTAGAATCAGATCCTTGATCCTTCCTCTGTAAATTGCCTCTCATCTTCCTGATAAATCACATTCTGCAGTCCACCATCTCATTTTCCTCTCGGAAGGAAGAACTTAAGTTATCTCACTGTGCGAGAGCCTTTCTCTTCATGATGTCCTGGTTGTCAGTATCTGTGAGCAGATGTCAGATTCTCTCCCCAGGGTGGGCAGACTTACCACTCCTGTCCTTTCACAAGAGGATACTTTCCAAAACAGGTTTTCTGCATGTGTGTGTGCATGCCTTCTCTCTGAACTCTCTCAACAGCTATTTGAAAGCAGTTAAACAAAGTTCTCCAGCTGAGACCGAACAGGTCTGTTGCTGAACAGAATTCCTCTACCACAGCATTGCTTTTAGAGAGAGAGGAGCAAGTTCAGGGCAGATACAGACAGCAGCAACCTGGCAGATTGACAAAATCCATAGTCCTTAAGCTAAAAATATCTATCTTGTTTTGAATCTTTTGTACCTTCTTGAAATCTTTCATGGGAGATCTTTTTTCCTCACTATCTAGTTTCCAGAATTTTAGAGGTTTAATGTTTGCTGAGGCCTCTATGAGACCAGTACCCCCAGCAGAAACTTCTGTTTGGTTGTTAAACTTGTTATGACAGAGAAATGGGTCAAGGTGCTAGGCTGTCCCTGGCTGAGGAAGGTGGTTGTTCTCAGGAACTGTTCAAGTAAATCTGCACAATCTTGAAGAGAGAGGGCAATTTTTAATAAGTTACTGCACATTAAATCCTCCTGTAGCAACCCACTACCCCCTTTCTTCTGGTTCTGGTCTTCAGTTTCTGATGTAAATTTATTCATGGCTATTTGTGTTGGTGTTTTGCTTTGATTTATATAGCTCTTTCCAGCCCTGATGTTACTCCTTTTACATCCCTAGGGAGTAATCCTATCTCGGCTGAGACTTTGTTTCTCTGGGTTAATAATTGGAGCTCTTTGACTCCTTTTATTTTCTTTCCCAATTTTACTTTTAGATCATCCCAGCTTCTTTTCCAATTTTTGTGAAAATGGGTACCAAGCTGATGCATAGCATTCCAAATGAGGATTTGCCATTGGCAGTAGTGCCAATCCTCTTTTTGAATTATCCAATTAATCCTAAATTGCATGAGTTGTCATACCAAAATCATCTCCAGGGTTGACACCTTTGATTAGGATCAATCATATAATCAGTTAAAAAACCGTATTTTTTTTCTTTCCTTCTGGTATTAGTGAACTAACTGGTAATAAAAATTCTTGTTATTAACCCCAAAGTGCAGTAATTCACACTTCATACTACACCTGCTATTCTCATTCCTGCTATATCAGGCCTGAAGAATGCTCAAGATTATCATAGGCACTTCACAATAAAAAAGAAGACATGTTCATTGTCATGAGGAACCTGTAAACTTATTCAAAGCATGACACTCTTTGATGGTATCAAGACTGAGGCTGAGGTAAATCAATAAGCTCACAGTATAGCTCAGAAAGACTAATACGTGGCATGATAGGATTAATAATTTTTTGTTTAATGACTAAACCAAATAATTTTATTTATTTATTGGACTGATGTGCAGCAGCAAAAATAGCTGACAGAATGGTTGGAAATCATCAGAAAAGGTATTCAGAATAAGGCAGGGGATGTTATTTTATCACTATATAATACCTTGTAGCACTGTATCTTGGGTTCTGAATGCCATTCTGGTCTCTGCATATCAAGGACAGAGTGGAGAAGGTACAAAGAAGACAGCTAAGATGATTAAGAGGATGGAGTAGTTGCCTTATGAGGAGAAACTATAAAGGCTGAGACTCTTCAAACAGGAGACAAGAAAGCTGTGGGGTTATGATTAAGCTTTAGGAAGCTGTGGAGATGTTGGATAAGATGAATGCAGAACAGCTTTTTAGCAAATACCTCAGTATTAGAAATACAGGGAGCTTGGTGAAGCCAATAGGAGGCTGGTTTAAAACAGATGAAACAATACTTTTTTTACTTCAAAGACAGGGAACCGCTGGATTTACTTGTTACAGAAGTCTGCGGAGACAGTATCAGCAGGTTCAAAACAGATTAGACAAATTTGTGGACATCAGGTCCAATTAGATCACATTATTCAGAGCCACATCCAGTCAAATTTTGAACAGCTCCAAAGATGGAGGACCATAACCTCTCAGGGCAACCTGGTCCAGTGTTTGGCCACCCCCCCACTGTAGTGGAAGAGGTTTTCTTAATCTTTAATGGGAATATTGTATACTCCAGCTTATGTCTGTTGCCTCTGGTCGCATCACTGTTCACCTCTGAGAAGAGAGTGGCTCTGTCTTCTCTGTAGTCTTCCATCAGATAGCTGAAGATAGCAGTAAGATGCCCCACTGAGCCTTCTTTTCTCCAGGTAGAACAAAGCCAGGTTTCTTATCCTCTCCTCATACATCTTGTTCTCCATCCCCTGACTATATTGATGGCCCTTCACTGGCCTTTCTGCAGTATGTCCATGTTTCTCCATTGTTTATTGCAATGGAATGTGTTAATTTGAAGCCACAGTATTTTGAACTGATGTCTTCCTTTTCATACTTGTAATCTCAATGAGTTTTTAAATCTGGAGAGACAATAATATCATACTTATTCCCAGCACTGAAGGATATGACATCTGGTCACTGATATTGCTGATTCTACAGTTTGGGTTTTCAACCTGAGAGCGCTATAACTCCCCAAATATTCAAAGTGACAACTGCAAAAATATTCTTCTTCCACCTTCTAGAAATAATAACATAAACATTGTCAAAATTCACTAAGTTTAAAGGGCAGCAAGGTCTAATCTCTGCATAAGGGACAGGAAGAAAGTCACATGGTCCAGAATTTTAATGAGAATTCTACAGTTGACTTAAGCTGGCTGTTCCAGTGACAGAAAAGTTCCAGGTATTATCTGCATCCCCTGTACAGACTTTTCTATTTTTACCTCTCAGACAGAAATCCATTGTGTAGCTTGAACAATGAAGATGCTGATACTTCTGGGATTAAGGCTGTTATAATGATGATCCAGTCAGTCCACTGAAGTCAGAAATTGTCCTATGAAATCTAAAAGCAAAACTTAGTTTCTAGGGTGCATATCTGTATTGTACATACCTAAAAGAATGTAGCAACTTGCAGGTTTTCCTCCCCCCAAAACCAGCAAAAAAAGTCAGGTATCTGCTATGTATTGATTTACTCCACTGCTCCTAGACTGAATTGGGTAATAGCTTGCCATTAGCTTGCAGTTCATCATCTGTTGGCATCTAATCAATAGATCAAGTAGTAGTTGCAGTTAATCTTATTTCTACATATCAATGTACAGATCAGCATAGAGTTTTGTTTGTTTCTCTTCAGCCTCTTCAAGACTGATCCAAGAATTCCCATTCTTGATGACAGGATGGATCAAAAAACCTGCTGCATACCCTCCCTCCCCTTCTGCGATTTCCCTATAACCACATCCAGACTTGAGCAATTTACATTACATTCTCAGTTCAAATTTAATCTTAATCCAAACTCAATCTTCTTTTTCTTCCATCTCTTCTTTCTTTTCACATTTCAGACATACCATCAGCTCTTTCTGTACCTGACTGGCACATTAGGGAATTTCTGCACATGCTTCTCATCAGGTGCCACCTGAGTTCCTCTGCCCAGCTCTTTTGTGGATCCCCCTTTCCAGTTGTCTCTCTGATGATTTCCCACAAACATCTACTTGAGTGTTTTTTTGTCCTTCCTTTCACAAAAACAGCAGGCTTTCTCTTATAAGCATTTTTGTTCCGGACTGCTATTTGGCATTCCTGACTTTCTCACTGAGCTACCCGTACAAGACTCAATCCATGTCATACGGTTCAATAAATTGGTTTATTTTTCTAAAGCTATGTATAAACTAATTGGTGCATGTGGTACAGCAGCACCCCTGCAGTCATAGTCCCCTGAAGGTTCAGGTCATGGGTAGATCTGACTCATGTATTCTGGTTTTCACTCCAGGGGAAACAGGGGATGTCAGGGTGAAGGAGCTGCTGTGTGTGCCTGCTCTTTGCCCAAGTCCAAGTTTCTGGAGTGCATATTCCAGCCTGAGGAGGCTGGAAGTGCTCCGAGGTGCCCCAGCTTGGACACAGCCTAAAAGACCAGAACACCCAGGGATTTTGTTATTTTGTTTTTGTTACTTATCTGTATTTGAACCCAAGTTCAGACAAAATAGAAGGAAAACACAAGGCTGCATTTGTCTTACCTGCTTTGCAAGTCACTGCATTTAGTAACAACGCATTCAGATGTATTACACAAAGGAAAGAAATAATGTTCCTAGAAATAACTGTATGGACTGTCATTGAGAATACCAGTAAAAATAGAAGCAAATCAAAATTAAACCAAAGACATATCTGATCTAAATTTGACATTTACAAATCATGAACTTCAGATTTGTGTTTGACAGATCTGTATTGATCCAGCAGGAAAAAAAGTCTTTCACTGTGGAGCAACTGGGATAGAAAGTATTAGAAGAAAACATGTGAGTCACAGAAAATGACGTTTGGACCACAAATGAGTAGTGTGGGCAAATTAACTGAGGACATGCAGCACAAGTTTTGAAATGACAGCCACAAAAAAAGATGAGATGACAGGGATGCAGTGAAAAGGAGCCGAATGGCAATGATTGTACTTGCTTTGGAATGGGCTGCTAGCTAGTGGGAAAAATAATGGATGCAGCTGGATAAATTACTGAGTTTTGGATGAATTTTGCAGCTGGGATGGTGACACAAACCACTTGTCACCAGGACTCTTTTCCCTGATTTATAACCTGGTCACCCATCCATCTCCAAACATCACTTTCTCTATAGCATACACTTCTGAAATTGTGCCCCTCAAAACTGGGGAAGTCATTGGAACAATAACGAAAAATATAGAGTTCTTTCAAGAGCTAATAGTTTTGTTATCTTGTGTGAGTCAGCTTGTGTGGGAGTTGAAGAGCTTTGTAGCACATTTGTTAACTCTGTGCAGCTAGTGAAGTTTAGTGTTTAAATGAATGCCTGTGAAAGTTGTCTCATCCAACGAAATCAATTTATTTTAAGTCTTTGCAACAAATCTGTTCTTACAATCTCTTTGGTATTGGGTTAAATTCCTCAGTGTAAAATGAATTGCTTATCAGATTTTGCACATTATGAAAGCTGTACCCACAATGTTTCCAGGCTTGAGTCTATTAATTGGTGGAATTTAAAGATGAATACAGATGGTAAGCCTATTAATAAATGATGGGTAGGGAAGTACACACCGATTCTTAGAAAAATATTATATGTGGAGTGTACGGTGTAGTTTGAGATAAGACTGATTTTCATCCCCAAGGAATTTTTATATATACTTGCAAATTAGACCTAATATATGTATGCAAAAGAAAAGGACAACTCTGCAGCAGGATTAAATTGCTCACTTTTACTGTAAAATAGAAATAGTCTCATTAAGACAGAATATTAAACAAAAGAGAGAGTAAGCATCTCTTGGCTGAGGATAAGGAAAAAATATTTAAATCAAATACAGCATCTCTCTATCCAGCGTTACACACTGTGAAGAGGCAGTTCCGTAACATCCAAACGTGTACTTTCAGAGCTCGGCGCAGATGTGCATGTGCTTTGCAAGAGTTTGCAGGCTGTGGCAGAGACAGTTCATTTTATGAGAACACCGTGAGTGCCAGGACCACCGACCGCCCAGGTGATGCTGACCTTGCCCCAGCTGGGATGTGTGTGGGTGAGTGGGGCTGTCAGAAGCTGATGGCAAAATGGCACTTAAAGAAGCCTGCTTTGGAGTAGGATATGTATTTGTAGCCCAGGGAAAGTAAAAAGCTGCTGTGTTACCGAGGTGGTGCAGAGAAGACGGTATCACATGCTGAACTCTGAACGTCTTTTTGAGGTCTGTGTTACAAAGAAAGAAGGATAAGCTCAGTCAATTCCTTTTCAGTTGGTGGGGACGTAGGAGTGTGGAGATCTTGCAGGACAGTCCTGTAAAAGAGTTTAAACAGAAGGCTTAATCAGCCAATTCTCACCTTCTTATTTCAGCAAGCTTCCTTCCAATAAGTGCAGAGCCTCCTGGCTCCTGGCATCTACACCACGGCCTCAAGGGCAGAGTACCTTGTAGATAACCTGGGGTAGGATCCGACCCGTATTGCTCTCCATGCAGTACTACGTACTCCAAGAGATACACAGTGACTTTTACTTCTGTGATGGCAGACAACAAGGACTTGAGTTTAGCTGCTTAAAAAGAAGCCTTTCCATGCTGAAATATCCTGCACAAGTTAATCTGGGAGATGAAATGAATAAATACAAACTAGTCAAATAGAAGTTTTATAAAACTGATTCTAAAAACCACAAAATGTAATAGGCAGTGATATTACCAGTGAAAAACTCTACAGGATTGGCTAAACTGTCTATAGACCATGCTCTATTTAGCTGCACCACTGTTACTCTAGTAGGAAAGAACTGCAGATAGAAATAAATACTAAACCGCTATGAATAATAAATACTTGTATCCCAGCTTGTCCCAAGTATCTTTCTAGTATTTCATTTAGCCTGGGGAATGATACCTGCTCCTTTAATTGCTCTCTCTTCTGGAACTGCTGTTGTCTGAAATAACTTTAGCAGGCTTTGTCTTAGCCTGACGGTCAAAGATGTTTTTAGCTGAGCACAGAGTGAAGTTACAGCTTTGTAAACAGCTTAACTAATGACTGCGCTTACTTTAATTGGCCGACAGACAAAGTGTTATGTCGTGTGTCAGTCTACTTCATTTCTGAGAAACTGATAGAAGTTGCTATTTTAATTATCCGTCCTTATATTCACTAAGCACTCTGCTAACTTCCCAGACTTACACTTTTGCCCATAGGTGATAAGGATTTAAGATAAAGTGGCCAGGTATGGCTGTACAATACTATCACTCATATTTTTATATGCATTTAGAATATGGTAGTCACCTTACAAAACAAGAATGTGTCCTTAAGAGCTGCATTCAGGATGACACAGATGTCCATCGTATGCTAGAAAGCTAGATAACAGGGAATGCACGAGAAGAAAGAGAAGGGTAATAACATGGCAACATGGATATGCACCGAGGTACAAATACAGCAGTGCAGCTTATTTTCATTGCCTCTTTTGCCCTAGACTTCTCAAAGGAAAAATAATGGAATTGAACTTTTGGTGTTGACTTGAGTAGGAGGGAGCTGATGGATTGAGGGAACGTTGGAGGAAGAACACCCTTCATGCTATGAAATTACAGAAGAGCAGATAAATATAAGTTAAAGTTGCATATGTACTGCTTTAATCCTGAATGCCAACGTGCAAATTTCACTGTGTATTATAAATGTAGAACAAAGTTCTTACAGCACTTAAGTTACCAAGCTCCCATTGGCATAACTGCAGCCTAAATTTTACTCATTTTCTTCACTGATTTAAAACCTCTTGATCAAATCCAAATCACCTTTTTAAGACTCTGTGTTAATCCTTCAGGAATACCTTCAGTAGTTCAGGGCTTTAGTTTGTGCTGCTTTATGATCAGTCTTTTGTATTTCCTGTACCTAATTATGCATTTTAATGAAGCTTGCCTCTATAACTTTCATCTCCCAAAGAGATGATAATTTTCACTTAGAATAATTTTAGAATTCTTTTAGATGATTAGTATTCTTTAGAATATATAATTTTTCTACTCTGGCAGTTGGAAAGATCATACTAGCAATTTATGCCTGTTGTAGCCTCAAAACCTACATGAATTTAACCAAGCCAATTTTAAGTCACACTGTTAGATAATCTGTGGAAATCTATTTGAAAATATCCTTTTATATTGACTAAATTTTGGTTGGGATTGATAGATGTAAGTACAAACAAAGACATGCAAGCTGGGTTTAAGTGGATGTGACAGCATTCACAATACACATTTGCAGAGATTCCCCCGTATCAGTTTTTACATCAGTTTAAATTTTACTGCTGAAACGTGCTTCAAGACCTTCAGCTTTTTCATTTTACACACAGAAGGTAACCTTTCAGCCCTGTGCCAGCAGTAGATCTGGTTTGTATGGATGCCGTCACCTGCAGTCTCCATTGACTGAGGTGGATGGTCCCAAGGTACCAGTGGCAAAAAGGTCAGGGCAGTGAGCAGGCGGTGGGGAAGATGTGGCGGTGGCTGGGTGTGATGGGCTGCTTATTTGCACAGGCACAGAAAAGATTGGAAATTACTGAGTGAAAACACAGCCGAGCAAGCTTAAAGAGCCTCCCATGAATTTTTGACTTAGAGCTGTCAGTGTTGCCAACTATTTTTAATGCTTGCCTCGTGGGCACAGCTAGAAGTATGAGTTTGATAGCAGGCACAGGTGGTGCCATGGCCTATCCCATATTGTCCTAGGTCATGGGGGCAGAGGAGGATATTACTGCCTGGAGTCCTCTCCAGCTAGGTGGGGAGTTGGAAGTGGGGGTGATTGCAATGAACATTGAGTAATTGAGAGCAGTGACTGCATGTGTTTGCTGGGGAGGGCTGGAACAGCTGGAAGTGCTGACACAGACCCTTTGTAATCCTGCTGGGATCGTCATCCCTTAAATGGATTTTCATAATTGGAAGAGTATGAATAACATAAATAAAAGGTGGTGATTTACCTTGCTTTTCTTCTTGTTGTTTCCTGGAGTTTTATAGCATAGTTGTGTGCAGTCTCTGTTAGTAGGTGGTGGGTAGTCTGCTCATATGAAATATTAATAACTGCTCCTAAATTATTGTTTTGTTGAAAATAATCTTCTCTAATGAAAGTGCAGAGGATGAGTGTTGTTCATTGGACTTTTTTTCTATATTTCTGTGAAGGCATTTTCATTTTGCTTGCATAAGGAAATGAGACTTATGTAGTAACAGGCATATACGTGTGTGTGTGCCTGTGTGTGTATTATGTTTGTGAAGGCATATGAATACATGTGCCTTAGTGCCTTAATGCTTGTCTGCCCAATTAATTTTTCAATCTAGTGACCAATTTCTATCAAATTTAATAAAGGGATAGAAGTCTTATAGTCACTTCTAGAGGAAAGAAACCCTCTTAGGGACCTCACCAAAGGGGAGGATCCTGTCCTTAAAGGACATGAAAGAATCCCCATGGAAGGTTTCCACATTGAGATATATAAATCAGTAGGGGGTCATTAGCTTCACTGCAGAGAAAACTACTTGTTTACTCTATTTGGATAACTTCTGTCCCTTCTTCATGTCAGGAGACAATTGATTTGCTAATTGTAATGCCAACTTTAATGGGACCATTGAGGAAGTGGAGAGCTATTTTTTTGATTGTGGACAATGTATAAATGGGAAATCTACCTTTGTCCCTTCAGAATTGTAGCTGAATTAATGGGATTTGTATTAACATAATTTATCCTGGGGGGGGGTGGGAAAACCAACTTGTGTAAATATTAGGAGCTACCTGGTGTCTGTCTCCTCTCAAAGGTGACCATAAAAACTGAGGGAGAATGGATGCAACACAAGAGTCAGTGGTGTTCTCAGTTGCTAAAGTGGAAATTCAGAGTAACTCAGGAATCATGCTGGGGTGCCTGAGAGGAAAATTTCAAAAGACCAGAGGAGATCTGAATTAGATCTGAACTGTGGGAAGGAGAACTCCTAAAACTATGTCACTATCCCATTACCTTCCTGCTACTGACCACTGGTAATGGGAGAGGATGCAGGCTAGGCATAAATATCAGCTAGGAAATATGATTGCTTCAGAGAAGACATACCTGAGCCATCTTTAGTTTAGGTACAATATATATATATAGGGACTATATATAACAAACAGCTGCTGAGAAGCACTCAGCTTCTGACTCAGAGAAGTCACCTGCTTCTTAGAAGCTATTGAATCTTATTGATGGGGTGCAGCATCTCAGCCCTTCCAGTTCCTTTCTAGCACAGCTGCCATTGCAAAAATTTCATGTTACAGGAATGGGAGTCAACTGGGAGCTTTGGACTGCAAAGGAAGATCTCAGAGAAAGTGGAAACAGTCTGGGACTTACCAGGGTGGATGTATAATATTTATAGATGGAGGTTGGCATGAAGGCTTGAAGGAGGTCCAATTAACTCAAGTTACTCAGGACCACGTCCAGTCAAGTTTTGAACAACTCCAAAGATGGAGGATCCACAACCTCTCAGGACAACCTGGTCCAGTATTTAACTGCCCTTGTAGTTTTTCCTAATCCGTAATGGGACTTTTGCATGTTCCAGCTTGTGTCAGTTGTGTCTGGTTGCATCACCGTTCACCTCTGTATCCTCCCATCAGGTAGTTGAAGATAGCAGTAAGATACCCCACTGAGCTTTCTTGTCTGTGGTATCCTCTCCTCATATGTTTTGTGCTCCTGCCATGACCATATTGATAGCCCTTCAATGGCCTTTCTGCAGTAAGTCCATGTTTTTCTTTTACTGGGAAACCCTACTGGACTCAGTCCTTCAGACATGATCTCACTAGTGCCAAACAGAGGAAGAATCACTTGATTCAACCTCCTGACTACACTCCTTCTAGAACAGACTAGCACGTGTTGGCCTGCTTTGCTGCAAGGCCATGATGCTGATGGTTTTCAACGTACTGCTCACCAAGACACCTAGGTCCTTTTTGGCAATGTTTCTTTTTTCCAGTTTTTTGTCAGCTTGTACTATTGCATGGGACTGTTTCATCTCCATTGGAAGATCTGGCATTTGGCTTCTTTGAACTTCATAAGACTCCTGCCAGCCCTTTTCTCAAACCTGTCAAAATCTGTCTGCATAGCAGCTCTACCTTGCAGCACATCAACTGCTCCACTCAGTTTGATCTCGTCAGTGAATTTACTGAGAGTGTCTTCTAGGTCTTTAATAAATACATCAAACAGTATTGGCCCCAGTATTGATCCCTGAGGGATGCTACTAGTAACCAGCTGCCAGATGGGCTTTGTGCCACTGATCACAACCCTTTCAGCCTGGCAGTCCAGACAGGTTTCAGTCCATCATCCAGTTATCCAGCCAATATCTCACCAACTTGGCCACAGAAGACCATGACAAAGGCCTTGCTAAAGTCAATGTATAAATTATCCTACTGCTTTCTCCTTGCCCAGTGTGCCAATCATTTCATCATACAAAGCTATCACATTAGTCAGGCAGAATTTGTCTGTGGTAAATCCATGCCAGCTGTTCCTAGTCATGTTCTTGTTCTGCATGTTTTTGAACATGTGTTTACATATTTGAATTGTTTCCTTGTGTTGTCTGGAGTACATACTAATTAAAGACTCATTTTTTTTCCCTAATTAAGTGGGATATGGTGAGTCACTCTACAGAGGCATTAGCACAAACAACAAGAAACCTTTAAGTATATTAGGGACAGCAAACCTATAAAGGAAGTGATGGCTTTTACCAGCTTTCAAAGAATTAAATAAATGGTTGTGACAGATGAACAGGCTGCCAAAAACCTAAATGATTTCTTTGTATAGGTCCTCCTTTCAGAAGATTGCAGGGAGTTAGTTCACTACATTGATCTTACTTGTGTCCAGTAAAGATGGAATACTGTCAGGGAACAATTTTTCAAAGGAAGAGGTAAAAAACCTCCAGGACTGTGTGAGAGAACACCCAGGAATTGCAAAGACACCCAGTAATGAGGATATTGGTTAAAGCTTCCAGCACTGACACATGACTCTGATTGAAACTGCCACTGATTAAAACCACCATGCAAAGGAAGACAATAGTAGCAAATTTGGGGATGATCCTAGGAAAGTCAATAAAACTTATATTAGATGAACTGGATGAAATGCTAGCTAGAAATAGTTATAAAGCATCCAGATGACATGATATGACAGAACATGAACGGTGCTTATGTAAAGGAAAATCTTGCATCTGTAGAGCAGGAATCCTTTAAATACTTTGACAGAAAAACAGATAAACAGAATTCATAGCCACAATTTGCTTGGATTTTAAAAGCTATTGATATCTATTCAAGTACTGATGAAGTAAAGAATTGTTAGTGATGAGTTAGTGTGACTAGATTTAAACCATTAAAAGCTAAATTTAAATTAGTCTGTAATTTATTTTAAGTCTGTAGACTGTAGGCCAAGTAGCCTGTAGCCGGCAAAAGCAACAGCTAACATAATTCATGGTTGAACCTTCCTCCCCCTCTCCTAATGAAGAAGAGTAGCTGTTGTCATTGTGTTATCTAAGACTCCCTAAGCAAAACAAAAGGAGATCAGGAAAGCCAAAAAAAGCCTCCTTGGAAAGATAAAGAAAGGAATGCAACAGCTGAGGGAGGAAAAGTGACTGCTGAGGTAAGCGGAGGCATTACCAGCTTTAAACAAAGAACTGGAAAAAAATTATAAAAGGTGACCAGAACAGAGAACTTGTGAATGCTTTGAACTTGTAAATGCTTTGAACTTAAAGGAGTTGAATCTGCATGATCTCTGCTGTAGACCATCTCCAGATTCTCAAGACTCATAGGACATCTGGCTAACAGACTGGTGAGATTTTATTAACAGAAGGCTACATATCACTGCTTAGCTCTGCATAGCTGTGTATGTTCCAGTAAAGCTTGTCTGTTAGAGGATGGACTTTTTTATCTCAGCTGTTGACTGCCCACTACTCACATTTATCACTTTGGCAATGGACTTGGCATTTCTGGGTGGGCTTGAAGCTGAAGTGAACTGAGAGAGATAACCTTCCAGGACTACAGGTTTGAAGGATTGCAATTTCCTTCTCTGAATGTAAGGAAGGTGCAAGTGCTAAGATAACTTTGTTTTGAAATAGGAGCAGTTATCTCCTCATACATTACTATAAAAGAGATTGGAAATAAGTGGAAGTTAGCAATTCATGCTTCAAAGGTATATCACTCCCATCTGGTCACCCATGGCATATCAGGAGGCATAGCTGTGGCATACCTGCTGATGCATCTGTTGTCAGGAAAGGCTAATGAGGGTCATGCATCAAACCCTGGGCTAGCCAAGTGGTCACTATCTCTGCTGAACAAAGGGGTCACAATAGGAGGTCAGGATCTGTCTTTGTCTCTGTCTCTGTCTTTGATTTGGTAATGGATGAAGCAAAAGCAGTGGAAGACCACAAGTGCTTCCTACCCAACCCCAAACCCTAGAAACCACTCTTTTTGGATGGGACTGTTAAAGTGACAAAACCAAAAAAGCAGAGGGTACTTTGGTTCATTTGTAGGTGAGCCAGATTACTATGGAGAAGGAGGACTTCACATGGGGTATGTGATGGTGAGTGTAAGTACTAGCAAAATGATCAAGGGAAAGTTGCTGTCATTTTATGCTTAGGCTGACAGGTGGCAGCATTAAAGACACACTGGTGGATCAGCCTCTGCCAGGATCCTGTTTCAGATTGTATAGTGAGGAACTGGCTCTTGATCTGGTGGAAAAGGGCATGTAATCATCAGAGAGTACGTCTCCTTTGGCTTCAGCATGCAAAGTCGAGAAGACACGGCCTGATCCATCATCTCAAGTAAGAAGGACAAAGAGCTTAGACAAGATAGTATTTGCAAGCACAAGATCTAACCCTCTCTGATTTAGTGGAAGAAGGGGAAAGTTTGAGATGGAAAGTGGTAGGGTGTTACAAGTCTATAGACTTATACAAAAGTGTGACAGTACCTGAACACACACAGGTCAGGTTGATAGCATGAGCTCATCCTCAGGGAAATTCAGGAATGAACAAAGCCTTGACAAGATTACAGAGTGGTGCATGATGGTCTAAGATAAGAGAAGATGTAGAGATGTGTGTTAGGAAGAGTATAACTTACGTGACCAACAGTCTACATACAAAAGTAATAAACTCACTAGGGGATTTCTGGACTATGGAACAGGTTGTGAAACGGACCCTTCTTATCCCAAACTTATGGTTTCACCAATTGACAGAAGTATTTCCAACTTACAGCAAGAGAGCCAGCACAGCTGCTCAGGTGCTGATAGGACAGATGTTTCTCTGACAGAAACTGGCTATGACTTGGGCCTGTATGTCACAGGAAAAATTGTAAATGCTTGCATGTGGCATCAGGGTTTGCACAAAGGCTTCACATTGCTGAACATCCCCAGGGAAGACTTCTGAATGCTGAAGATAGCTCCGAGAGAAGTTGTAAAGCAGCAAGGGAAAGCCTGAGATATGAATCTCCCAATAATCCTAATGCTGGAATGAGGACTGCTGCATCTCCTGGAATAGAAGAGACTTGAGGATGCTCCATTTGCGATTAGGAGCGTGGCTGCCAAATAAATTACAACCATATGGTCCAACAGACAGATGGATTCAAGGAATGTTAAAGACAGTGTCAGCTACATACCACCAGGTAGCCAGGCGTACATTAGAAGCAAATGTTCAAAAGATGGATGAAGTAGCATGCTTGTTGCACCTGGTAGAATGAAATATTGGAGACAGAGTAACAGAGAGCCAAAGAAAAAAAAACCACATGCTGAGACATCAGAGGATGGGACCTCTTGGAAATATCAAGTAGGCCAGCCCCCCCAGTCAGAAGGGGAAGAAAGATCAGAAAAGAATATTCAAGTTTTAAAATTTAAATGCATGGAAAATATATTAATGAAGCTAAGGATTTGACTTTTGTTTTGCAGAAAAATGAAAATGGAGCCTGACTGGGACTGAGAAAATGATAAACGTCACAGCATCTCTGGCCTCGATGGGTACGAGTACTTTCAAATGTGTGGTTTCAGGATTTCCTTTGGTTGCTGGTAGATAGCACTGAGTATAGGATGCATCTGACTAAACTCACACACCTGTGAGAAATTTAGGCAGAAAGTTGAAAAGACACTCTGACAAAGGAGTCAGTCCAGTGCATATTTGAATAAAAGACAGATAAAGGGTGGCACAGATTGGCCAAGATATGAAACCCACAGGAAAGAATATTGGAAATATGAAAATAAAATAAAAAAAAGCTTAAACTTGTCCAATGTTCAACACTGAGGCTACATGACAGATCCTTTCTGTCTGCCCTAGACACAGGATAGTTGACTTGGCTTCACAACTGCTTCATATGTGAGATCTGGCTGATCCTACTTGCTGGCCATGGCATTGAGAGGAGCAGGAACTGGGAACTCAGGCAAGTCAGTAGCATGAATGCTGGAGCCCTCGCCAGTTAGCTGGAGGCTGCAGTGTTGTACAAGACCTTTGAGTCCTCTAACTGAACAATAGCTAAGCTATAGTACTGGAACAGTGGTTGGTAGGAGATGTGTTGCCTGTCTGGAAAAAAAAAAAAAGAAAAAAAAAAGAAAAATCATGTGTTACTGAAAGTATTAGAAATAATAATTAAAAAAAGCTCCCTTGTTCTTGGTTGCATACAGTACTTGCAGCAGATGCACTGAGATGGAGACAGAGTCCTCCCTGCTGAGATCAGAAGGATTGTGTTGGATTCAGCTATGGATAAAGAGTCGCAAGTACAGACTTGATGGAAACTATTCACTTTTATCCACGATCAAGTCCTCAGTTAAGTGATTGCCTGGTGTGTCATTTTAAGATCACTCTGCAGAAGTATTAGAAAACAGCATTAGCTTGTGTATGAAAAGGATATGTGTGTTTCAGAATAATGTGTGAATATGATTTAATTAATGACATTTCCAATAAAACTGTGTTTACTGGCTCCAATGTAGCTGTTATTGGATGCCATCTTTTTTTATATAAACCACCTGTGTTTTCTAGTTGATTACTCATTAAATACTGTACCCGGCATCAAAATATAACACCAAAGGCAACTGATACAAAATTGTCTCATGTAAAAGAAATGTTAGAACATGCAAATTTTCAATAACTATTAGAAATGCTATGGAAGCAGCCAGAATGGCCTTGATAATTTTGTATCACATTGGCTGATACTGGAATGAACTGAAAGAAGGAAGAGTATCACTGGTGTGTTTTTCTTTGGGTGGTTGTCCAGAGCTGCTGGAATCTTAAATGCATCATTGTAGGATCTCGTTGTGGTCCTAATAACAGTGCTAATAGTGCTAATAATGCTAATACTGTGTCTACTGATGTAAAAATGGCTCATTACTGGTTGAGGCAAGCAGAGCACCAAAGTGACAGCCTGTTGCACAGACCAAGACTGGATAGGTGCCTCCTGTCTTAGTCAAAGACAAGGTCTCTGTCTTGGCCACCAAGAAGTGTTGGCTCCATTACTGGCCACCACCCAGTGAGCCTTAAATGGCACAGACACATGCCATGCCGGCCTTGATGTTGATAATGGTGTCATTTATTACAAGAGGGCCTTCAAGGAAGGTGTGACAAACAGGTGGTAGCTGACATGGGCTATAGTTAGCATAATAACATTTTCTTGAGCATTTTTCTTGAGCATTTTTCTCTTGCAAAGTCAAGCAGAGGTGCTGGCATGTGCTGTTATGTGACACAGGGAACAGAATAGGAAATCTGGGGAAAATGTCCTTAGAAAGATAAAGTAATGTAACAGCTGAGGGAGGAAAAGCAACTGCTGAAGTGAGCCTCAAAGAAAGAACTGGGAAGAAAGTTAAAAGGTGTCCAGAAGAAAGAAGCAGTTTGAACACTTTGAACTTAAAGGAGTTGAATCCACATGGGTCCCTGCAGGTGACCATTGCCAGGCCCCCAGAACTCCCAGGATGTTCGAGTAAGAGGTTGGTGAGATCTGCTACAAAACAGTGCTTGACTTCATATAGTTGTGGATGTATCTTGTGAAATTAATCTGTCTCTATCTCAGGTGTGAAGTGCCCACTATGTGGATTTATCACTTTAGCAACAAGGGCTGATTCTGCTTTCAAAACCACTTGAGTCTCTGGGAAAATATGGAGTCAAAACAGAGTAAGTCATATCAGAACCTGTGCTGCATCAGCTCTACTAAGTTTTGTGAAATAAAGAGGATATTGAACGAGGCATGAGTTTTCAGCACAGAATGAGTTCATTTCAGTTGACGTACTGGGAATGGACAGTTTGTACCAGTAAAGTACTTGTTAACTTACTGGATGCACAAATTAATTATTGAACTCTTGTATGTAATTGTTTTTTGTCTGCTATCAGTTTTGCAGTCTCTGATTTACTCTTGGGGTTATGTCCCTTCTCAAATACATTTGATATTATATCCATTACTAGGTATTTTTCTCTTTCTTTTAACTCATTAACTTTCTGTTCTGCCTTTTAGACCACTTTCTTCCTGGGATTGTTCCAGCATGGGTTTTCTGCAAGTTTCATCTTTGAAAGGTAGTTTAGGGCTTTTATAGTGAAAGTTCAGTTTTATTGCTTAAAAAAGGCCTTGTTATATAAGAACAAAAAATGACTGATACGCTAACATTTTTTTTCCCCCCACTTTGGTTATTAAACAAGTCTTCTGGGGGTTATATAAGTTCAGAGATTCTTGAACTTCTGCCAGAACCATGGTACACTTCCATTGAGTATATATAACTCTTTAATGCCTAGAGTGCAGCTGCATATGTTGGGTTTACACATACCCAGAGTCTAATGCACGTTGTCTGCTCTAAAACCGATTGGCTCTTTTGCCATAACTCTTACTAGATTGCTATACAATAAAGAGCCAGGTGCCAACAATCTTAGCAATGATGCCCCAGCTAAATCTGCTTTAGATGAAAGTGCACCTGCCAGAAGTATTTCCCAGGACGTGCAATCATTTAGTCTACAAATTCAAATAATGCGTATTCTCTTAGTTAAATTACACCTAGAAGTCTAGTCAGATACATAAAGAAAACTTGGTAAATATGCCAAAAAATGAACAAATTGGAGTCTCTGATTACTGATATAGATTTTACAGCTCTGGAGCTCCCTGAATTCCAGTGGAGTTACTTCAAATTTATACCATTTAAGCATGAAAAGGCTTGGAATTGCTTGTAAGAATTTTCTATTATTCTCTGGAAAAATATTTACAAAGGTGAATTCTCCTGAAATTTTATTGAATCATGTGCAGTGGTAATTGGTATGTGGCTTCTGTGCCTGCCCTGAACCCTAGTTTTCAGATTTTGGGGCTGGATAACTTTCTAACCATGGACTGTTTCAAAGCTCAGTGAGTGAAAGGCTGTGTGGACTGCAGGGGGAATTTATTGCCTTTAATGGACGCAGAATTTCCTCACTGACTTTGCCGTGTAACAACACAGGGTACCAAGTCACCAAAGGTAGTCTACCTTTTTGTTAGAGCTTTTGTTGAATATTTACAACTTAGGCCTGGAATATAGAATTCAAAGCCTAAGTGCTTCTTTCTGTAAACTGGTGTAAATCAAACATTATTCCTCAGAAATCACCCTCTTGAAGAGCCTGCTTACCCACTGAATATAATAGGATTTAACCTGAATTTAGGTGGTGAAAGTACACACTGTGTTAAAGTCGGCTGGGAGAGTAGGTGTCTTACAGAATTAAGGAGCACAGAGAACGTTGTTTGCAGATCTGTTCAAATCCAGATTCTGGATGACTGAAAGTTAGTATTGTCACATAGCCACGAAACATTAGATCATCTTATGTCATTTCCTGCACAGGATTATGCTAACCAGAGTTGCTTAATTAGGACTCCTGCTGGGATGTCCAGGAGAAGGGAAGGACTGGGTGGCAGTCTGGTTTAACTTCTCAAGCCTTATTGCCATCATCATGTCTATGATTAAAAGTATATTTGTAGACTACTGTGGGGAACCCTTCTCTGCCTTTGCCCACACTGTAGAGGAAGGCTCTTCCCTTCTCACAGGGCAGTCCTTTTCTATCTGAATTTGATGGTTTTGCTTTTCAGCTGAAAGCCAGTTTTATGCTGTGTGCACAGTAGGTGATAATAGGTATCTTGACTGCTCTTAAGTTATCTAATGGCATAATTAGGAATTTTAAATTCAGAGATTATCCCAGTTCAGACTTCACATAATTTTAACATTTCATTTTTCAAACCATTACAGAGTCTTCAAAAGTCTCTGCTTGCTTTATTACAAGTAAAACTTCCGTGTGAGGATGAAGTAACGACATATTTTCAGAAGTTGTGAACACAGCTTTGGAATAAGGGAGAATATAGGTATAATAGTAAATGTTTTCATGATCATAAAGAGCTAATTAAAACAAATGAATAAATGGGTTTACTCACATAATTTTAACTAAGTGTAGTGTTCCTTGCTGTGATAGCCAGCAGTGGCTGTGCTCTAGGTACATGCAGACTCTTCTGCTGAGGAGTTGGACCAGTCCAGCTTCTAATTAGTCTTATCCCGGGTTCTTCTTTGCTTCCAACATCTGTTTGAGTGAAACACTACTGTTGGTTTTCATCTTCAGACAAAAGAATGAAAAGTAATTAGTCCAATGGTTCCTACCCCATGGCTCAGGGACTCCAGACCATGTTTAGCATCTTTGATACATGGTAATCAGTTGAACGGTGAAAACTGTGGACACCCTCATGGTCTACGAAAAACTTTGAGGTGTGACCGTGCTCCGTGGATCCCAAAGTGTGGAAGCTACTGCACTAGCTTGTGTCTGTACAACGTTGGTGAGTGATTTCTCCTTTCAGCTGTCCTCTGTGATCCATCTGATGGACTACCTTTCTGGCCAGAGGAGAGCTTGGGGTGGGTTCCTTCTCCTGGGTCTGGGCACCTTGCTTTGCCTCAGAAGCACAGAAAGCGTGGCCCTCACCTGAGATGACGTTAGTGTTAGAGGTGTAGGATCAGCATACCTGATTTCAGGCCAATCTCCCCCCACTCCCAGAGACAGGATTATGGGGGCTGTGTGAACAAGGAGGTTCTGCTATGCTGGGGTTGCCCTTGCCCAGCAGATGTTCCCTTAGGTCTTAGGCCAGCAAATATAAAATCTGAGTGGCCCTAAGTGTCTTTTAACAGAGCTGGAACTGAGAGTGGGGTAGAAATAGATCCAGAGTCAGGGGGTCAAAAATGATTTTTTGCAGAAGATTTTCCTTAGCTGTACCCAGCACAGCTGAGAATATAAAAAGCTATAAACATGTTAATGCTGGTAATACTGCCTGTTCTTTTGGCACTTAGCTTCCCTCTTGGAGGAAAGCCAGCTCATCTTTTGATTTTTTTTTGTGTTATAGATTCTCCTGAGATGCTACATACTTCAGGTCAGGCTTTGTCATTTGTGTTAAAGTGGTGTAACTGAGAGTAAATCTATTAATTTATTTCAATGTAGCAAGTAAGAATCGGAACCCTTACTGCTATTGCTGAATCAGTAAACAGAAGTTAATAAATTGTGCCACCCTGTAGATTTTTTTTCTGCAGACAGGAACCCAGCAAAAACTTAAAGGTACTTGCATGACATTAGGTACAAGTGAATTCAATGTAATTTTAAACTTGCAGACTTTCAGATAACAGTGTGGAAGAAAACAGATATTATAGGGCTTTTTTAATTGTAAATCCGAAGCTGGGGACTTGAAACAATTTTTGAGTGACTAAGTTTTGCTGTGAAAACCACCAGGTATCTATCAATTGCAGATTAGGGTGATTTTGAAAAACAAGCTTAGCAACTGCACAAAGGTTATAAAAAGATTATATGAAAGAGTTATAAAAAATACATCATCTATAGGAGCCCAGAAGTGAACAATCACAAAGGTGAGAAAGAAAATGAGTAAGCAAGGAATGAAAAAGGGTATAGTTTGACTGGAAAGTAAGTGTTGAGTGGTCTAGGCATCTGCACAGTGCGAATCAGACTGATGTGCTTTAACCCATTATACATATTTAAGGATGTGGCTATATAATTTTTTTCTGGGAGTACTGTTAGAAAGTGAAAATTTACAGCTGGATTGGAGAGAGAAGTAGATTTGTTCAAAGAGATAGATGTATGATGATGGTGGGCTGCAAATCATCTTGGAAAAAACTGGGTCAGGAGAGAGCTTACGGAGTGGCACAGTGTTGCAAGAGAGACTAATTGGAAGGGTGTCAGTGACCAAGAATTAAAATAATGAGACTAAACACAGTATAACTTTTTTTGGCAAAAACTGTGGTGCCACCAATCCAGATCTAAGTCTGGGAGATTTCAGCACTGCAGAACAAGTGCTAGTTAACAGATTCTGCCTTCCACTAATGGCAGCAATGTAGAATTCACCCATTTCTTGTTGCCTGAGCCTGAACACCAAACAGGTGACTGCAGTGATTTCTGTTGTTGTCTGTTACAATTGGTACAGGATTCAAACGGTGATTCTGGTGCACACGATGAGTTATGGTAAGGGTCATATGTAAAAGAGAAGTGATGGGGGCAAGCAACTGGGAACTATTATACAAACAACCATTTTCCCTTATAAAGTAAAGTTGATATGAGTGCAATCTATTTGGCTGATGACATAATCTCAGTCTTGTGTAATTTGACTTAGAGAGCAGAAAAGAAAGCAGAAATTAAACAGGAAGAGAAAAAATTAAAGGGGAAAGAGCATGAACAATTCAAGATGTGGGTCTAGCATTTTTACTGCAAAATGAAGCAAATGAAATGCCAGTATGGCCTTTTTGAAGTGTTTCAGAGACTCCCAGAAGTTACAGAAAAGCAGGGTTTTGATTAAGGTAATGGGATTCATTATGGTGTGGTTGTTGGGAAGCATTGCTGACTTTGCTTAAGTGCAGAATAGATAGAGAGGATGTATATAAGAGCTAAAAGAGATCAGTATGCAAGCAGTAACATAGGAGGGGTATTTGGCTATCAAAATTTGTTAGGATTGTCCAGCTTTTCCAAATGCTATCTGTGACAAAAAGGAAAACAAGGTGGAAAAATATTTTACAGCCAGTTTTTTACAGATACCAGACTCTTATTAGTAAGATCACTGAAACTAGAAGCATCTGTTTGGAATGGGAAATACATTTGGAATGACAGAGTTGTGTTTCATTAAGATGTCAGCTAGAAGGTAGAATTATGTTTGAGGGTTAGGAAGAGGAAAGTCAAAACAAAGGGAAGGAAAGGTGGCAATTCTATATCAATATGGTTGAATGAAATTGCAATAGGGCATTATTTAAATTTAAAAAAAACCCAAACAACCCACAGGTCACATTATAATCTTGGCTTATTTCAGAATTCTGTTACCAAAACCAGAATTTGGTCTTTTCTTTGAGCCAGCATTTTTAATTCCAGTCTATAGACAAGCAGACTAAAGAATTTAAGTTAATGACTCACTTGTCCAAAGTAGAACACAACTGCAACAACTAACTTAAATGTAGCCAAAAAGGGGACTGTGTTATGCAGGAATATAATTTATATTTATTTCTTTGCTACTAATAACTTAAATATATGGCAAGGTGTCACTATCAAAAACTGCTAAGAGAATTAGGAGGTTATAGATCTGTTTCTGTACACAAATCTGTCTCTTTGGCTATCACTATGCTTTAGGACGGTCTAGACACAACAGAAACCATTTGGCTTCCAAAGATTACGTGGCCCAGTAGGAAACATGGAGGCAGAAAAGGGAAATGCTTTTACACAATGGTTTTATACCCTAGCTCTCTCTATCATTCTTTGGCAGTAGCAGGGAGATAATTCCTGCTGTTTGGACAGTGAAATACATTTGTAATGACAGAGACGTGTTCTGTTAAGACATCAGCTAGAAGGTGGAACCTGCCTGGACCTCCATCCCTGTCTTGTCTAGGAAAGATATAGCAGGTTGGATGGAAAACGCCTATGGACTGGACCTGAGCCACAGGCTGCTAGTTGGACTTTGGGAACTGGATTACTGAGAACAGCAAGTGAAGTGGAGTATGGATAAGTTCAGGAGACTACTTGGTGGGACAGAGGAAAGTTAAATCTCATGGTGAAGGTGTACTGATGGTGAACAAATGCAGAGTGTGAAATGTTGTGAAGATACCTGGCATTCTTATGATGAGAAAGGCAACATCTCTTGAAGCATTCTCACTTAGGTTAGGTATTTAGTAGGTGTGGTGTGTGCAGCTTGAGAAATGCACCAAAAGAATTACTTTTCTACTTCATAAGCTCATTCCCTTATTGTTCTCTTACCTGTTGTCATCATTACGGGCTCCAGCCCCAGTCTCTCATTAATCACAGTCAGAGAACTTTGCAGTTCTCACGCCAGGAGAGGAAGCCAGGTTTTTAGTTCCCAGAGATCTTCTATTGTTCTTAAACATTTCTGTTAGTTTTGTGGGGAAAAACAAAATTTTCTTTCTGCTTCTCTGTCCTTGACCAAATCTTACTTCCAATGGAGTGCAGATACCATCAGTGATAATGCTTGAATCTAAGCAGACAAAGAAATGACAATAGTTGTGTTTTTCCAATTTCTTTTGTAAACAACAAGAGAAAAAAAACCATGCTTGCAAAACAGATGAGTACAAAAATGCTAAAAAAACTTCAATTATGAAACAAGGTAACATAGAGAACTGGGTACCTTCTGCTCCCAGCTGCTCTGAAAGTCCTGGATGATGAAACTCACTTCAGGTTAAGTCTAGATTTTCACCAGTGCAAAATCTAGCATGTTTTTAAAATAATTTGCCTGCCTTATAAGATAAAAATTTGAAGAGAAAAATGCTCCATTGTCAGGTCTTAGAAAAATCAGTCATGTAGAACTCTGCAAACAGAGCTGAAGCTTAGAGTATGACAGGTGCAGATTTATGCATCTAATAATATTGGGACCTTAGATTTAGTTTTTGCTGTTGATTGAACTAAATAATATTAAAAGATTGTATAATTATGTGTATTGTAATTTTTCTTTAAATTGTTTTAAACTAAACTGAGATGTACCTAGCATTTCAAAGCAACAGTATTATTTTAAGAACCTGTTTAAATAAAACTGGGGTATAAACAGAAAATAAAACAAAAAGTGTGTTTTTCTTGAAAGGTCTGCATCTTTTAAGCTCAGATCTGTAACTTTCCTAGAAGGATGTTTCCAAAACCAATGGTAAATTGAGGTTATTCTGTCTTATAAGAGGTCAGTTCTTTCAGTTACGTGATTCTTCCTCCAAAAACTTTTAAAACTTTCACAATAAACTCAATCAGGAGGCATTTCTATTGAAATCTAATGCTTTCTGTCACATATTTTGCCTGAAGACTGAGGACTTGGCCAACCATACCCGGAGGCAGGGCAGCAGGAGACACGTACAGTGACTGTAAGTGGAAACGAATGACCGGTGACTGCCCCAGCATGGGACGGGAAGGAGGGCTCAGCTCAGGACCTGAGGCACGCTCGCAGGGTTGTCTTGTTGTTCCCTAAAGACGTCCTTTGTGACCCCCCTCCTCTCCTCTCCCTTTTCCTGGGGCGAGAGGCCCCGGCAGGCAGGAGCAAGGGCAGGGGAAGAGGGCAGAACCGGAGGCAGGGGCTGAAAAGGGGCTGTCTGCGCTCTCCCAGCAGCAATTGGAGATGGAGCAAAAGCCGTGTCTTGCATCTGCTCTTGAAGGGGGGCTGCTTTTGGGTGCACCCTTGTGCACGCTGAGGCAGAAAGAAATGCTCTTACATGCAGACAAGGATGGCAGAGAGCACTTCTGCCGTGGTCCCTGCATCCCCTGGCAGTCTGCACAAACAACAGCAATTTGTCTGCTCTCCAGACATTTATTTATTGAGTGGGGAGGAGGGCTGAGCACTTGCAGGACAGCAAGGTAGAGAAAGTAATAGGAGGCTCAGGGAATTAATAATGTCATGTGGAATTATTTCTTATTTACATACCAGATGAAAGGTGGCTCAGTCAATTAAACAGCCATCAAAATGCCCAGTGGCTGGCCTCAGTGCAAGTAGTTTGTTTGAAATCCAGTTTTGAGTGTACAGACATCAGTCCCATTAACATAATTTACCCAATTAGTGCAGACTGGGACTCCTGTTGTCCATCTCAAGATTCAGTCTACTAATGAAATAGCAGCAATGACTTTTCTACCCAGGCATCATCTTGTTAGTTCAGTTTTTAGACTTCAGGCCTTTCTAAAAATTCTGGGAGATGCCTATGTTTTAATGCAATAAATTTATTCCAGAAAGGAGAGATGGGGATTTGCAGGTGCATATCATGTGTATGTGTTAGTGAGAGAGAGACGGCCAGTTCTTCACATAGGTGTCTGTGCAAGGCAGCAAACCTCTCAAGTTGGTAGAATCAAATGACATCTAGTGTTGTGCAGTGCAAATCAACTTATTTTTTTGTATGTAATTATTTAAATGGGATTATTTTGGAAGTCAAACCAACAGGCTGCGTGAGTGCAGGCTGAACAGGGGATATGAAGCACAGGCAGCAGCTGCAGCTGTACTGCCGTTGCTGCTCAGCCTTTCACCTTGCACGTGCTTACTGTATTGTAAAGGTAATTGTAAAATAATAACAATTTTTCCCTCTCTCTTTATTCTCCTGTAAAATACTGAGTGATAAAGTAGTGTCTGAAGAACGGGCATTTTTGTGGTTGAGCAGCAAGAGAAGAAGGTAAGATTGGTAAAAGTGAGAAAACTCATGGCTTGAGATAAAGACAGTTTAATAACTTAAAAAAAAAAAAAAGGAAAGAAAAAACAACAAAGAGAGAGGGGGAATAAACCCAAGAAAAACAAGTGATGCAAAAGAAAACAATTTCTCACCACCAACCGACTGGTGCCCTGAGCAATGACAGGGCCCCCAACCTCCACCCTCCCCAGGTTTATATGCTGAGCATGATGTCATATGGTGTGGGACATCCCTTTGGTCAGTTGGGGTCAGCTGTCCCAGCTGTGTCCCCTCCCAGCTCCTTGTGCACCCCCAGCCTACTCGCTGGTGGGGTGGGGTGAGAAACAAGGAACACCTTGACTATGTGTAAGCACTGCTCAGCAATAACTGAAACATCCCTCTGTTATCAACACTGTTTTCAGCACAAATCCAAAACATAGCCCCGTTCCAGCTACTGTGAAGATAATTAACTCTATCCCAGCCAAAACCTGTACAAATGGTTAGGGATGCTGAACCACTTCATTGGCTCCAATCAGTGTTCCTGTGTTCAAGGAATAGGCTTGAATCTCTGGTGCTGCTGTTGTACAGGAGAGAGAACGACTCAGTGCTTGTTCTGACACTGGTCCTGATCCTTCAGCTAGGGCTTCCATAAATCTCCCCCCGAAGCCAGTGAAATTTTTTGATGTATACAAGCAGGGGGAGGAGAGCCAGTGTAATTAGAAGGAAAAAAAAAAAAAAAAAAAGCTGAAGGAGAACTAATTACTGCAGTCATTTTTTTTTCTGGCTTTGTTAATGAGGAAATGGAATTGGGAAACAGAGATACTGTATATGAAACACTTTGACAGTTTAAAAATTGTTAGCTGCATCTAGTGAGACTGCTTAATTTTTAGTCCTAATAGCAGAGCCATTCCCAGGATAACAGTTCTCTGAGCTGCAGTGGTACTCTGGGGATGATGCTGCTATTTGTAACAATATTACTTCTGTTCTTCTTTTCTTTTTTTTTTAAAGCCTCATCACTCCCTGTTTATTGTGGTACTTGCTGTGTGTGATGAGAACAAGGGAGGTTTGCACATTTGGAGCAGTTCCTGTGTGTCTCAACACATCTTATCTGACTCTCCCAAGGATCAGAGGAATAGGCAGCTGCTGCCTTCATCCCCCCTTGTGCGAATACTTCAGCAGTTGCCAACTTTCACCCAGCTTCAAAGGCAGGTGAGGGGCAGATTGCTGGTGACTCTTCATGCAATGAAAAACACCTAACAAAGAGATGTGTATAAATGACTATCCTTTCCCAGGATTTTACACAATGTTCAGTACAATAGTTGGTAAGATCAGGTGAAAGTAACACACTTGTAAAAGGAAACACATTGCTTTGTAGCATTGACCTTTTTGCTGCAATACAGGTTTTCTTGGCAACTTGGTAGAAGAAAACCATGTATCTGCTTCTTACCCTGAAACAAACAAAAATTAAGAGACAAAAGAGCTGGTACATTATTTTTCTTTTATCTTTATACTTTCTTATCAAAAGTAATCTCAGCGTTTCTATCTTATAGTATGGTATCCAGTTACATTTTTTAATGCAGGCACCTTGGCATGGATCTGTTTGTAAACATTGCTTGGGAATGCCAAGCTCACATGGAAGGCAATGGGGTTTGAGATGTACAGGATCAAGCCCACTCAACTGTTGTGTAGATTTGCTGATTTACATGAAGACTCAAATGCATTTGTTCATGTGTGCAGCCACTCTCTTTTTTGTACAAAAATAATTTTCTTTTAAGCATATATTTTATCTTTTCTCATAAATCTACAGCTGTTGAAATCCAGACTGCATCCTAATGCAGTCCTTACTACCTCATTTTTTCCTCTGGAATGGAGGTTGTATTGTATAGGCTAACATGTATATAAGTATCAAAAGCAGAAGAAAACCCAGAATTTTCCATTCTCTCACATTTACTTGCTACAACTGAGTATTTACCCCAAAGGGTGTTGTACTGGCCAGCTTCCATTATGAATGTGAACATTTGACTCTGCTCCACAATGGGCCAAGTTCAGAACTGGTATTAACTCCAGTTTGTCTATTAGGGTTGGGAAGAAGGTGATTTCTTGCTTTACTAGAGACAAGTGGAATTGCTTTCAGTGTAAAAATATGCAGTGGCACAAATATTTCTTGAGCTGTGCTTTCTGCAACAGATCAGAATTTGACCTAGTGTGCAAACACAATTTTCACAAATTTGGGACTAAAGGGAAATCCTGGATTACTGCATGCAGTCTTCTCTTCTCTGATGAAAACAGGTTATAGAATTTCTTTATCAAGCTCCAGTTTACCCCAGTGATGCATTTCTTTGCCCCACTGTAATACTAGAGGGCTGTTCAAGAACCTACTCCTCCAAAGGCTCAAAACCTTCTTCTAAATCTAGGCTTACATATTCAGAAACAATTTATACCCATTTGTTCTCATACCAGCATTTTCCTTTAGCTTAAATAGCTCTTTCTCCTCCGTGTGTTTACCTCCCCCCAACGTATTTATAGGCAGCAATCATAACCCCCATTGTTTATCACATCTCTATTTACTATTTTAATTAGAAATAGCAGCCCTGATTTCTTCCTTTTTCTTTTCTTTATAAAATAAAAGATTGATTATCAGATATTTGATGCCACCAATTTTCTTTCTTTTTTTTTGTGTTAATTTTAAATGGCATCAATTTATCTAACTTGCTGCTCATACTGAAAAAGAATGTTATGCCTAATTGGCTGCATTTTCGTAGCTACACAAAGGGGACATTGCATAAAGGCAAAGCAATTGGATTCTCTGTCAAAACAAATTAGAAAGTATATTTTTGGTTCTTATTAGGGTAACAAAAATACTTGGTTCCTCTGCAAGCTGCATAATCATTTGACCTATTTATGACCTCAGGTGCACTTGGTTCACCTCCAAAGACCAAATGAAGTGATAACTGTAGCTAGTCAATAATCCAGGACTTAGCTGGCCCAGGAGACATTAGTATTAGTGTCCTATGGGTGATGTCTAAATTAGATGGCAGTCAGGTATGTGTACACTAGAGTGGTCATTAGAGTGGGCAGATGTGCTCAACTAATGGCTTACAGTGGGGATTGCTGCAGGGGGAATTCCTTGAGAAAAAAGTGAGTTAATATGAGACAATAGGCTATACAAAAGGGTGCTTTTCTGTGAGCTGTGATGAATATTTTCAACATACAGACTTGTTACAATTACTTGATGGACAAAATATGTGAATTATTAATTTAACATGAAAGATGAAACTAATCTGGGTGCATAAACACTGGCCAGTAATACCATTCAAAGTAAGCTTTTAATTCTAAATATGTATAAACAGTGGACTAAACCAGGAATGCAACACAGAGCCCTATGCACAACAGAATAAAGCTCTACACATGTAAGCAAAAAATGTCTATGATCTCCTTACAACACTGAGAGCTAACCAGCATTACTCCCAGATCACAAAGAAAACTAAGTGCACAAGTGACCTATGTACCAGCATCTATGCAAATCTCAGGCAGATGCAGAGATTTATACACACTTTACACACCCCTGAGGAAATACCCATTTTATATCACTGATGGAGCAGATGTATTTTCCTCTGTGAAATGTGCACAGAATCTAATCAGAACAAAGTGTTTAATGTATTCAAAACAAGCACACACCATTCCTTAACTTTACTAGTAAACTGGAATAGAGAGCAATGTCATATCTGAACTAATTAGAGGTTTTATTGTATGCTATGACTATACATTTGCATGAGTGCATTAGCAGAATCTTGTGCCATTCCAACTGCACTGCAAATTCTTACCCAGGCAAAAATAACTTTTATTCTGATCATAATTGGCAGTGTGATGAAAAAGGTGCCAATGAGAGATATTATGATCCCTTGAAAATTTTGATGTAGGTTTCCAGTATTTCCTCCTGCCCCCCAAACCTTTTAACTTTGTGGATATAGAAGAAAGAAAAGCGAGAAAGCTCTGGACAAAATTCAGTCCCAAACAGAGCCTTCTAGAGTGCTCAGCCCAGTCCTGCATCTGCACATTTTGCAACAGGGAAGTGAGTATTATGCTGCAAAATTTGAACTTGTAGACTCTTAACTGTTTTGATGTTATACCATCAGAGTAAAAGAACATGGTGCAGTTAATGTCTGTGTAATCCTAAACAGTATAAAATGAGATGTATATTTGAAGCGTCAAGGCATCTGAATGTATCTTGTGCCATGGTCATGGACAATTACATAAGGATCCATGAATAAAACATTTTTAGTACATAAACAGAGTAGAAATGTAGGGAAAAAGGAACAAAACATGAATCAAGGAGGAAATTCATCCTTTAATCTTTGTCAGACTTTGGATCATAGCACTCCAAGTGAAGCAGAATTACTCATAGTAATATCCAGGGAAATACATAATTTAAAAACTATGCACTCCAAAGATTTTAATACTCATTTTTTTGCAAGTCCTGCAGATGGAGAAATTATTGTTAGCCTTTCTAAGCCTTTAATATTTCAGTGAGGAGATCCAAAAAGGGGTGCATTAGAGTCCATAGATTTAAACTCAGGATTAGCAAGACGTTAGTGTTGCATTCAGGACAACGAAAGCCAGCCTCACAAAGCAAACAAATCACTCATCCTGCTTCTGGCATCAGCTGGCAATAACGTGGCAAGCAAGACCGCTTGTTCCAAGGAACTTGTAGCTCACGTAATGACACAGGTATTTGTCAGTCTAGTGAAAGCCTAGAAGGGAAGATACAATTTGGAAATGATTTAGGTAGCTGAGTTATTGAGGGGTTAAATATAATACAATTATTTCAACATGCCAGATGATATGGCAGCCAATTTTGAGACGTGACTTTTTAATGATAAATGAGTGCCTGAGACTATTCAGGATGTTATTGCTGAATGCTAGTGAGACAGGTTTTGGCGCGCGTTAGCTGAAAACCCAAGATCTGTCAGAAGCAGGGTACTAAGGAGATCATTTATACTGACTAATAAAAATGAAGTGTTCTGGTTCTAGAACTGATTCTTATTGATATCATTTTGCAACTAGTGAAGTGATAGAAGGGACATCTAAAATAAAGAATGTCTTTCAAGGCTGTTGCTCAGAACACCCAGGTCCTTCTCAAAGTGCAGACCTTTCTGTTTGTGAATTAAAAATTAAGCTTTATTTTGCTGATTGGGCTTAATTTGCATGATCATCTGGAGGTGCAGTAACTACGAGCTAGATTTTCTGCTGGTTCATAGCTTGGCATTGGTCCAGCAAGTGAGTGGCACTACAGTGAGCTCCACAGCTGAGAATTCTCACCTGATGCTGCATCTGACTGAGTTTAAAAGGTTTTAAAGTTTTAAGAGCTTATAATTCTCCAAACTCTTTTCATGGATTTAATGCAGCCTTGCAAAATGTAACTCCCTGGACACAAGCATGAGTTTAGTGCTGTAGAATCATGACTGATGGTAAAGCAGGGAAGGGTTAATTAGTTGACCAGATTTGTATTTGCCATCTTTGAGAAATTCCCGGATCTGGAAAAATAGCTAAGTTGGTTTGGGGAGTACAAAGAGGGAATCTGAATGTTTCCCACTTCAGGGAAATTCTGAAGACTTTTGTTGAGAAAGAATAGAAATATTTTATTTAAAAATTTGGAAATCTTGGTGTGACCATAGTTGGGTACAGTTCTGTCAGAAGGCTTGGTGATTCCATAGAGGTAAGAAGTCAGTTTTGAAAGACTCTTGAGGTCTATGCATTTACATGGACTGTTTTTCTACATTTTCTGATGGTGAAACTTTCCATTGAGAACTTCTGACTGGTCTCAAAATGGACATAGCACTAAGGATAGTCAAAGAAACTTGACTGGTGGCACAGAGTCCTCATGTGCAAAGCCCCTGTGGTGAAGAGGTGGAAGAGAAAACTGATAATGGATTGGAAGAAAGAAGTCTGGCAGAGGCAAGATGAGAGTTTTGAGAAATCAGAATTTTTAACAGAGGAGGAGGTATAGTTTAAAAGCTTGGGCATAGACAGAGAAGCATTATTCATTTTCACCCTTTTCTCCATTTAAAATTACATTTTTTGGCAGTTAAATGTTGCCTATTTCCAGAAGCCCACTACTCTGTATTTTACTTGATCTAGTATTCGACTGGAGAAAAAATGCTGACTGAACATTTCCCTACCTTAGCAGTAAGAACAAGATCAACCCTGCGTGCTGCTATTTCTCCTGAAAATAGTCTTATTTTAGCACCAACCATTTCTAAGTTGCAGCAACATTTTAATGTCACTCTTCCTGAAAACCCTTCAGATTCCTTGCACCTGTGTGACAAACAGGAGACAGACAGCACCCAAGAGAAAATCATGAACCTAGGCTGAAGGGAATAGCTGGGGCTGAGTGGATGATGGTGATGGTGCTGCTCAGCTCTGGTTTCTTGGAGATGGAGAGAGCTGTGGCAGAGGTGCAGGACACGGGAGGGCTCCATTCTCCGGCAGGGCTGGCTGGTGGTAGCCCAGGGCAGTGGTGATGCTGATCTTCCCCTTCCCCCTCTACAGGTCGAAGCTGATGGAAACGTGAAATGGCAAGAAGGAAAAGCACAGAAATGAAAAGAGCATGGCAGAAAGAAGGTGCCAGCACGCCAAAAGAGACAGGATCTCCTGGTGGAGCTGGAGGTGAGAGGGGAAGCCCCTGTCGGTGAGCTCCTTGGAAATCTTCCTCAGCCTGCAAGACCTCTGCAGATGAAAGGATCCTGCTGTCCTGGGCTGGATGCAACAAAAACTTTTCAAAGTTTTTTTTTCTTCTGGGAAAAAGGAGAGAGACATATGTATGTGCCTGTGAAAGGCATTTAGGGCCAGTGTGCCTGGCTGGGAGAAGCTCACCTTCATCTTCCTGCAGTGCCTCAACCATGGGGCTGCCACTCCTGTGCTGGGTCAAGGAGTATCTCACACTTGGGAATATTCAGCTTTTTTATAGAGATTGAAACATCTTCGGTGAGGCAAGCAGAGACTCTCAATTCCTGGGGCCACTCCTGGGGCATGAATATTTCAGCTCTAAGGCTCTTTTAAGTGCTTATCTTTCTTCTGAGTCAGGCAGAGCAGGTCTGGAAGATGGGGTTTTGCGCAATTCCAGGTGTCACTACTACAAGCGCAGAGACATCGTTTTTCTCAGTTTGATCACAACTTATATCCTGCTGCTGAATAGGATTTGCTGGAAGAAATGTTGCTGAGACTCAGATAAACCTCGTGAAGAGTTTTTATGTAGATGAAGTAGTGTTTTCAGACTGCTTTGCCAGAAAACTTCCAGTTAAGCCCTATTCCGTAGCAATGCATCCTGTATTGGAGACTTAGAGGGAGTACACATGAAGCAATAGCAAAGACTGGATTCAGAGCCTATGAAACCCAATGAGGATTTTCCCTTCAACCCGTCTTCCCCTCAGTGGGTCTTTCCATGCACTCATGCAGCACTGGCTTGGTGGGAGCCCAGACATTCCCAGTTGCTCTTTAAAATCTCCTTTGCACAACACACATAGTTTACTTGGAATGAGTCAATTAAATTGGCAGTTTATCTCAGCTAACTGCCTTTTAAACTCCTCAACTGTCTTTACAATCCCTAGGGCAGCTTCATAGAGACTGATCACACTGGACAGGAGATAGCAAGGTTGGGGTGATGGGCAGCCCATACTGAAACAAAGCGCCTAGCTCGACTTGTCAGCATTTTCAGCCTTGAGGATGAATATTATTGCTGCAAGTGTAGCAGCTCCTGTGGGAAGAGTTTTCTTCTCACATTATCCACTGGAGGCTCTTTTAAAATTAAAATTCATTCTCCAGGGAGACTATAACAACCCACAAGCATAGTGGGGAGGAGAAACACTATAAAGAAATGCAATTGCCCCAAGAGGAACTGTTTTACTAATGCACACTCCTTTTTCACTTCTGTGGCTGCAGCCTGGACTCACCGTGCCGGTACCGGAGGACACGGACCATGGGGCTGCAGGGTCTGAGGCTGTGCTTGCCCCCACTGACCAAGGGGGGCTCAGCCAGGTGCTCAGCAGCCGCCAGCTCTCCCTACAGCTGGCTTTCTGTACAGTGCAAACTTCAGCACGTGGCTTCCACGGGCACTGCTGTCTGCTTTGACACCAAACGAGGTGCAAACGTAGTGTTTGGAATACAAGCATGGCTTTACTGCCTGCTTCGGCCCATCTTTCCCTTAGGAATAGGAATGAAGGAATCAAGCTCTCTGACTTGGGCTTGAATTTCTGATCCAAGACCAGCAGCTTCTCTGTTTTTCTTGTAATTAGTCTCACTGAGAGGTGCTGGAATTGCTGAGAGGGACTTGGAGGGGATAACAGTGTGCATATGCCTTTTGCCCAAAGCACGAGGGGAAAAAAAACCCTCCTGTGTTGGCATTCCTAGAAATGTTATCTGAACAATTCTTTTATTCATGTTTGGACGCAAATGATCTTTTGAAACCTAGAACATACGAGGCTACAGCTACTTGTTTTCTTTGGGGGCTGTGGACAAAGAAAGAGAGGGCATCTGGAGCTGAATGCAGTGCTGGGACCTCTGGGAGTGTGGTGGTACTGAGAGCTTGTCCCACGGTGGTTCTGTGGCTTTTATCTGTTTTCAGCATTATTAGAGTGGATTTGCAGGGACTTTGAAAATCCCCCTTTAGGCTTGATTTGGGGACCCCTCTGATTGCAGAATTGATTTCTGCCTTTCTAAAAATTCTTGCTGATCACATTAGTTGAAGTGGGTGGAGAACGTGAAATGAGAAGCTACAGCAAACTAGGCAAGCCACGTTTATTTTTCGCACCCTCTGATGGCTCATTCTGCATGGGAGTACCCTCTGTGTGCACACAGCTTTTATGCTGGCCAGTTACAATCTTAAAAGTGACAATAATAATTCAGGCCGCAGCCTAACAAAGCATCTATAAACATTCATATCTTCTGGCATGTGAGTAGCTCCTGTGAACATCAGGAGTTTTATTGCCCTTGCTGGTTTTGTGAATAAGAGATTTTCTATGTGTCTCAGCAGTTATGAGCGATCAAAGAAACGAATCAGAGAAGGGAAAAACGGTTTTGAAATGGTTTTTGTTTTTCCAGTTGGGTAAAAGATACATGTATCCATTCGATTTTGATGCTTTAAAACTAGTAGGAATCAATATAAAATATTAGATACATTTATATTCAATATATTTATTTACACGCTTTAAACATAAACCTAAAGGGAGTGTTTTGATCAATATTTCTATATGAATTTCATTAGTCATGGAAACCAATTAGTTTTCCTAGCAGTATCTGTAATACAGATGTTGTCCACTGGGAACTTTGATGAAACTTAGCTCATTTCTCATAGGTCACTCGATGTCCATGAGAACCAGCAGTATCTTTCAGGACAACTACCGTCCCTGAGTGGCAAGTTCGTGATGAAAGCTGCCACCTCCCACTTTGTCCTGTCCTTGCCTTGTGAAGGGGAATGAAGGAATAAAGATTTGAACCTCTGTATTTGGCAGTCTCTGGAGATGTCCTGCTTTCCTGTTATGAAGGGCTGTCAATAGAACACAATTTACTAAGACAAAAGGATATTAGATATAAATATATTTTCAGCCAGGGTTTCCTCACAAATCTGGTTTCTTGGAAATGATGATTGACTGACTACCTTGCTTATTTTCTGTAGTGCTATTTGAGCTTCATTTTTAGCAACTGTATGTTTTTATTTGAACTACAAGTAATTTCTTGCCAATTATGCTGATGATGTGTGAAGCTCATTCACAATTCCTTTTTCAGATTCCAGTTCAGTGCACAATAATGTTCAAACTACCTACGGCTGGATTGTCAAGGTAGAAGTAGGTTATTTGCTGCTGACATGATCTGACCTACATTAGAAGGAGGAAAGAATAATCTCTTCCCTCTTTGTTGGTTCCATAATCTGTATCTACAAAAATGTGCAAAGTCCAACTTCAAGGAAAGCTTTTGGTATCCCAGGCCAAACAGCGTCATTGTAACTCCAATTAACTGACGTTGAATTGACTTCCCTGCAGATGTAAGAGAAAATAATTTAGTCTAGTATTGGCAAAAACATGTTTTCATTTGAAATTTGTGTGTGCACATGTGTCCTGCAGAGGAGCTGATTCAAAAGAAATAGGTGAAGACTAGTCAGCAGCCTGGAGGATAGGGAATTCCCTTGGGGAGGTAGAAGCCATGGTTTGAACACTGCAGAATGGAAAAAGACTCAAACACAAGTCTCTTGCTACTCAAGCGAATACTTTAACCATGCCTAAGGTGACTGGTGCTGGCACTTTTTACCCCAGTATGTTTTTCAGTGAACGTGGCCGGGGCTGGTGCATTTGGGGATGAACCCAGCGCTGCTGCTGTGCATTAGGTGTGGTCTGTTCGCCCGAGGGAGAGGAACCTCTTGTACTGTCTCTCCAGATTACAGCAGTGCTTAACCAGGATGTGGGAATGAGTTTGTGCAGATCTTGTGCTTCTGAGTGAGAGCAAGTGTCTGTGTTTAGGGGTCCGGGTAATGGTATAGTTCAAAAAGTTTGTTTTTTTAAAGTGTGGCCAGGGCTAGAGTGTGCGGGAAAGAGAGTCTTTTTAATCACCCTCCCAGGCTTACGGCTGCCTGGATCCCAAGCTTAGCTGAGAATTTTATCTTTTATATCTACCCTCTACAACTGAAAGTTATTGTACTTGGCTTTGTGTAGTTGTGTTTTTGGACTGGATTACATTTACTTTATGAACTGTCTGAGAATAACCCTCTGATAAAAAGCTGTTCTCACTACCAGCAAAGTTACTCCGGATGGGCATTGGTGTGACTGAGGTCAGAATTTATCCTTTGGGAATTTAGTAGCAGACTTGTTTTGCAGAGAAAGTCAGTTTGTACTCTGGAAGCTCAGCAGCTGATGTAGAGTGGGTGCTTTAGCAATCAGTTTTTTGTGGCTGGTACCTAGCCAGTTACTTAGCCAGTCTTAGCACTAATAAACCCATGTGAAACAGTTTTTACTCAAGTTCAGGTTACAGTCATCTTAGTTTGAATAGTATTTAACTCCAAAGACAAGCCCGCTGCAAGCAGTCAGGCTGTTTGCAGACTAAGGTACTCCTCAGCATCAGTGTGAGAAATTTGGCCTATACTACCACACTGAATGTGATTCTGAGACAGGAATAATTCAAGAAGAAAAGAAATAAAAGTCCTAAAATTGCAGTACCACTTTCTCATTCATATAACTGTACCTTGTATGGTTTTTGTGGACTTTTACCTGGCAAATTAAGCTGCATGATCTGCTAACGGGTTAATCAGTTTGGTTTACTTAAAAATTCTTAGCCACAATGAAAACATTTTAGCACCTAAGAGGAGAGATTGTGGGTGAAAAACTGAAGATACATGATTTATCACTCCCCTCACAAATAAAATTTATTCATTGCATCCACCAGCCATCACACAGATGGTCAGAAAATTGGCTTTGTGTAGGGATGTGGATTCAGGCATGAATATTAATATGAGACAGATGTAAACGCATATTAATATGCATTTGCTTTGCATGGACTGACATTACAATATTTTCATTAAAGAAATCGCATTTGAAATGGAAAGTATAGGTCACCTTTTAAAGACATAAAATAGTAGGGTACAATGTATTTACACTTTCCTGGAACAACAGAAACAACTGAATAATTTTTTTTTTTTTAAAAAGAAGAGTGTGTGACATTTCTTGCAGCAAAATATGTTGGATGCGATATAATAATTAATAAATCAGGAAGGCATCTCTCATTTTGTGGTTAAAACACATTTCCTCCTTTTTGCCTGCCTTGTTACACCAGCAGTAATGCACGCCATAACGTTTGGGTGATAGATACAGGGCTCCAGATCAGCATACGGTGAAGTTAAAACTAAGTTAGGTAGACTTACTAAACTCATCCAGTCTCAAAATACACCTTTCAATATGTTGTTGTTTTTCCAATGGCAGCAATGTGTAAATCCGGTAAGATTTATGAAGATACAGTACTTCATGTGGGTTTTTTTTTTTCTAGGGGACAGCATTTACGTTCACAGCAGCGTTCACATCTGTGCATTGTTAGTATTTGCTCATGGTAACATCATGCATTTGCCCAAAGAGAATCACAGTGTCATTATATATGTCATATTATCAAAGACAATTTCACAGATATTTGCTAAGCATTTTTTGCAAAGGCTCTGTAACAGAAATATCATTCAAGGGGGAAATGGGATCAATTTTGTTCTTATATAAAATATTCAGGTGCTTCCTAGCTGGTAGCCATAACGCTTGAGTGTCTGAATAAACACTTTTACAGTTATAAATATTCCACAAGGAGAGGTGGTTGAAGTTAAGATGAAAGGTATCAGCAGGCTGTCTGGTGTCTTGTCAAATCCCATGCACCTTTTGAATGTAACTATGGGGTTATAAACCTGTGGAAGCACCTGGGCTGGCTTCTGCTTTCATTGCAAAGCAGGCAGGTAGCCCTCTGCATCCTACATGTGCAGGTGTGAACTCAGGGAGCTGACTTGCTCCTCTGCAACTCTGTAATTTAAAGATGGCACAGGTGCTGGTGTAAGCAAGACAGAGCTTTTTGTCCAAGTCTGACCCCTGTGGCTAGCGGTGAAAACCCTGTGTATAAGGTGGAGATAATAATTATACTGCTGTAAATTGCTTTGAGTGGTGAAACCCACAGTATAATATCAGCCAGAGCCACGCTGCTTGCTGCCAAGTGCAGGATGTGGCACAGAACTGGTAGCCCCATGGGCTCCCTGTGTGCTTCCCTGCTGTGTGGCCACTCAGCACAGGGCAAAGGAGCCCCGTGCTCTGCTCCGGACGTGGCACGTACCCCTGGGTGGGGAAGGGGCTTGGGAAAGGTGCTGTAGAGGCAGCTGTGACACCTTTGTGTCGCCTGTGGATTACCTTACAGAGGACGCTAGCTTTTTAGAGCAACCACCCATCCCAGTTGGTGTGATAGGGAAGGATCTAATGCCTCAGTATATTTTGGAAGCCTCTATAAAAACAGTAGCCTGATAGTTCTTCATATTGCCAGAAGCCAGTGGAACCTTTCTGTATTTCTTGCAGCAGATGCTGTGTAAATAAATGTGGACTCTGTGACCTTTGCTCCAGCTCTCCCAGGTGCTTGGAAGACTCTGAGGCTCCGCTGCATGTGTGTGCACGCACATATGTCAGTTTAATGATGGAAGGGAAGAAGGAAAGTTTATGTTTGCTTTACTTTTTTTTCTTTTTTCCTTTTCAGCTTACTAAGTTTCAGAAAGTTTCACACGGAAGACTGCTCTGTAGCTCCTGAGAGCGTGCTGCCCTTGTTTTCCCTGTGGCTGACTCGCTCCAGCTCACCTGTCAGTCAAATGGAGCATCTCCAGAAAGGTAATGCAGAGGGGACCCGTCTCCCGGCTCATTATACGCTTCTGTCAATAGAATAGAAGAGATCTCATTCACATAACGTATTTTGTATCACAGGTAACTTCCTCAAATTCCCAGTCATAAATCTTCCTAATTCAATATTCTGTGGTCTGATTCATCTGGCAAGCCAGCAGAGGTTTCAGCAAATCTGGCAGCTCCCTGCAATACTTTTCTCTTGTGAATACCGCCTCCAGCCCCACATCCAATGTGCCTCTTCTCTCTCTCCCTCCTGTTCCCCCTCCCCTCCCAAATCCTAGAGAATCAGTATCCTTATTCAGCAAGTTTTTTCAGAAATTATTTTCAATGGAAAAATATAGATTTAAAAAAAAGTTACTTTTTTTTTTCTAAATTAAAATATTTGAGGTTGTTGAACAATCCTAACTTATTTCTGGCTCAGATCAGCTCAGCATTCAGTCACATCTCCTTGGGACAGCTGGGGAAGTTGTCATCAGGCAGCCTGGTTCCTTGTCTCTCACACATGGCAAGACTCTGGCCAGATGAACTGTCACAAAGCAAGGATGGTCTCCCCTTTTTGGCATTGTTTGCTCTCTGAAAGTTCAGTATTCACATTTCTCATCCAGATTCAGGATAAAATAAAACATGGAAAGTGCTAGTTTTCACTTAAGTGTAGCACAGGCCAATGGGTGGGCAATGGAATGTGGGAAACAGGCCTGGGTGCGACAGGCTGGGGACCTGTCCCCAGAGAAGAGCTCGCCCTCTTGTTCTTAGGTGACAGGAGGTTTTGGTAAAAAATGAGGCTGTGCTTAGCTTTATGCATCCCCATTTGCTTGTTTCCCTTTGCAGTACATTCTTCTGAGGCAAAATATGACGTGTTAATAGGCCGGAAAGCTTCATGCTGATGACTTTTTATCTTGAGATATAAACTTTGAAAAGTGAAGTGTGTTCTGATAGGTACCAATGTGGGACTGTGAAAAAAAACATTGTAAGAGTGTGCTAGGTCTAGGTTGTGGTACCTGTGGTGCTCCTCCAGGAAAAAAGAAGCTAATTGAAGCCCACAACTAAAGCTGCCATGTATATAAAATATTTTTTAAAAATATTTTTGTCTATTTATTTTTCAGTAGTAGACTGAATCAAGGAAGAAAAGAAGGGAGCTGGGGTCTGCCTCTGCATCTGATCACTTGGTTTGCTTTTTATACCACATGAAGAGTTCCCATCGGATCATTTTCAGGACAATGGTGCTGACACCAGCTTAACTGGAAGTTTCTTTGGTTGTGTTGGATCATACTGCAATATCCTCATCAAGATCTTTTATTTCTGTCCCAGCAGCACCTTGGAGAAGTTGGGATTGCAAAGTTCACCTCCATCCAGAGTGGTTCTTCAGGCTCTTCTAGGCAGTTGGCTTTGCCCCTGAGTAATTTTATCCTGCTCTGTTCAATCCCCTGCATATCGTGCAGCTTCTGTTCCTTGTGCCAGTTGCTTGTTTCCTACTGATATGCTGTTCTTTGGAGTCTTAATTAAGAAGTCAAACTCTGGTTTTCCCTTTGTAGAAAATACAGGATTTATGAACAGTATCATTGTGCCTTGGGGAGCTCATGGGTTTCAATGACTACCTAACATCCTACTGAAGGCCAAAGAGCCTGCTGGGGTTGTCACTGGCCACGAGAGGACACTTCTGTCTTGGTGCTACCCTCTTATTGCCAGCTTCTGTGGGTCTCTGCATTGCTTCCCTCTGGATACTCTGGGGAGTGTGCTGGCAAGATAGGACACTTCTTCAGAGGTTCAGCCTTTTCTTCTATTTTATTGCCTTGAAATCACTCTCAACCCAAGCCAGTTAAGCACATATAAAATATTCAGAGCACCCAAAATGGATAACACACTTACAAATGTTTATAAACATTGGTGTGCAATTGAAAAATGTGAACCAACATAGAATCATGGAACAGTTTAGGTTGGAAAAGACCTTTAAGATCATCAAGTCCAACCATTAACCTAGCACTGCCAAGTCCACCACTAAACCATGTCCCTAAGCACCAGTCCTTTTCTCCAGGCTAAACAACCCCAGTTCCTTCAGCCGCTCCTCATAAGGCCTGTGCTCCAGACCCTTCACCAGCTTCGTTGCCCTTCTTTGGACATGCTCCAGCACCTCAATGTCCTTCTTGTATTGAGGGGCCCAAAACTGGACACAGTATTCCAGGTGTGGCCTCACCAGTGCTGAGTACAGGGGCACAATCACCTCCCTGCTCCTGCTGGCCACACTATTCCTGATACAAGCCAGGATGCTGTTGGCCTTCTTGGCCACCTGGGCACACTGCTGGCTCATGTTCAGCCAGCTGTTGACCAACACCTCCAGGTCCTTTTCCACTGGGCAGCTTTCCAGCCACTGTTCCCCAAGCCTGTAGCGTTGCATGGGGTTGTTGTGACACAAGTGCAGGACCCAGCACTTGGCCTTGTTAAACCTCATATAGTTGGCCTCGGCCCATCAATCCAGCCTGTGCAAACCCCTCTGTAGAGCCTGCCTTCCCTCAAGCGCATCAACACTACTGCCCAAGTTGGTGTCGTCTGCAAACTTACTGAGGGTGCACTCGATCCCCTCATCCAGGTCATTGATAAAGATATGAAACAGAACTGGCCCCATACTGAGCCCTAGGGAACACTATTTGTGACTGGACACCAACTGGATTTAACTCCATTCACCACCACTCTTTGGGCCTGGCCATCCAGCCAGTTTTTTACCCAGCAAAGACTATGCCCATCCAAGCCATGAGCAGCCAGTTTCTCCAGGAGAGTGCTGTGGGAGATGGTGTCAAAGGCTTTGCTAAAGTCTAGGTAGACAACATCCACAGCCTTTCCCTCATCCACTAAGTGGGTCACCTTGTCATAGAAGGAGATCAGGTTAGTTAAACAGGACCTGCCTTTCACAAAGCTGTGCTCACTGGGCCTGATCACCTGGTTGTCCTGTATGTGCCGTGTGATGGCACTCAAGAATATCTGCTCCATGACCTTCCCCGGCACCAAGGTCAGGCTGACAGGCCTGTAGTTCCCTGGATCCTCCTTGTGGCCCTTCTTGTAGATGGGCATCACATTTGCTAACCTCCAGTCAACTGAGACCTCCCCAGTTAGCCAGGAGTGCTGATAAATGATTGGAAGGAGCTTGGTAAGCAGTTCTGCCAGCTCCCTCAGTACCCTTGGGTGGATCCCATCTGGAATATATGATAAACTTACCTGTATGGGGTTTAGATGGGAAAAGCCTCCCTGCAGGTGAGCCATGGCATGGTGGCCGGCACTGGGGACTCCCTGATGGTCTGCCTTTTGGCAGGTGGGTGCTGCCGCGAGACTCACTAGCCAGCACCTTGCCCCCATGCCTGCTAGCATTACTCTTTAGTTAGTGAGGTCAGGGCAATTCATCAAACTCGCTTTTTTCTGAAAAGACAGACAGATGGACTATTTCTCCTAGTAAAAGCAGCTGCTGTTTCCTTACCTGAGAGATGCTGAGGCATTGTCCCCATTGCTTAACTGATCGCTACCACTCCCTGAGTCAGCAAGGGTAAAACTCGCCTCCCTTGCTCTTCTGCACACCCTACTGACCAGTAATAGATAAGTTTTGATATGAAATACAACTTCCACTCAACCTTGTGCTTTAGCTCCATCTGTACTTTGTCAGCCATGCTCTTACATATGTCTAAATGGGGTGTAGCCATGTTGTGGTGAAATATTCTTGGGATGATTTGACCCCAACACCTTTTTCTTCAACGGGTACTGAAATAACCATGGTTCAAGTCAGTCAGGATCATTTTCTGTCTGCATTGGATTTGCGAGGACAGATGGCTTCCAATGTCTAGAGCTCAATCCAAGTTAAAACTGGAGGGGAAAGTTGTTTGATTCTTTGCAGGAATTACTGTCTAAACAAAGCCTGACTTCAACAGATTTCTATGCAAAACCCTTTGATTCCCATTTTCCATCTGTGAGAAATTTGGGATGTTATTGTTGGATTTGTGTCTTTCCTTTGACAAACATATTAAAACATGGTTCAAAATAGCTTTTTATCTTCTAAAAGATATAATGTGAATGAAATCCCCTCTGACTCCTGTGGGTTTGGAAGAAGTTCTCCTGCTTTTGTTACATTTGCACCAGGTTTTCGTAATTCTTTGCTTGTGGCTCTGCTCACATTGGTAGTGCAGAGTTTGTATTTGGCTCAGAAAGCAGCTGTAAAATGGACTCCAGTACCTGGAGATATTAATATTTCCCTCGCCTTGACATTTTATCCAATTTTTCCCTTTGATTGCTACCTCCACCAAGAGTGAATTTGGAGCCTTGGCAGGCGGCTGTTGGGAGGGATGCTGAATACCACACTTCTGAGGTCAGGCTTGAGAGCTTTCTCACGATCCTTTTGCTTTCTCATGGTAGGACTTAGCTCCCAGACAGCGAGAGCTCAGAGCTTTCAAACTTTAATCTTCTTTATTTGTGTCTTCTCTTGTTGAGCAACATATAGCTCCAAAAAGAGACATCACAGTCATCAAGAGCTTATGGTCCATTTGGTGATCATAGAATCATAGAATATTTTAAGTTGGAAAAGACCTTTAAGACCATCAAGTCCAACCTTTAACATAGAACTGCCAAGTCCACCACTAAACCACATACCTAAGCGCCACATCTACACATCTTTTAAATACCTCCAGGGATGGGGAATCAACCACTTCCCTGGGCAGCCTGTTCCAATGCTTCACAAACCTTTTGATGAAGATTTTTTTCCTAATATCCAATATAAACCTCCCCTGCTGCAACTTGAGGCCATTTCCTCTTGTCCTATAGCTTGTTACTTGGGAGAAGAGACCAACACACACCTCACTACAACCTCCTTTCAGGCAGTTGTAGAGAGCGATAAGGTCTCCCCTCAGCCTCCTTTTCTCCAGGCTAAACAGTGCCAGTTCCCTCAGCCGCTCCTCATAAGGCCTGTGCTCCAGACCCTTCACCAGCCTTGTTGCCCTTCTCTGGACACGCTCCAGCACCTCAATGTCTTTCTTGTATTGAGGAGCCCAAAACTGGACACAGTATTCCAGGTGCGGCCTCACCAGCGCCGAGTACAGGGGCACAATCACCTCCCTGCTCCTGCTGGCCACACTATTCCTGACACAAGCCAGGATGCTGTTGGCCTTCTTGGCCACCTGGGCACACTGCTGGCTCATATTATTAGCAGTAAAGGTATCATCCTTATTACCAGTAATAGTATTACTGTTATCTACCAACATCTGCGTAGTTGATGAGTCCAGTCATCTCTGCTGTTGGTCTGTAGCTGTCAAATGATGCTGTGTTTGGCTGGGGCAGCCGTGGGCATCCAGCTTCTCACAGCAAGTGGACCCACCTGCAGCAGCAGCTGTCCCTCGCCCTGCTGCACCGCCATGCCAGACCTGGGCAGCGTGGCTGGGTGCTGGGGGGCTTTTGTTCTCTGAAAGCCCCTACCTATCACCAGTCTGCACTGTTACCCATCTTTTCCTATGGTTGTCTGGCTGGCTGGGGAAGGAAAAATGTGAAGATAATTTTCTTCTGTGTCTGCGTCCTGCTGGATATGATTTTCTTTCAGTCTTCCTTCCAGGCTATGGCACTCAGACGGTAGAGTTGAAACTGTTACTATGTTCTCCTGATTTGAAGAGCAGCATTCATTGCTTCAGCAAAATAAGCATATAAACCTAAAATGACTAATTTAACAGATGATATTTTTCCTGCAAGATATTTTGACCCATATCAAATACTGACTTGTCTGCCCATGGGAGACAGGCAAATTTCTCACACGTCTCCTATACTGGGAAACAGAAAGATCCCCCAGAACAATTCCCTTTCCCCAGTGTAGGGCCAGACAGGATGACCTCGGTGTGGTAAGTACAAAACACTGCTGATGCAGCCCCAAAACCAGCCACCGGACTGTGCCGGGCTCAGTGAGGTTATACAGCACCAATGGATCCTCCTGGTTGTTTAAACCTAAATTTGGGGTTGAGAGTTGGATTCAAACCCAAGCTCAACAGCTTTTGTCTTGCTAAGCTTTTGGTCAGTGTTGACACACTGTGTATTTTTCCTTCAGTTCATGGGTTATTTCTGTTGCACAGAAAGGATTAATTGTACTGTGCTCATTTTACACTTAGTATGTCATGATGTTAATCAATCTGAGTCTGGAAAAAAATGAGTATTGATCTGTGATATTTGCTAGAAGTACATTGCCACATTTTTGCCTGTGAGCTCCCTTATGAAACAAAGCAGCAGCATTCCCACGGAAGTAATTTGGTTGTGCAAGCTTGCAATGAAAATTCAGTCACGAGAAGAACTAATTAAAATAATTGCTTGTTACTATTTTAATATTAATTCACTTTTCAGTCATTCATATCGCTGCATGCCTTCCTGTGAGGACTGCGGGCCCACGAAATGAGGTAATGGGGCGGACTTGAATAGCGCGTGGCTGAGCACGGCGCCCAAGAGCCCAGGGAAGAGGCAGGTTACCGCAGGCTGAGCACCCACCCGTGCCACGTGGCAGAAGTGCACGGCACTTGGACTCTGAATGAGGTTTCAGGGAGTTTGATGCAAATCTGCATCCCCTGCGCATCCTCCATCCCTGCAGCCCGAGGGTCTCCTCTGCCAGTCTGCCGTCAGGGAGCAGCTCCGGCTCCTCTGCTGGGCACCTCCGTTGGCGTGCAGAGCCTGGGGGAGATGCTGCGGGAGCCAGGGCCCTCTGCCCTCCTGCTGAGGCTCCCCGCGACCTTCCTGTGGGTCAAAGGGAGGCATACTGTGGAAAACAACATGCCGAAGATATGAGTGAAGCCACCAACTGTTACCGCAACGGCTACAGTAGAGCTATGAGCTGTTGGGAACAGCTTTTGGGCAACACCAATCTGGACTGAATTTAAAAAGAAATCTGTCTCGGTGGTTTCTCTCCCTCCCTTTACATTCCTTTTTTTTTTGTTTAAATCTTAAACACTTTAGAGCCTGTTTTCTGGTCTTTGGTTTTAGACAGATGAACAGCAGGGCTTTATAAGCTGATTGTGTTCAGATGTACATCTGCAGCAATAATTGGGTTACACAGGGAATGGTGTCACTATAACATTTTGCAATAGATGTTGGAATGAAACCACAAATAGAAACCACATTCTGTTGTTAATTGTTTGATTTAAACCCACAAACTCAGTAAAACTCAAAGATGTAAGAACAATAAAATCGCATGGAGCTGATAAAAGGCTTGCAAGTTTGGGACCGAATTCGTGTCCCCAGATCAGCTCATGCACAGGTCTTGTGAAGCAGGTTAGGCTGTAAAGTGTTTCTTTTCAGTCTCCTGTGAGCAGCACTGCAGGGGGAAACTGGGATGAGCTGAATGCTTCAGGAATACAGGAATTTCTTACCTTCTCTTCCCTTTCTTTCTCCCTCCATCCTTTTTTATGCCCCTTCTCCCTCCGGGCACCTCCCATGGTAGATCTTGTTTTGATTCACCCAGGCTTTTCCCTTAACCACTGCATTGTCCCAAGGAAGCAGCACTGCAGAGGTTTACAGTTCGCCATGCAGCTTTGTTGTAGCTGCTTTAGACCTCAGTGGAAATCCAGGACTAGCAGGAAGGTTATTGTATTCATTACTGAAAAAAAGGTTTTGTACAGCTCCTGCCCCAAATTCTAAACCTTCCAAACCTCTTAGTTTACTGGGTTTGGAGTTTTTCAGTAAAACTTCCTGAATTTCAATCACAAACAAATATTCCCTGTGATTATCAATTCAAATAAAAAATACACCTTTTCATAGGAAAAAGAAATAATTGAAAGATTTCAGTCACCCCTAGGTAACAGCCTGTTCTGGTTTTCACCTTTTTTTTGGAGAGGAAAATAGAGGATTTGCCTTTTGTTCAGCATAGCCTAAAGTTGCCTGGACTTGGCCCGTTTTTTCTTATTCTGACTATAACGGTGAGTGCAAAAGGTGCTGCTCCCAGACAGGAGTAATGAAGCATGGTAGGAGCCGGTACCATTGCTTGCTTTGCACTGAGACAGACTTTCTGTCAGTCGTGGGCCAGGGAAAGGAGGTGAACTTGCACTGTTCTGCACAAATAGGAGTAAGACTGCTCTCAAGTCTGAAACAGCCTTGACTAGATTGATGAATCTGCTACAATAAGGACAAAACCATATGAACTTGGCCCAACCCTCATCTGAAACATTTTCTGGAGATCATGGTATATACACATATATACAGGACAGCATGTGATAGAAGGTATAGAATTTGATTATGTGAATATATATTTGCATTCCACACCAGAAAAGTAGAAAAATGGGGTCAAAGCAACTCCAAATCATCTGAAATTGAAATTAGAAATTACCATACAGAAAACTTGTGGAAATCAGGTCTGGTAAAGCTAAATAAACCTTCTACATACCTGAGCTTTCACGTGAACAGTGAACAGATAATACCCACACCTTTCCTTACATAGGTTTTAGCCGTTCATATTCTGCTCAGGCCCCTGTTTTCCATTCAGTCCTTTGTTTCCAGGCTTATCCATTTTCACTTGTCACCTCCTCTACTCCTCCCCAGATTCATATTCTGGTACTTCACCTTTCTGGAAAAACTTCCTTGCTGCTTCTTTATACCTTGCTTCTAGCATTAGTTGAAAGCCTTTTTCTCCTTTGCTTATGGAGCATCGATTTTCCATTGTTGTTGTTATTTGGCATTTAATTTGATGACTGCGTTCTTTACAGCATTTCAGTCCCAGAGTTTTGGATGCAAGGCAAAAGGAAATACAACTTTAAATGTGACTTGCTGGGCTGAATTCCAACCTGATAGCAACCCCAAAATGTGTGCAGCTACTCCTGGAAAAAAGACAGCTCTCTGCACGGTGGCCGGCCGGGGCTGGTCCCTGAATGCTGCCGCTCCTAGGAACTTCTGCCTCTCCATGGCTTGGTATCGGCAGAGATGCTGTTGGGGTTTAGTCACTTGTGGAGAAGCTGCAAAGCAGGCAGTGTTGACTGAATGATAAATACCAATGTAAAGTGTAATTAACACAGACAGGCATTTATTGCCAACAATAGTAGGAGACAGTTTTATTCCCTTATTTGCTGCCAGCTCTGGCAGGTTAAAGAGCCAAGTGTCATATCAGAACATTGTTGGTATGTGGGGAGTTTGGTACATACTTCTAGATTCAGTTAAAAAAAAAAAAAGAAAGAAGCAAAAAGGAAGCATAGATTGGTGTCAGTTTTGCTGGTGTGGGTTTTTGTTGGTAATATATTCTTACGAACTGTTACAGGCTGTTCTCCATACGCTTTTTCATTACTAAAGTTCCTTTTGTGTGCAAGTGAGCGTTTTATTATGAGAAATTAGTGAGGAGTAACCATCGCACCATGGAAAAATGTACAGTAAACAGAATGCTCATATTATGAATTTGGCTTCATTTGTTCAAGGAAGAATATATATATATATTAAAAAAAAATAGTAAGTCAGGAAGAAAAGTATTATAGAAATGACATTCTCCTTCCACTTAAATCTTACTTCATAGGAAGAAAAATATTGAGTACTATCAGCCTCCAGAAAAGATTATTATGCAAAAATGTGGCAACACTGCACAGTGTCTCTTTGAGATGTGAAAAAATACCCATATAAATCTGCATAGAATAACATTCATCACCTTTTTCTGAACTACACTTTTGGAAGACAACCTTACACTTCCAAGTTTGTCACTGACATTCAGTGGACCTGAGAAACCTTTCCCTAAATTTGTTGTGTGTGGTTTTTTTAATCTATGCTTCTGGGTTTGTAGGATGGAAATTCCTAGAAGATTTCCAACCAGCTCTACTTTAAACTTGATTACTTAATTGTTGTAAATACTTAAGAATGATTTAAATACAATAATTGAATAGAAAGGAATAACAAAAAATTCAGGCTTTGTGCAGCTACTAGCATATATCTGTATAAACTTAGCTGCAAGATTAGGGCTTGTGAAATGAACATCACTTTTCCTTTCTGAAAAAACAGTAGGCTGTATTTTCTTCTGCAGAAGATGGAAGGGATGAGCAAGCTGACACACCAAACGTGAGCCCTGTTTCAAAATTTTTTGAAAGCAGCATACTGAATCAGCACAGAGAGCATTTCAGAAGAATTTTCTTTCTTTGATGCTAAATTCAGGGTGCTGGATGCCAGGCAGGCTTAGTTTAAGTCTGGAAATGATGGAAGCCCATGTATTTCTGGGTACTTCCCTGTGCTTTGCATAGGGTGGGTGCCAGAATCAACGTACGCCTGTGAGAGTCTGGGCTCGTGCTTTCCATTAACTGAGCTACTGGCATAAAGCAGCTACACAGTGGTTCATCCACCCAGGTTCTTCCAAGCTACCACTTTTCAGAACCTGCATGACAATATTGAAAATTAAACCCAGTTAATAGAAAAAAATGTTAAATCAATGGCCATAAAATTTAATGGGTTTATAGCAGTCTTAACACAGTAGGACTGAATTATCATGTTAATTTAATTTCCATTTCTAAATGAACCAGAAGGCACAATAAAGGTCAATTAACCACTACCTTCCTTGTCTTCTTTTTTCTTTTACTGACACTTTTAAATCACAGTCACCCCAAAGCATTCAAACCTTTTCTAGAAGTTCATGACTTTCTCTTAGAGAATCCATATAAACAGAGTACAAACTAACAACCCATCACGTGCTCAAACACATTGATTGCTTTACCATGTTATATCTATATCTGTCATTGCAGAAGAGGTAAGTAAACACGGCAGAGAGTTTTATTTGCTGGTGTTCATTGCTATGTCTTTATTCCTGGAGGAGCTTTGGGCTTTGGCAGATTGTTGGTAGCTCTGACATACGTCCTTACAAATAAGTGGCATGTGTGCCTCCTTCCCCTTCTGTCGCCTCTGCTCACAAAGTGCTCCCTATCACTGTTTGTGAAGCAGCTCCAAAGCCTTCCCTAAAATTAGTGTGTGCCATGATGCCTAAAAAAAATTCACAGTAGTTAGCCTAAAAGACCGCTTAGCACATTGGCCAGGCTTATCTCTTTGCCATTGCTCCTCTCTACAGTCAATGATCGTCTCCTACCTTACACTTGGAGTGCAAGGTCTCCAGCTGCACTATGACAAGCTCATCTTGGTCCTTGTCCATGGAAAAAGAGACTGGGCACTTTAACAGGACAATAATAATTAACGCTCTACGTTGCTTCAGAGGCACCTGTGATTTCCATTGAGATGAGCATGTCAGCTATGCGCTTTCTGGTATTTGGTATCATGTCACTCTTGCTAAATTTGTCCGTATGTTGTTTGTTTGCGCTACGGAGGGGCTGTGGTGCCTGGTTACAGATGCTGATAAACTGCAGGACAGCTGAAGAGCAGAAGGTAAGGTCTCTGTAATGTTGAAGTTAATGGGAATTCTGCTGTTGATTTTGATAGGGCCAAGGTTATGCTGGAGATGTTTAACTTCCCAAAGAGTCTTAGTGATCCAGCTGGGGAGGTAGTCAGATGTCTCGGTCTGCACCTTGGCTACAAAGCAAATCTTCCCTCCCTTCTGAGGAGTCAAGTCTGCACATCTCTTAAGGCTTCCTCTGAAATATATTCCTTATATGTTCTTGATTATTTCTTTTCCTCAAAAACCTATTTGTAGACAAAATTATTTCCATTATTTCTCTTTCCATGATGAAATGGAATCAAAGGAATCATGATTAGAGCAACATATGTATTGGAGCAGTGGTTTTATTTTTTATCTATTTGTAAAGTTTGTTTGTTAAGGGATTGGTGAGCTTTCCTGCCTCATATTTAAACATTCTTGAACTACCGATCTAAAGAGATGATCAAAAAAAGTAAATCTTTAGTTTTACATATTCTGCTGGTGGGAATCACACAAAGCCTGGAATGGCACTATATATTTGAATGGCCATATGCGCAGCATGAGCACAAAACTGTACATGGCTAGAGGCAACTTTGATTTTTATATCCAAGCAGTAGTATTATTGAGGTCCACAAAACCATTTAGATGCACATGCACGTGCGCGCACACACACACACACACAACCCTGTTGTGTACTGGTGCGGAGTGGCTGTTTTGGGACCTGGCACAAAAAATGGAGAGGAGCCTCCTGCCCAGCTGACTGGGGATGCTCGGCCCTGTCCCCTCTGGCATATGGGCATGGAGCAGCTGTGTCTGTGGTGTATTTAATAAAGCTGCCCGGGGTCTTACTAAGCAATGTGGGTTCTGCTGGGCATTTAAGGGATGTGGCAGGTGAGTAAGGTTATGTGTTACTTGGGCGTTGCTTGAAAATTCAACATAGCTGCCTGAAAGTTCAAACTTTTTCCTACTTTGGGAAATGAAGTAAATCATGCCCAGTGGGTTTCTTAAAGCAAAATGTAGACTGCTGTTATGGCAATGTAAAAGGAGAGTAAAAATAAAGATAGAGAACTAAAGTTTAAAGAGATTTCTGTAATTGTCGATTTCAAATGCAGAGGCCCCTTAGGCAAGTGTCAGGCGAAGCTGGTAGGAGGGAAACCAAGAATAGTCTGTAGAAATAACTCCAAAATGCCTTAGAAAAATAGAAGGAATGAATCAATTATATGGAGCTTTTTAAGCCATCCATTAGAAAAAAATAATTCTCTGCTAAATGCCATAGGATGAGGCAAAACATCTGCAGAAGTTTATTCCTATTAAACCCTAGTTTGTCTGCTGTAAAGACAGTAATGCCATCAATGGCCTGTGTGAATTCTTCAAGATGTATTTATAAATAGTTATTCTGCTGAAGTAATTCAAACCTGTATTGATGGTTTTCAGGTAGGCTCATAGCGGTGATTTTTTTTTGCCTTTTTTTGTTTTCAGTGTGTCAGATCCAGCTAACCCAATCATCATATTTGTTAGTGTGAAGGCTCGTGCTGGGCATACCTTTGTGGCTATCTCAACATCACTTAGGTTTCAATTTGTAAAGGCTTGTCGGACATCTGGAAATGATAGCTTGTGATCTGACACGAGCAATCGTATGCCGCACCTATCACCAAGCAGCCAGATAGCCAAGGGGAATAGCTCAGGGGCTGAACTCTTTGCACAAAGTGTGCTTAGCTTGCCAGACAATTTTGAATAATAATCCTGTGAATTTCAAACCTGTCCTGGAATTCCCTGAGCAGAAGAAAGTTGTTGGAGAAGTTATTTGATGTCCATAGTTTTAAGTTTTCATTCAAAAGAAGTCACAGTGGAATTGGACAAACTGAATATGTCCAATATGTTGGGAAAACAGGAAAAACTCCCCGTTAATAAAATGTGTGCTGAGGAAATCTTGGGTGCTGGAGCATCTTGTACCAGCCTTGACTCCTCCGTCTAACTTTTAATTCCAGACATGGGTCAGGGAGGTAATTATCTGGAATTTGGGGGTATTAGGTAGCCCTAACTATGTATGTTAGGATTTTCAAGGTGAATGGATGTGCCAGCTTTGAGATATTTGATGTTTTATCCACCTTAAAAGCCACTTATTCTCATGAAATGCACACACCAGCCCCTCCCTTTCCCTGGCAAAGGCTATGCCACGAAATCACAGGTCCCCTTCTGCAATCCAAGCACTTGAGAGCAAGCACCCACATAAAAGCTGCAAATAAGTATACTGTAAAATCAAAAGTCAGAGCAAAGTCCCCTTTGCTAGACATTCAGGTAGACCAAATGAGCTGCTGTCACTTGAGGTCCCTGCACGGGCACTACCGTGGAGTTGGGCTGATGGTTATGGTGACTCTACATAATGCTTTTTCTTTGGGGATTTTTAAAATTTCCTTGCTCCTGTTTGGAGTTTTCGCGGCAGTGTTTCACACAACAAAGCACTGCCTCGTGTGCTTCATTCTTAGTGTCATATCAGTTAAAAGAAAGAAGGAAACAAGATTCTTTATTCACCCACAACTCTTAAATCTCTCTTCAAAGTTGATTTCATTGTGTTTTGTTTTTATCAAATCAAATGCAAATGCATGTGGTTAACTGCCTTTAATTACCTTTGATTTAGTAAAAGTAGCCCCTTTGATAATATCTGAATAGCTAAAGCTACAAAAGTGTGTTTTGCAACTTCTTTTTCTAAATGTTGTTGTCGTATTTAACACAAGAACCTCTTGTCCTAGCTTTCTCAATGACCGCTTATTTTCTGTTAGATTTTTGTGTGAGGCAAGATTATTATTTTAGAAAGTGTATTGATGTTCTTGCTCTGTACTTAAAAATAAACAGCCTTCAGGTTTCTTTCCCCCCTTTTTTACGGATACTTGTTAGTTCATTCTATGACCAGAATGACTTCCTATGACCAATTTAATTTGTATTACAGAACATACAATGTGAAAGCAGTATCTATTTTTCCTGTTTTTCAGACTGAAACGGCTATTGGATTAAGCTGGTGGTGGCTTGAGATGCTTTTTGGGGGATTGCTATGGTGTTTCAGCCAATTAAAGGAGAAACTTAGATATTGAATGTTGTGAGAAAATAATTTTCTTTGATCAGCTTGGCCACTGAAAGGAAACTGCCGGTAACATTATTTCTCTGAGAGGAGTGTAACCTATGTATGCATATGTATTTGTTTTCAGCTGCGTCTGCCAGGAAAGCTGGAGAAAGATGTTACTCATTACCTACTTGGAAACATCTGTCCATTTTCAGAGTGTAGCTTTTACAAGGCATGATATTAAACATTACATTTACACATCCTGAAAAGATTTACAAGGGGAACAAAACTGTTACAAACAGTGAAGGGAATGTGGTTAGGCTTAGCAGACAGAAATGAATGAGCGTGTGTTCGTGGAGGAATGCCCTGCAAAGCTCCTGGTGGAGAGCGGGGGGCCCCCTGCCTGGCCTGGGGACAACCCCATCCGGGGTCTCCTGCCAGTCTCCCTGATGCCCTCCCCCTCTTTTTTTCCAACCAGATCCAGTACTGCCTACATGGCACGGCTGTCCTGGTTGGCAAAAGTACAAAAGAAGCCCAGGACTGCTCTTGCCTGCATACAAACCTCCCTACCTTTGCCCCGGTTGTGTGCTTAGAGCCCGATGGGCTGCTCTTTGCAGCACTGGGACCTAGGTCAGTCGCTGGAAACTTCAAGAAGGGGATTATGATAAGACCTGAAGTTCAGCTACCAGATTTATCAATTACTCTCAACTGTTATTGTTCCTTTAATTTTTTTTTATTTTCTGCTATTTTAGTCATGTAAATTGAACTGAAATACTGACTCAATGTCCATTTTACAAGCCAGTGTCAGAAGGCACTGAGCAGTAAGAAGCCTTACTATTGACTGAAAAACAGATGGTATAATATCAAAATATACTTTTGTGCGGGGAGGTGAGACAGTTCAATGCACCTCTCCCTTGCCTCGCATCCCCTGCACAGACATATAGAGGAGGAACACAGATGACATCTCTGGGCCTAATGGCCCTTCTTCTATTTTTATTTCTCAGTTGGGTGTTGACTGCTTACATTTTTATAGTCACTTGTCCTTTTCAACTCGTAGAAGGGCTTCTTTTTCTTCTTTTTCTTTCCCCTCTTTTTTTTTTTTTTTTTTTTTAAGGCTAGCCATCTTTGTCTAGAAAGCTTTCTCCTTTCAGAAAATCTTTAACAGGATTGCACGCTTTGTCTCTCTGTTGATAGTGTGGCTTTTAGTGTTACACAACTGTGTTTGTCTAAAGGAGATATTTATTAAATGCAGATACACATTACTCAAGTGTAAGTTTCATGCTATAATTTTGACCATAGCATCCTGCAATCCACTAGGGCATGATTCGGTAGAAAAATTATGACTACTTTATGAACTCTGGAAGTCCACATGTGTTACTCAATGCATAGCTCCATTCTCCAGAGATTCCTCACAGGTTTACACAAGGCCAGAATCAGATGTCTTTTTTTAGATTTAAATTAGGCTCTAAAACAGTGAGATCCTTTAAAATTATCCGCACTAAAAATATTTGTAAGTCTGCAAGTCTGTATGTAAGCAGCTTTATTACACTAAGTTGCAGGAAACTGTTTCCAGGATTTTAATTTTTGTTTAATGCATCCAAATATTATGTGGAAGCATGAAAAAAATGGCAGTAATTTTTATAATTTGTAGGTTAACAGTATTATTATTACTGTAATAATGTTCTAGTGTGCTTATTTGATTACAAATGCAATCATTCTTAAAATCAGTATTAGACAAATTTTAAGTGGAATTAGTCTTAAATCTCTAATATGTTATAGTGAAATGTAAGTGTATTTAATTTAGCTGAAGTTTTAAATTAACAAATTTATGCAAAGCAGTCAACATGCTTGAATGTTTGCTTTTCGCTTTAAATATTAATATTTAGATTTTTATTCAGACAAACATTTATTTTGTAAGTTTGAAACTACAATGGCATGCTTTTGGAAATAACTTATGTATGAGAATATGGATACCTGAGTACTCATATCAGAGTGATGGGAAAAAAAATGCTAATTGACTTTACAGTTTACGTATCACTCAATGTGGAGAATATGACACAGGTCTTTGTTGCAATCTAATCGAATCATCTATCAATTTTTGGCTCCTGTGACACCAATCATGCTAGTAAGCAAATGCTTATTACTACAGAGCTCCACCAGGCCTGGAAATAAAATCGGGCTTTGTTTGAGCTTGTAAATTTCCACTCACCGAGACTCTTACCTAAGTCGTAAAATAACTCGATGTGCTGAAATTTTTGCTTGTACTGGGTCCCAAACATCTGAGTGGCATAAACTCAACATCTCCATCTGTGCTTCTACATACGTTTTTGGGTGCCCTGTTTTTAAGATGAATCACATGCTCAGGACATCAGCTCATGCGGGTCAGAGACAAGCTGCCCACTAGTTCCTCGTCTGCCTGTGTAGTGTATTGCCAGGTACAGATTTTGGATATATATCTTGTTTCTTTTTAAGTCTGGCATTTGTCTAAGAGAATACATGGTTTGCCACTTACAGGAAAGACTATGCTCTTCTCCAGGCATTTAATGAGGACATATTAGATGCTGTTTTACTACTGTTGTTCCCATTTCAGATGGATTCTAGTATGCGATGACATTCTAGATGACTAGAGTGCTTCTTTTTCCAGTTTCCATGCTGACTGTTTATTACAGAGGCTTGCTATCCACCATGGCATCTGGGTATTATTTAGATACTGAAATTTAATATGAGGCCAAAAACAACAGGTGGCCTGGTTCCTATCTTCTTCACCTGTCAACAAACAGAATCCAAGCAATAAGAAAAGTACAATTGAGAAAGTCATATTTAAGAGCTGTCACTATGCAGCCCAAAGCTGGGCAGATATGGACCTTCTGAGGTCTCAGCAGAAATATATTCTAAAGATAAGGCTGTTGTATACGACCTCCCTGATTTCATATCCCATGAATTAACGTCTGTGAGTCAGTAATAGAAACATCTCAGCATATTCCAGCTACCATACTGACAAAGAAACACCTGGGTATTATATTAGGTGATCTAGAAACAGCTAAGCTGGACAGATGAGGTAAAAGTGGGTGAGGGAAAGTAGTTTCTAAGATGCTTATTCTTGTGGTGTTCAGTAATCGTATCCAAAGAGATTTTCACCCTGGAGGATCTGAGGATGCCTTACAGATGACATACTGTCTTGAAAATCCATGTGTCCTGTTTCTGGAGCACATCATCTCTGGGATGAGGCTTGGGAGCTGTTTGCTTCCTTACACTGCATTTGCACTGACATTTTTTAACCGAACAGAAATTGTGCTGATGGTCTTGTCTGATCTCCAGAAGCCTTTGAGACACACATAAGTGCTGATGGCTCCTTTTACACAGAACCTGATCTCACCTGAGCAGCACCCCTGAGAAATGGGGTGGACTCTGGTCTGCTGAATTCAGTTACTGAGGAATTTCAACCACTGACCACAGTGAATTATGCTACATCTTATAAAAAAGACCTTATGAAACTAGAGATTTTATTTGCAAGGTGCGGTATTGACCATTAGCACCAAGCCTAGAAGATTTTGAAATACTGCTTTCCTGTTAAGGCCAACAGGAGTTTCACACTGCAGATCAGTCCTCAACTTTGCCAGTCAATCAGTTGTGTGTCTGCTGAGAAATTTTCCTGTAATAAGTTATAATAAAAAGGATATATGTATTTTTACTGTACAGGCACTGGTCTTGTCCTGTGGAGTTGCATTGGTCCTATGGTTGCACAGCACTGAACAAATAAAATAATTTTGCTCTGACAAGGTGCTGTATAAACTGAAGTTGTTAAATGGAAACAGCCATGTTAATTTTACCTTTGAAGAAAACACAAAGAAAAAAATAATCAATGGTTGGTAAATAGAAAAGAACAAAATGGATAGGGAGAAAAATAATGTTTTCCAGCAACCATAACAGAGTGTTGCAAAAAAATGAATAGGGAAAAGCCCCTGAAGCAGTTAAGGCAGAGCAGAAAAGCACAGTCAAAATATTTTTTTCTCCTCTGAAACAAAAGGATATTTTAAACACTGTAGCCGCTCTTCCTTCTCTTCTAATCCAACACGATCATGATTGGAAAGGTATTATTGGATAAATTAACACTGTTTGGTGTTAAACACCCCTTGTTCCTCATGGAGGGAGTTGCACTCTTTTTCTTCTACTGCAAATTGCATCATAAGACAGCTAATGTTAGGCACTGCATCTGGGTAATGACTTGATAAATTACTTGACTCAGTGGTTGCTGACCTCGAGTTTATAATGTGATTTCATAAAAATCTGTGTAAAAACCTAATGGAGATAGACATGGGGCTTTTCTAAATATAGCAGCAACTTAGAGAACAGTTAAAAAGGTAAGTACAAAAGTTTTCCAGCACAGTTCCTTAATTTCTCATTGACTCAAAGACACCCAGTTGTGACAAGCTTCTGCTGCTACTATTGACAACTGTTTTAATGTGCTGGAATATTTTAAAGTACTGGCCTGTGAAGGTACACTAATAATAATTAGGATAACAGTATGGGCCAAAACATGTAGTATCTACCTTATACTTATGGTATCTCATATTAAATGGATTTATAAAGCTGTGACATCTTGTTTATGAGCTGGTACATAGGCTGATAGTACACATATGACTTGTTTGCCAGCTGTTTGGTTCCTACATTTTGAGGGCCTGATTTTTTCCCCCCACCTTTGTTACTGAAAGAAAAAGAGAGAAAAGTATAGGAATGCATGAGGTAGTATATGGAAGATATTTGAAAAAGAATAGAAACCTCCATTTACAGTTGGTTTGTTCATTAATACAGACATTACTTGCCATTTGAGGTAATGCTGTAGATACTTCCAATAACTTGGCTGCTCTTGTAGTGAAGCCACACGTCTATTTCTGGGACGTTTTATGAAGCCAGACAAGCTGATGTGTGGATCCCATGAGACAGCAGGTAAAGTTTACTGAGCACTGGAACGGGAAGGGGAGATGTGCGTCAGAGCCACAAGCATGAGTGTCCATGGTCTTGGCTGCATGTCCCCACAGTCATGACAGCAACCAGAGCTGGTTATAACGAACCCCAGCCCTGGAGATCCTGCGCTGCGTTACCACAAAGTCAGATTTAGTGAATCACATATCTGGGTCCTGGTCTGAAACTGGCTTGCCTCCATCAAGGAGGGATGCAGTGCAAGTTAGACATGCTCCTGGGGAAAGCTTGCTGTGGGATCTTCAGGTCCAGCCCTGCAAGCGATTGAGGGCAGTTGCTGAAGTGGCTGAAGGCAGGGAGGGAGAAGGGAAAACCAGTGATATGACTAAAGAATGGCGGGGGCTGAGAACTGGAGTGACCCCCCATGTAAATCCAGTGGAAACGATCCATCACCTGTGAGATATCTCAGCAAGAGTTGGCAATAAATTACAAAGGGGTCAATAGCCCTCACATCCAAGATTTAAATTAGATGAACTCCGTTAGATGGAGTGGTGGCAGGCTCCTTGGGTTCAAAGACATAGTCAGTTTATTTCTCAAGGCAGCTAAATACATAATGTCTTCTTTATTTTTAGGGATTTTTAAATGTTTGGATCGCATGTTGTGGAACAGTCATCCAATGAATATTTTCTGCCAAAAATGAGATAGATTTCTTACAAAGGCACGACCTTTCAACGAATATGTTGTAAGACTGCAGAAATGTAGAACTTTAATCCTGACCCCAAACCTGCCTAAACTTTGTATGATTCCTCTTTAATTAAAATAATTTCTAAATGCCTCTCCTTGTCTTTTTGGCCTATTGTCTCTCAACCAGTCTAGTAACAGGTAGGTATCTACATCACTAAATCAAGATAAACATTAACATGTTCATGGATGTGGAATCTGAGTTTTTCTCCCATCATTGAAGCTGATGGGAGTCAGCTGAAGTGTCTGTAGGAAGTCTAAGGCAATTTGCTTTGCCACTGCAGAGTGAAATCTAGCCTGTTTCTTACCTTTGGTGAAGAGCAATTTAAATTCTACAACATTTGTTGGTTTTATAAAAACCTGAAAATTAAAAAAATCTAAAAGTTATCTCTACTGCCAAAACCAAAACACTCTGCCAAAACCAAAACACATTTGTGCTCCTGCTGGATGCACATCAGCTACTGCACTCCACTAACAACGGCCAATCAGTGATGAAACTGGAAACAACTGCAAGAAATTTGAAAATTTGAAAAAGTTTCATTAGTATAACTGTAAGTCCAGTCTTGCACTGGCTTGTGTCTGATATTGTACAGAATGGATTTAAAATTCTATTAAATTAGAATATATGTCAATACAGGTTTTAAAAAAAGTTTATATTTATATTCTTAGGGTATTCATTATGATATTCTCAGAGTAAGTGTATGATCGACACCAGTACTAGTTACATTTTTATTTGTTCCTCTGGTAAATCAATTATCAATCTTTAAATATCCTCAGGTCTCTCTTAAATAAAGATAGATATCTGGTCTTAAATTGAAAGCATATTTTAATTAAGAGTTCTGCTTTTTCTGATTTCTGATGAACATATGATTGCAGTGAAATTTTTACATGGCAGTTGTTCGCAGCCTTGGCACACTGGACCTGCTCAGATGAACTCGTAACACTTGAGAGATACAATTATTGTTGCCACTGTCAAACTTCCTGACTATCAAACTTTTATTTTGAGATCTGATTTATATAGGCCAAATGTAATATTTTTTTAAAAACAACACCCAAACTCAGTAATCCTCTGCACTTCTTTCCTGCTTTCCAAGAGCTCAGAGTTCATTATTGGAGTTAATGAATTATAGCACCGTTATGGGAAATATTATCCATCGTATCTTACACCTGAGGAAACAGGTGTGGAGAGTATTTGAGATAGATCTATAGAAGAACCGTGGCTTAGTCCAGATCTCCTGACTTTCAGCATTGTCCTTCTTTCAGCCCGAAAGGGATTTTTAGATACCTCCACCCACTAAGAGGAGTATAAAAAGGTTTATTTGGTTAGCACTTTCCACCTCATCATAAGAAAGCAAAGGGACCCAGCCGCATTACCACATGAATCTATTGACATCTAATCTTTTCTTTGTACTACTGCTCTCCGTCAGTGAAACCTGGAGTGATTTGGTGCTGCCTCTGCCATCAGTGCCTTTAAAGCTCTGCAGGCTTTGAAGTGCAGCTACGCTAAATGTGGCTAAATTTAGCAGATTTGATTCTTTGTGGAGGGTGCTCGATAGTAGTGCAGGCAAAGTATTTTCTAATGGTGTGGGTCCTCAGCAGGGTAACCAGTGCATCATCAAACCAGAGCACGTCCAGGAGTCTCCAATTGCTTTGGCGTTCCCCTCAGCCAGGCTTCAAGTTGAAGTTAAAAGCAGCATCTGCATCACTTTTGGAAACTCTTTAGTGGACTTTAAACTCAGTCGGGTCTTGTTTGATTGCAGTCACCTCTCTGTAGTTCCCCAATCATTCACAAAACCAATTAGCTGTGGCCTTCACTCCTTCTTCCCAGCTGTGGGCCGAGGGAGGGAGCTGAAGTCCATTTTGAGCTCCGAGACACCACCTGAGTCCTGCAGCCAGCTTACAGATGTGCTCCAAGGGCAAACATGCCACAATACCCTTCCATTCACTTCACAGTTCCTTTTTTCCTCGAAAACAACCGATCTGTGGGCAGGAAAACCATTTACTCAAAAATAAAGAGTAAAATGTTTTTCCTCTTCGATAATGTTCCCCGTTCTTTCAGTAGGTATTATGTTCTGTAATGTGCTGTGTGTGCACCCATTTTGTCATCGCTTTGGGTCATCCTTGCTCACAATTGGTTATTTACTCAGGGGCTTTTGAAATTATTGAGTTGACACATCTGTCAGACAGCAAAAGCAGAAATGCTAAAAGGTCACTTGGAGAGAAACCAGCTGCTTCAGACAAACCTTTCTGCCTTCAAATAGCACAATCATTATAGTCTAACAGATGGGGCCTCTGCTTTCATTTCTGTTTTTCTCCTTCACTTCAGGTATTTAGATACACTACCTCATTGCCAGGTCAACACAGGCCTTCTTGTAATTACCTACACAATAGGCAGCTCACCGCTTAAGAAAAAACAGCTCCATTTTCTGTAAATGAGGAACCTGTTTCCTCACAGATATGAGTTACAGAATGCTTGCCACAAACTTTCCTATTAACAGATTAATTTTGACAGCGGTAAGTACATTTTTATTACTCTTGCTCTGGTCATTACACTATGAAGCATGCATTTAGTACTGATCTAACACTTTGGAGAGCCTGGGGGCTTTTGGCAAAAATGGTGATAAGTGGAAGTGAGTGAATAATTCTTAACAAATAATTTATTCAACAAATTTGGACTCCCTCACTGTTTGGTGAACATTAACCAGGCGATTGTGATTTCCTCTGATTTATTCAATATCCATATTTTTGGAACAGTGTCCATCCAGATGATTTATATCACAGCTGGTGAGTAATTGCAATTCTGAATCAAGGTGTTGGGCTGCTGTGAGTCATAAATCACATGATATTGTTTCTGTGCTGTGATTGGGCAAAGAGGGATTGCTTCTGACATAATTGCTCTGCTGTTTTAAAGTTCTCTTTTGGGGAAAAACTGTCAAAAAAGTGATTGCTCATCTGTATGTGGAAAACGAACAATGAGAGGCTGCAGAAGTGTTCAGGTGAATGGGAAAGAAAGGCACTCACCAAGTTTCTTTTATTAAAGATCTACTTTTCAGAAACATCAATTGCATCTACACAAATTCTTGGACAAGAGCGAGCCTCATTTTCAAGAGGAAAAAAAACACAACAAAAGCAAAAGCATTAAAATTTCAGTCATTGTTTCAAAGAATCCAACCTGATTTCAAATAAAATCAATGTCCAAGATGAAAGTTATCTATTTTTACAGAGAGTGCATGTTTGAACTGTGTGAAAATCCTTGATTTTCAATAGATATAGTGGAACATTTTTTTAAATAAAATTCTTGCATTGTGGGCAATAAAAGGAAACTGAAAAATTGTACTTTGGGAAGGTCATTGTTCTATAAATTAAGCAGGTTTGGAAGTGGCACTTTCAAAGTAAGTATGTACCTGTTACATATCCCATCTCAGAGAGTTTTTAACACCAAGTGATGCCAGGACACAGAAATTTGAAAACAACAAAACTGAACCCATTGTAAAGCTGTGATTCTTTGTAAACATGGAAGGAGGTGGAGGAAGATCTTCACTTTGCAGTGCTGATCAGCTGGTATAAAGAAAGAAAGAACAGTTCAGAAGATATCTTTCGGTTTTCATAAAATCATAGAATCGTTTAGGTTGGAAAAGACCTTTAAGATCATCCAGTCCAACCATCAACCTAACATTACCAAGTCCACCACTAAACCAATTAAGGGTAGAGTAGCAACCCCACGCCTCCTGGCTTGGTGGCTGGATCATTTATAATGAAAGTAAAAACTAGGAATCATTAAGATTGGAAAGGATATCTAAGATCATCAGTCCAATCATCAACCCAACACCACCATGCCCACTAAACCATGTCACAAAGTGCCACGTCTACCCGTTTCTTCAACTCTTCCAGGGATGGTGACACCACCACCTCTCTGGGCAGCCTGTTCCAATGCTTGACTACCCTTTTTGGTGGTGGCTGGTTTAATGCACTGGCTCAGTTCAGTTATTTTCAGGTAACTGGTAGGATAGGCGTGGTTAACCACCTCAAGGCATGGTTAATAAACTTGAGGAATACTGCAAGCTGTATGAAAATGAATTACAGGAAGGAAATGTTTTAATCAGAAGGATTGTGATGAAACAGGTCATAAAATTCTCCATAATGCAAAATCTCAAAAAACAATCTTGCAATTTTGAGAGGCTGACTATCTGGTAAGAGGAAGGACCAGGGCTGTAATGTGAGTCAAGACATTTAGGAAATTTTGTAATATCTAGATTTTCTCTTGACTGAGCATTTGAACTTGCAAAAAAGCAGATACAGCTCAGTCCAGGATGAAGCTTTGGAAAGGAAAGACAGTACTTCCCAGCATGTTTGTGTGATACTAAATGCTGCAAGAAAAGAGATGTCATATGTGAAGACCTGCAAAACTCAATAAGTGAGTCAGGCAAAAATAGCCAGGGAACTGCTGTGCATCCCGTTACAGCTAACCTAAACCGGCATAATCTCTGACAAATGGAAAAGATGCAGAAGAGCAGTGACACATTTTCATCCTTTTTCAAGAGTTTGCAAGGGCTGACACCACAGCGTAGGGTACAACACAGTAAAGCAATATACCCAGCTCAGATGGACTTCTAAGAAGAATGGACACTGCATGGTGGTAATAATACATGTTGAGAAAAATCCACACAAGTGTATCGTAACAGCAAATTGAAATGTGCTTTACTCAACAGGTAACAAGAAGTTGCAGATTCCTTAGAAAAATAAATTACAAAGGAATTCACAGCATTACTTTGATGTGAATAGGATTTACTACTGTCACTTAATAGCATGGTGGCTAACACATAACAAGCATTGACACTTCCTGTGGTCAAAGACAGAGATTTTATGGGAAGCCAGTGTTTGGTGAAACTTGACCAGGTGTCACTTACCATAATACCTTTGCCAAAGTGAACAACAAACATAATCTTGAAATAATAACAATTATTATTATTTCACTGAGGTTTTGTGACCAGAAAGCGAAATGCAGATGGATCAGTGTGGAGTGACAGGATGCCCTCAGGACTACTTGCCAACACTGCAGTAGAAACAGGTCCAGAACAGTGTATCCTAAGCTTGTCCAGATCCATGTGAAATCTGGGCAGAGCCTGAATCATTTCTGCAGAAAGAAAAGACCACTAGCACAGGGAGGTCAAGAACCTATGCTCCTGTTTCACAAGTTGAGGAACCTGTATGTCTAGAAGTGCCAGGATGCCACTCCCTAAAATGGTACTGAAAAATATATTTGTGTGAATACACGAAAGTTATTCAGGGACTGAAAGATCCAAGGAAGGGCCAGTACTTGTCCCAGATGAACAGTGACACCAAGGAAGTTGTCAAGGCTTGGAACCTATGCCAAAAACACAGGCCAAGTCAAGCAAGAGTCCATGTTGGCACAGGAAAAAATGTTCTCCTGGGGCAAAGTATGCACAGAATTGTTTAGAATGACTGGAAAACATTATTTACTTGTCCTAGACTATTATTCTCATGTCAGTAAGATAGCTTTACTAGAAGATACTAGAGCTAAACTGTGATTATTCTTGTCAAATATGTTTACACTAGACATGGAATACCTGGCATAGCGATGCTTGGCAATGAAGTGCAGCTTAGTAGGCATGAGTGCTGGCTGCTAGTGGCAAATTTAGGGTTTAGATCTGTAATCCCCTGTCTTTTATTTACACCAGTCCAATAGGCAGGTTGAAAACAGTGTCAGTGTATTAAATCTTCTCTTAAAAAGAGATTGTGAAGTCAGACTCTAATCCATAGTGAGGATAAACTGGTAAATTGCTCCAAGAAAATGATGCTGTGCGTAGCCCTGAAGAGAACCAGGGGTTGAAAATGGTAGCAATGTCTTGGGAATCATCAGACTGATGACATTTTGTAATCACACCGGAGGGAGATACACAGTCATACCGCTTTACAGCTTGCAAGGTAAGGGACAGTGACTTAAGTATTTTTTTCCCAGAGAAGGCGTTATGTGTGTAATATTTGTGGAAGGTTAAAATAGAAAAGCATGAGGATATTGTATTTTCAGACAAAAGCAGCCTGCATGGTAGCTGCTGCTGTTAGGGAGGTGGTGGAGCGCTCTGTGTGGTGGCGGAAGGGCTGCACCTCTGAGCCCTCCTTCCTCCGCGGCAGCTCTGTTGAAGGGTGTCCTCTTGCACCAGAACAGAAATGAGCACCTAAAATAATGTGTCATGACGGTTCCTGTGTGTGCATCTTTAAGGCCCAGGGATGTACTGAGGCCTCCAGAGCCTTTTGTATTTGAGTTATTGGCTTGAATCAGGTCTATGCAAGTCACTGAAAGTCATTACCAGCCTAAGGTTGTTCTATGTCCAATGTGAAATGAATTGGTTGTGCTTGACAGCTGGGATAGAGCCTAGATGCTTATATGCAGAACATATTGCCATCAGGTTTTTTCACAGTACACAGCGGAGATTCTCCTTTTTTTTCAATTCCCTTCTTACCATCAAATATTCTGTAAGACTTGCTGGGAGCTGGATTGTCAGTGTTCAGCCTGGAAACTCTTTTCTGTGCTGCCCAGGAGTCCCTGGTCAGGGGTAAGCATGCGAGATCTGATAAAAGCAGTTGAGATGCTTTGAGGAATTGTGGCAACCTGAAATCACTAAAAAACCTGAGGTTAAGGAATTTACACCAAGAGTGTAGCTTGGGTTAACATTATTTAATGTCAGCTTCAGCTGGCCTCTTTCAAAAAATATCTAAAATAAAAAATGTTTAAAAATTATACCTCCTAACTTGAATCCTGGGTGTTTCGTGATGTGAAGAGGTAACATTATTATCATCCATCATTAAATCCACTGAGTGTCAAACTTATCACCTTGACACTTTAATGATCCTTAAGATGTCCTTGTAAAAGCTTGGTACCATGGCAACCACTCAAACTCAGGACCTTGGCACTGCTGAACTTCTCTTAATAAATCAGGCATAATTGGCATCTATGTATTATAATAAATTAAAAGTTATTCAACTGGAATGATTTTATATTGTACAATATTAAGTCATTAAGTTTGCTGTTCTGATCTCTCCTTTGTGATATAATTCCTGCGTGTGCTTTTTAACACAGAAAATTTTATCTCCTCCTCTCACAAGATATAACTGGGGGGGCTCGAAGGTGCAGCAAATTAGTGTATAGTCTGTCACCCCCAGCCATGTGGGTTCATTTTCTAGTTAAACCAGGACCCCACTGAAATGATTTATTCCCAAGGACCAAAGTAATTAAATTAAGCAGATGAAAATTACCCGTACATGTACTCAAGGCACTGCATGATCCTTCTGAGGTGATCTGTCCTTCTTCCCCTTGTCCTCGGCTTCATCCCCCTGCTCAGCCTGTAGACCTGCATAGCAGCTGGGGTGGATTGGTTTGGCAAAGGGTGTGGGGGGGTCCCCCATGTAGCCCCCAGGTAGTACCTGAGGAGGGTGAGAGGGGATGTGCCATCCCCATGCTGCTGATGTGGTGCCAGTGGCACCCAGCTCTGCGCCTGCTCCACCTCCACTCCTTCCTGCCCTGTCTGCTCCAGGCCACCCACTGGAAAAGGTCTGGTAAGGAATTACAAACCCTTGAAAGTAAGAGCCTGTAGTCACTGGATAGCAGAGAGTACATGCAAAGAAAATTGCCATATACCCAAGCTTCTCCTGTCTATTTTGTCCTCTATGGCAACACCAGCTGCAGACAACAGGGTTTGAATTCATTGCCTTTGGGCTGCAAAAGGTCACTGTGCTATCTGCGTAGCATTTTCTGGGAACAGACTGCCTGAATGGAATATCAAATGCTGGGTGCAAAACTTGCAAAGCATATTAAAAATGTTCCCATGACAGAATGAATAGGGCTAATTTTGAAACTTCCTTTCCTTTCTTTCTTTAAAGATCTTTTATTTTATTGATTTTCTGAATGGTTCCTTCATGTCACTGAGTTGTAAGATCTTTAGAAAATTAATTATTTTGCCAATGGGATGTCTGCAGTCGGTACCATGGGAGATTTTAAATTGTTTTCTTCAGATTTGGATTTTTAAATGTCTAGTTTTTAAAGTATACATCTATTCCAATAATGAGACTGTGAAACAGAAAAAGAAGACTTTTTATTGTACTGTATCATTTGCTCCTTAGCATCCAGTGGTGTTCCCACAGATAGCTGAAAGCATCACTGAACCTCAGCAACTTGAGGATAACAATAATCCCTCATGGCTGGGAATGCTGGCTGGCTTTGCAGAGCTATTGGCTAGAAAGAGAGCTTTTCCTGGACTAAGGCATGAGGAACCCAAGGATAAACCGGACAGATCTTGGCCCAGTGCTCCCCGTCTTGAAGCTACTTTTGTGACACAGAGGGATGAAGAAATCCCAGTACCTGGGCTTTTTCTAAGGTGCTGCAACCTTCACATTCCCAGCCAGGAGACAGTCGGCTCCAATGTACTCCAAGGACTTGAGATAAAAGAAATGTGGTGGCAGACTATGGAAAAACACCAAGAGAGAGAATTCACCGTGATAATACCAACTATGTTGGTAAGAAGTGGGAATGCAGAGATTTGTCAGGTTCTCAGTCAAGTCACTGTGAGCTCTGGCTGGACCGAGGTCTGCCTGAAAGCTCACTTGTTACCATGTGTGACCAGATTTTGTGACTCCGTGTACTGATTTGTTTGGCATTTCACTTTTTACTTGATGCCACAGTGATGGCTTTCTGGCCTTCCTATGATTTGATACCGAAAATCAATAAAGTCAAAATAATTGGTCCTTTAGAAGTGTTTGTTAGTCCCTTTACTAGCAAGCAAATCATGTGTGAATGCTCTTTTTGTGAGCACAAGGTCTCTTTGTACACTGTAACAGTGGTGGCAGAGTAGACAATAACACATTTCTGGATAGGTCTGCATTAGGCATGCCTAAGAAGTTCTCAAAACAGCAGAGTATTTGTGCATATACTTAATTTGAAGCCTGTTTCAACATTTCACTGATAGAAAAATCCTGCAAATACTGATGCAGGTGTTTATCTGGACTGCTGAGCCATTTAAGACTGGTCATCTAGACAGTGAAGTTAAGTCAAAACAAACACCTACCTGTGTGCCAGGTGTGCATTTTAACGATTATCCTGGTTGCCCTTCATGTCCAATTGTTTCTTTTCAGTGTTGTTTTATATTCAGGTATCAGCTCTCAAGGACAAAGAGAGAGTCTGAATTTTTGGTAACAAACAGCTTTAGCACACTTGAAGATGGACAAAAAGAATGTGAATCATTAAAGAGATGTTACTGGTTCCCTTCTTTTCACCTTTACTGTGCACTTGCATCAGACAGTACATGCAATAGTTGAGAGAAATAAAAACATATCCTTGATCACAATAACATTATCAACGCACAGATATTTTACATGAAAAGTTTATTGTTGAAATATGTTATCAACATTTTTATTTTTAAAGGCTTCTAAATTAATATTGAATCAAAATCTAAAGAAAGCTGAATTTCATTTCTGAAATTTGTTTTAAACTGAGAGCCAAGATTTGGTTTCTTTGATTTCTCAAAAAAGTTATTTATCATCCCAAATTCAAAAAGTCACAGAATTTCAAAAATAATATTTTCATGAAATAATTTCCTTAGTCTTATATAAACTTTCATTAAAAGTATTTTGGATACTGATACACGAAGACTAATGTTTGCCTCTAGAGAAATATTAAGAACCAAAAGAAACATGCAGTGTTCTAAAAGTTGTTAGAATACAGTTTGCTACACTAATGTCTAGCATGATAGATGCTGGTATTTTAAAAATAAACTTCTGAGATATGTTGCTTGCAAATAATTTCAGGATGATTTTAGGGTATTCTTCCACACACTCTTACTTTCCACACTCACTACTTTCACAGTTCCTTTCGCTACTGGTGAACTTTGCTTGTGAAGTACTTGTGAAGGTGCTGTGCACTACACAAAAGAATGACATTGCAGGATGGTGGAGGAGAAAGACCAAAGTAGAACAGAGGTCTGTACAAGACAGAGATCTTTGAAGTTTAAGTGGTGGCTTGTGACTGGAATAATGGCACTTTGACTGTAGAATTATCATTACTGGACCCTTTGTTTCTGCAAAGAAGCTTCTTATTTTTTTGGCTATATTAATATATTTGTTACCAGATGTGTAGTACCTTAGCTGGACTCAAACTGTTTCTGCTATCCTAGCAAGAGTTTCCACATAGCACCTTTTTTTAAACTTTCTTTTTTCCTAAAGAGGAGTTGCTGCTTTAGATGTGCCAGGAATTCTTATGTTCAGCAATTACCCATGATATCTACATTAAAATGTTCATTTTGATTTAATGTATCTAATGGAAAAATGACTATCAGGTTGGTACGTGAGGTAATTTATAAAAAGCTAGTACTTTCCCATCATATCCACCATTTAGGAACCTTAGCCAAGCCACTGTAGTATCCAGTAGATGCTCTCCACCAGGCTTGCTACTTGTGGCTGTTTCCAGGGCACCATTTTGGTTCTTTAGAAATAGGGCATTTATTAAAAAGAAATGAAGGTAAGGAAAAGCCTTAAATATATGAAATAGGTGCACCCTGATGCAGCTGATATCAGTAATGCTGATGCTGAGGGACATGGCCTGCCTGCTCATCTGTGGATGTTACATTCTGAAGCTAATGATTTAAGTGCCTACTTTATTAGAAACTTCAGTGGTTATATAAAAGAAGAAGAAAGGAAGAAAGGAGCGAGAAAGTAACATGCGATGTGTTGCAGGACTTCACTTTTGAGCTCTTGCCTACACCAGTGTTTCTGTTCATGATTTCCTTTGCAACAGCCTTTTTCCTTTTCTTTTTAATAGAAATAGAAAATCTGATGTCTGACCAAGGCAGCTCTGGCAGCTTCTGCGTTTGCCTGTGCTTTAATTCAGTGTGCACCAGCAGGTGTCCAATACTCACTTCTTGATGCTTATATATTGTGTTTCATCCACTGTCATCCTTGGAGCTAAAAAGTGCTGGTTCCTCAGTTCAAGTTTTATATCTGTGTGGGAGAGCAGAAGTGTGAACTGTGACTGCAGCTGGTACAGATCCATGTGACATAGCTTTGATCTGGTTAGTTTCCAGTTCCAGCTTCCAGCACCAGTTGCAGCCTCCCAATATGAGGCAAGGCTCATGCAATCCATGCGGAAGGGAGTTGCACCGTGCCTGAACTCATTGGTCTCTTCCTCCCAAGTTGAGGTCTTGTTGCATCAAAAGAATATGACTGATTAATTTTCCCAAAAGCTGCGCAGTCTGAATGGCTTCTCATCTAGGTGCTAAGGGCATCCTGAGGCAGCAGAAAATGGCTGTCGGGTAATGTTGTGGAGAATGCAATGTTATTTTTTAATTGTTTGTTTGTTTTCTCCTTCCATTATGAGATCTGACTTGTAGGTTGTCAACATCTCTCTTTTACAGTGTGTGGGTAACAGCGTGAGTGCGACAAGGATGGCTGTGAATAATTTTACACTTAATCGTGTTGTGATGTATGCAGACTGTGTCTTTGATATTTGTGGTTTCTGTGTTGTGTGCTTTTAACTGAAGGGAATTTCCTCTCCCCAGGACAGAAAGGTGACTGCTCTGTCCTCCAGACTCTGAGGACTCACCCTGCCACCCCTGAGGGCAATGTTGTCTCTTATGCTTTCTTCCTCTTTTCCATACTTTAAAATGAATTATTTTAAGGAAAGAATAGTTTTATTTTGATTTTTCTGCATGGAAGTACCCATGCATAATTAGCTGTGGACACGTCAGAATTGTTTGATGCTGGTCTGTCCCTAAGAAACAGTCCACCAGATTGACTCTTGGGAAGAATAACAAAAGAGAAGTAAGATACTCTGAGTTAAAAACACTTCTAAATCAGTCTTTTAAGGTTGGTCTTGTAAGCATATTTATTCATCATCACTTATCTAGATTTCTTGAGTTTATTGGAAACTGGTAGTTGTAGAGTAATGGTGAAAAGGTGTTTTTCTTCTTTTACAATAAGACCAGTAGCAGATATTTAGAATATCCCCATTCCCTCATCATGCTGCAATGCTATTGTCACTTTTATCATAAAAGAATTATGTATCTCTGTATATGAAAAATGCATTCTAGAACTACTTTGAATTAGTTTTTAATGTACTGTGACCTTGAATTGCCCCAGGATATTAATGCTAAATGATTACTTCTGAATGCTTTTTGAATAGCTGCACAGAGCAATTAAATGCACCATACATCACACATGACATAGTTAAACGCCTCTTCTGGTCAAGGAACCTAAACAGTTCTTTCAAATGATGGTAATTCCATATTACTAAAGATGAAAAAAAAGAAGTCACTTGTTAGTATTAAGATAAGCATAACCTGGAAGAGGTTACAACCTTTGCCTGAGATGGAACAAAATAAAAAGGTTTTCTTTACGGTGATCTACAAGGAAGATCACTACAAAACCAATGCCCCATCACACTGCATTTTCTCTCTGTACAGAGGGAGCAATAGCAATAAATCCCTCACTTTCTGACAAGTTGCAATTTTTTTTCCCTGTAAAATAAAAGACTAAAGAATATGGCTCATAAAACGGGTATAAAATGTGGACACTGCTATTATGTATGTTATATTGCACAGCAGTTGATTTTAGAATGTGGAATGACATAAATCTGAACTCTGCAAAACCTTCTTACAAAATTAGCAGAGTTCACAAGTGATCACAGGGACCAAGATTACTCTGGTAACAAGAAGAAAAAGATCCTTTTGCTTGGGTTACCGATTCACATCTGTCCTGGTTTGGCTTCCTTAAAATGTTGTGACTACTTGAAAGCATGTGCTATTTCAGATGCAGTGGCAATTTTGGCCCAGGCCATAGCAGACGTATCACCTCTCTTAATACTTAGCGGGTATAGATGTTGAACTTGAATGTTTCAGTGTGTTCCCAATAAAAATCATCACGATTGCTTATATTACACATCAGACACTGGTGACAAGTGCCTGGTAGACTCAACTTTCAGACTGTCCCCCAGCCCATTGCTGCAGACCATTTTCTCACCTCCAGCCTGGCTCCTGGCAGCAACTCCCACCCCGTGCTGAAGCTGCAGCATCCCTGTCCCTGTCCCTGTTCCCCTTCCCAGCACCCTCCAGGCTCTGCTGAGGTTGAGACATCATCATGTGTCAGCCGAACTGTCTAAACCACAAAAATGTTAATGGCAAATACATATTGACCTTGAAAATATCTCCTGAGTAATTCCAAGGAACTGAGCAAGGTCCTGGAAAAAAAATGAATATAAAGCATGCGTAGGGCATGCTTCATATGAGATTTCCAGCTTTTGCTGGTGTTCTTGCTCAGGTTTTGGAGTGGGGTGAATTGTGTGCAGTGATGTCCACTGGATGAAAAAGGTTAAGGAAGTGGGTAACCTGGTAAAGAGGGCAGGTTTTGGAACCTGGCTTTGTTAGCTGTGTGCTGCAGAGCCCCAGGGCATTGCTGGGGGAAGGTGGGCGGTGGGCAGGCAGGAGAGATGATTGCTAGAGGCAGCAGTTCATTATGGCAGTCCTGCAGCAGGAGAGAAGCCCAGAAAGAATATGTCAAATAAAGAATTAATTTCTTTCCATGTGTGCTTTAACTTCCACCCACTGAGAAGAAACTACCCAAGAGCTTTCAGAAGCACATGCTGGCAGAGAGTAGGGAGTGAGAGCCATCGTTCATAGGGGAATTGGTTATTCAGCTCTATGATAGTTTTCACTGCATGTTTTCAGTGTGAAGAAGCACACTGTTGTATGACTGGATTAGAGCGTGGAGACAAGCTGTATGTACTTTACAAAAGAAGCAAAAAGATTTTATGATGAAACAGATTTGATGCTCCAGCCTCTAAAATCAGCTGCTGTGCAATGAAATCTGCTTTATGGCTACCCCATGTCAGCCAGTGAGGATGTACGTGTAAACATCTTTGCAAAGTTAGAGCACGAGTTAGACTAGCCCAAGGCAAGTAGAACATGCGTGACTGGCAATTGCATGGCAGGTAATCCAAGCAGACACTGACCTTGCCAATATTACATGACAATATCTTTACTAGAGTAAACTGACCTTGAATTTCCCAGCAGTATTAGGTTCCAGGAGGCTTCTCTGCAGCATGGGGACAGCACAGTCCTGTTCTGTTTATTGTAGAGTTTGGAAACATTTGATATGGTCAGCACAATTACCTCTCCCCATCCCATCCCTGGTCTTTGATTTGCTTTTGGCCTCAGAGATCATATCACAATCTCAAATTATATAGATTACTTATAATCTCATGGCCTTCATGGCATCTGTTAAATTGTAACCTGCCTTTGCACATATATGTGGATAAGAAAGTGTCCTGGGGAACATTTTGTGCTTACTGGCCTGGGGAAGGGTCAGTGACCATCAAAGGCTATATATGCAAAATACTTGGTGAATAAATTTTCCAAAATCAGGGAGGAGGAGGAGGAAACAGGACTAATGCTCTTCATCTTTCTCTGCTTCACTAGAAGGTGATAATCTGTGCTGTTCAGCTGGTGCCGTCTGTGAGCCCCCATCTACCACAGCCTCCTTCAGAACGGAACTCCTTTGTAGGGACTCCTGTCGGACCAGTTTTATGCTCAACTTAATTTGCTAACCAAGGTTTACTAAAACTGGACTGTATTTTATAGCTTTGTCTTAGCTTCTCCACACACCAATTTGATGTTAAACCTTTTTCTTTGTTAATCTGAAAAACCCCCACCCAAAACCCAAGAATAAGCATTTTTTTAACATTACCTAAATGATGAAGATATCAATGATGAAGATGTAATTTCGTTATTGGTTGCTTCTTTGGAAAATTTAAAGCTTCATGAAATATGATTCCATAAATTAAGCACAGGAAAAAGAGTAAGCAAAAGGTGGAAATTACTAGAAACTCTTTTTATGGGACAAAGTCAAATTGTAGATTAACTTTGTCAGCTTTAAACGGGAGTAATAGCTTTTGATGGGTCAGGTCTCTCTTGTCTGAGGGATCTTAAAAGTTTCTGGTGTGATGAACTCTGGGTACTGTGGAAAGGGATGATGCTCTTTGCCTTTTTTAAAGAAATGTGTAAATTAATCAGTCTTTTTTCTTCTCACATTTGTATTTACTGTATGCATTCTTCCATGAAGGCTGTGTGGTCTAGAGGATGGAGACTACAACAAGAATCTGCATGGCCAAATGGGAATCTCTTTCCTGTTGTTTATCTGGCAGAGCTGACAAAATCAGTCTTCTCATCTTTCTTCATTAATTTCTCTCTCTATCCCATAACTGTGTGTAGAATAATTAGTTAATGGGACTAATTCTGTTTTCATTTACACTAATGTCATTATGTGTGATACCTGATGAGATCAATGAAATCAAATAAACCTGAAGAAACTGCTGAGGCCAGAATCACAGAGTATTTGAAAACCAATAAATACAATCTTTCAGCCAGGATCTGGAGTCTTGTGTTTTTTTGTATTCCCTATGCAATGTAGCGACCTAATTTTTTTTTTTCTCCAGCTATGTGCAGCACTGCTCAATGTCATTATCTCAGTTTTGTCATTGCTCAATGACATTATAACATTGTTCAATGTCATTATCCCAGAAATGCAGCCACTCAAAAAAATGGATGGACAGTTTTGATGCTTAACTACCACAACACTAACATTGCCCAGAACAAAATTAAATTGTTCTTTCTGCTGTTCTGCAACTCTGGGGTAATTTTGAAATGCAGGGATAGGACATAGATCTGCAGCTATGGGTTGAAGCTTTCTAAGGTAAGAGGACTGATGGTTTCACCTGTAGGAACTCTATTGAAGTAGATTTGTCCAATTATTTCAAATCTAATTTTGATATCTTTCCTATTTTTTAGGTAGATGACTTTAATGTAATCTTTAATTAAAATTAAATCTAGCTTGCTTTGTTTTAAAGTTAACATAATTCAAATAAATCCCCCATTTACTCATTTTTTCTCAGACACAGTGTGTTTTTCTAAAACTATTTTCCGTCTCAAGCATATTTTTAATGCTGGTATTGGCCTCACTTCTTCATATCATTTTTATCTTTTAAACTATTACAACTTTATTATTATCATTACAGTAATGTGGTGACCAGAACTGAACACAAAACTCTAAACTCCCTGCCAGAACCTTATATAATAGGAGAACAATGGATGAATGTTGTTAATTTTAAATGCAAAATTATAAATCAATTACAGTGATGGCAAAAGCCCCTCATGACATGCCACAATTTACTTTCAAAGACATTTAAACCTTTTTCACATGCTGAACAATCTGTAATAAATTATGATTTTTTTTCCTCCTGAAATGAAGCTATAATTATGACAGTTGAATTCTTGTTCTGAGAAATAAGGTGGCATTTAATTCCTTGAGAACAAATGACACTCACAAAAGAACAGTTAATTATTCTCAGCTGCAAAAAAAAAAGGGCGGGGGGGTAGGGAGAGAAAAAAAAATATGAAAGAGAATGTGGTAGCACTTTATGTGAAGTGTCTATTAATGAATCCTTAACGAAAGCTGTACTGCAATTGAACTTTGCTTGGTGTCCATGTGATTGAGTGACAATCTTTAAGTCCAACCCTTCCCATAAAATCAAACCCACATTCAGAGTAGGAGTACAATGAAGGGATGTATCTTCAGGAAATGTTTCATCTCTGTCACCAAATCTTCAATATGAAAAGAACAAAATGCAGAAAAACTCTGATGCCAGTCAGATGGGCAAAACAAATGCCTAAGTCAACTCTGCAGTTTCAGGTTGCACTGCAATGGTACCACGGTACGATTAGTCCCAACAGTTCTTAATTTTCATGCTTTCTATTACAATAAGATGAATCATTTTGACTTCTGCTAGCATTAATAGGGTAGTAAAGAGGAATGCTAACCAGTCAGTTCCCTCACAAATATGTGACCACTTGCTTCACTCTTCTTGCATGCATGACTCCTGCTGTGCTCAGCAGGACCACACAGCTATTACAGGATAAGGGACTTGCCAGATCCAGAGTTTCTTCCTTGAAGGAGCTGATCATCCCAACTACCTGCTGTAGCCTTGCAGCAACCAGTGCACAGCTGAATGTCTTAGCATCGGCCATGCTGCACCTCACATTTTCAGTTCTAGCTAGTTGGTGAAGAGATGCCCGTCTTGCTAATCTGCCTTCCTTCCTTAGGGGGGAGAGAGGTTTCAGAAGGGCCATACTAAGTGGAATACCCTCATCCTTCTTGGTTCAATTATGATTTGTGAATTGGCTAATTTGGGGGCTCTCTGAAATGTAGTCAGAACAACACAGTTGCATGTAAAACAAGGCCTAATGCACTGAGTTACATTACTGTTAAATCAAAGATGATTGGATTAATTGCTGTTTCATTTTATCTTCCGTGCACGTGTGGTGCTGGCAGAATTTCAGAGCTTTTAGAAAAATTAATTGAGAACTATGGGGAAATAATACAGGCAAAAAGACTTTTGCATGGGGTCTTTCTGCTACTTGTTAAGGGGTATAGAGTCTGAAATTGGGAGGTTATATTGTATTTCTTAATATTTGTATTTTTTATATAACACATAAAAGGTAGGAAAATGAATTGATCGTACAGTATTTGAGGTACTGGATATTATAACTGCTGATTATACCTCAGGGAGAAAGCACACTTTCCATAAGACTTTCACCACAACAAAGCATATGAGAAAAACTGGTTAATTTTTAATGTGGAAAAAGGAGATACTGTTAAAAATGTAAAAGTACACACTTTAAAATAGTGTTCACATATTTTTCATTTTGTCACATTTATTTTCAAATCTGGTTAAATCCCTTGGTACAATGACATAATAGAACAGTGTTAGACCCATATGGAAACTCACACTATTGGGTAATTTATTTTATTTGTCCACTCAGTTCTGATAGCAAACAGAAGATTTATTAATGCAATGTAAAATATTTGCTGGCAGGTAAAAGTAATTCTGTTAATGAACATGATTAGAACAGCAGCTGGAATACAGAAAATGCAACGTTTGCAAGATCCGTGGAATTAATAGACCTTAAAATACTTGGGAAATCAATTAAAATACATCTTCAAGATTAGAAAAATGACTGTGCATGTGTTTAACTTGACAATGAACAATAAAAGAATAAAATCCATACTTCCCCAGCAAGAACATTTCAAAGTGCCTCTTCCTGACCAGTAGGAGAGCTTGCCAAGATTTGGGAACAGATATTTTTCCATGGCTTTTAATTGGGAAGGTACAATGCCAGCGACAGCTTGAGGTAGTTGGAAGTTTGCACTTCTCCCTTGTCCTCCCTTGGGGCATACTCACACTGACTATGTATCTTCTGTATTTATAACATTATTTCTATCCCTGTGTGTGGGATAAACGGTCATTAAAACTGCTTTGCTGCTACTGCAGCTGGACTTGTTGGCAAGGGCTGGCTGCTCCTGGGGGAAAGAGCGAAGGGTGGTGGCATGGCTACAGGGTGATGTCCCCACCACCCTGGGCTCCATCCCACCACCTGCAAGAGAGGTGAGCGGGGCAGATCAGTGACGGGACCAAATTTGTGGAGAGCATGAGCTGTGTCCCTGTTTGGCTGCTGGTGATACCATGCCCTGCCACTGAGCTGCTGGGGCAACGTCCACGCGTGGGGACCACCAGCCTTCCCGACCGCGCCAATGGCCGGGCAAGCCTCAGCAGCAGAGGCTGGTCGGGAGAAGGTAGGAGCTGGAAGAAACACCAGATTCTACCGGTGCTTTGTACAGCCAATTTCCACATCAGGTTTGCAGCGTGGGGACCGGCTCTTTGGTGAGCGAGCTCTGGGGTGTGTGGGGATGCGGTGAGCGCGTGTGGGGATGCGGCGAGCGCGTGTGCTGCCCTGGCCATGCAGCCTGACCTGCCATTTCAGGCACGGAGCAGCGACCAGACGAGCCTGCCGATGCTGTGCGGCTCAGCCAAATGGGTTTATGCTTTGAGAGGGCCACTCGGTTTCCCTCTGCTTTCCTGAGGCTGGCTGCCTCACAAGCGTAGGAAACATTTTCCCAGACAATCAAATGCGGTGGGTTTTTTTAACTAAATGTAATAGCAGATATTTTTTACTCTGTGGATTTTTAGTGCCACTTTCTGTTCTTGGGCTATATATTACTGTAGAGCTCTAACCCTGTGAAATAGGAAACTGGTCTGTGCTGTTCTTTCTCATGTAGTCAGTACAGAAAAGTTATGGATGTGACTGTGCTTTCATTTCCAGTTGTTAAGCCTTTTAGTCTTTCTTGGCTCCTGCAGGAGTCCACTTAGTGCTCTGGAAAAGTAAGGTTCCAAGGTGATATCCTCTGCTTGGTGACATTTCTGGTCCAGCACAAACAGCAACATGCATCCCTGTGTCAACCTATTTGTTTATCCAAAGATGCCATCTCTTGGGAAAAAACAATGAAACAAATAATATGCATTCCACTTTTCGATTACCTATGGACCTTCCTTTGAGACATGCTGCAGATTTTTGGGTTTTATTTACCTGAATATATCACTGATGATCTAAACCTGACAAATCTGGTATGGATTTAAGCTATTTCTCTGCTATGGAAATATCAGATACAATCTTGTTTTATTCACTAAAATTTTGATCTGCATTTGTGATGAAAGTATTTGATACAGTAATGCAGGTAATGTAATTGAATGCCAAGGATCACAGAGGAATAAAGAACTGAAACAACCTAGGATGAATCTCACCGTACATGATACAGTGTATTTATATCTCATAGACACTCCAGCGAATGAGAATGACTCTGCTGTTTCATAATCCAGCCCATGCCAAACCGATACAAAGCACAAGATGCAGAGCATATTTTGGGATAGTTACATCGCATGTGAGCAGGTAGTGGTGTTTAAGTTGAAAGAGAGTTTATGAAGTTGATTTACAGCTTTCTTCTCTTTAAAGAACAGTATGCTTACATATACTTCCAGAAGAGCTGAGAATTCAGGGATCTTGTCCAGACCACGAACAATTAGTGCATATCTGGTTGGGAAGGCTTTTGTTTCAGAATTTCCTGAGAAAAGCAAAGAGAGAAAGGCTATAAGTACAAGGAGACCATTATACAAATCACTGTTGTCGCAATCACCAAAGGAACACAAAGAGCTGCAGATACTTTTTAGCACATTTATCATTCAAGAACTTGGATTTAAGCCTGAAAGAGATGTCTTCTTATATAATGCATTCATTAATACCTGGTTATTGGTATAAGACAATACAATATCTACTTTATGCCAATAGCAAGAGTTAGGATTGTTTGGAGTACAACAAGATCTGAAAGATGTAATGCCATCAAGTAGTTTGCTTAAGAGAATCGAAGGTCTAGTACTCCAAGTGCCAGAAATGCAGTGTTCAAACATCATTTACTCTTCCAGGGAAATCTGTTTCAAATCAGCATCCTGGTCCTTTTCTGTAAGAGACTCCAATTAAAGGAGATTGCTATTTTTTTTTCTGTTTGGAAAAAAATAATCCAAGTCATTTTATCCTTTTAATGCTTTTTACATATGGTGAATTCCTTATTTATGCAAACATGACAAAAAGGAGTTAGAGGGAGACAGAGTGTGCACTGCCTAATGAGTTTCACAATATATCGTGTTCTTCCCATGCAAGTGAATGAGGGAGGTGAGATATACAGAAGGCCCAAGAACTGCTGAAGTCCACAAATTCCTCTGAAGGGAAGATTTTCCATGAGATATCTTTCCATTTATACTTTCTTTCCCAAAGAAGATGCAAAGGGGCAGAGCTGTGGTCAAACTATGAATAAAAGTCCCTGATTCAACAGGGAAGGAAGCCCTGGTGAGCAGAGTACAAACCTCAGTGGACCAGGGTAAAGCCCAGGCTACCTCCTTCCAGCACATACTGGAGGGGATCTCCTCTTTCCCTTTGAACTTTCCCTAAGGTGGGAAATCTTTAAGAATATGAGCTGAGAAATGTTGCTGTCCATATGCATCATCATTCAATCCTAGAATCACATAATCATAGAAACACAGAACAATTTGGGTCAGAAGGGACCTCTGGAGGTCATCTTGTCCAACCTCACTCAGAGCAGGACTAACCATAGAATCATAGAATATCAGGTCAGGTTGCTCAGGGCTGTGCCCTCTCCAGTCTTGAACACCTTCAAGGATGAAGGCTCACAGCCTCTCTGGGCAGCCTGGTTCAGCGTTGGACCACCATTATGGTAAAAAAAAAAATTGTCCTAATATTGAATCAGAATTTCCCATGTTCTGGCTTGTGTCCCTTGCTGCTCATCCCATCACCATGCACCTCTGAGAAGAGTCTGGCTCCTGTCTTCTCTGTACCTGCCAACACAGACAGCAGTAAGTTCTTCCCTGAGCCCTCTCCTCTTGCAAATACTGCTCTTATCAGAAAACTCTGTCTCTTGGGAAGTGTGTGACAACATCTTTCTAGGAATGAAAGTGGGATTTTTCTCTGCTGCCCATACTCTGTTCTCAATATCTATTCTGCACTGCTGTGAAAGAACTTAAAATCTTGTTTACAGCCATAGGCTACCTTTTTAAGCTGGTTTAAAAATTTTCTCTGCTACTGCCTGTTCAATCCAGGTGGATTTCTAAATGTTTCTGATTAATGTAGGCTGTGAGTACAGCATGTACGTTACTGATTTTTCAGGTTGGGGGTAGAAACAGAAAATATGAGGAAGAGTAATAATGTTGGGTTGAACATAATATTTTACTTAACTGAAAAATCCCTTGCTCATTTCATTAATCAGGGGACGTATTAAAAAAGCTGAAAAGATAAAAGAAGAAAAGAAGCAGTGATTGGTCAGTAGTGCTGGGTAGTGCTGCTGAAATTTTTCATTAAGAACATGGCATCCTAGAATACGTCAACATTTTCCAACTTTTTAAACCAAAACTACAACTATATTTGTTACAAATGTATAACACATTTTTTTCTGACCCTACCTTGCATTTTTCAGCCAATAAGTCATTTGCCTGGATGATTTCAGCCAGCTCCATTCACAACCTTTGGGGAAGCCCCAGCTCATGTGCCAACATCAGCGCATGGCCTCCCTGCTCCAGAGGATTTGCACAGGAACCGTCTTTGGAGCCTTTTTTTGCCCTTGGCATGTCTGCTTTTGAGTTTTGTGCCAAGAAGGCATCTCAGAGCTTCTAGAAAAGCAGAAATACTGAAAAAAGGAATGACTTTTAGAGTAGAGCTGCAACAGTAGTGAATATTTGTAAATGATTCTGACAGCATTCTTGGCATCTGGCTGGCAATTTCATGTAATCAGATTTCTCCTTTAGTTCCTGTTATGTTAATTTATTGGTTTGTGGATCTGAAAAATTGCAGCTCACACTCTGTTCAGCTTCCAGGTTCAGGCTCATCGTTTTAAAAACTTCACTGTGCAATATGGAAATCTGTGCTTTTTAATGCAGGTTTTAACAATTGCAGTTAAATTATTTGGGGCGGGGGGAAAGACATATGCAAGGATAACACCTGTTTTGATGCAGTTAAAGCCCTACAGCGGTATATGGATAAAATACTTCTAGAAAACCTTGCTCTGTAGACTTTAAAATGATTACAGGACCAAAGGGGCTGTAAGTAGTTAGTCCCCGGAAAATAGATTGGTAATGATGGAAACAGATTGATTTGAACTAACTATGGCCCAGGTGCAATGGAAGGTGTATGATGGTGGCATTTAAAGACATAGAAGAGTAATTGGGGAGACAGGTGCTGCCTATGCTGAAACTTGCCTGTTGTGGTGTACACAAACTGAGGTAAAACTGCTGGAGCAGTGCAGTGGCTCTAAAACAGGATCAATTAAGTTATTTTATTTTAAAAAATGATAAATTGTGTCATTGGTTCCTCTGTCCTTTCCTGCACTAGTGTCCCTTAGCAACTGTCTTTGTGAAAGTCATAAATTCAGAATAAATCAAATACAGCACAACTCTCCCCAAAGCAAACTAAGCCTCCCATTTATTTCTTTGCCAAGTGCTCTCCTGCAGCAAACAAGTGCGGTTCTTAAATCTTTACAGCCCAGCCTGGTGTTTTCCTACAGAGAACATGTGCGGAAAATGTAGGTTCTTGCTTAGAGTGAGATTTTTTTCCCTTGTCTTCTGGGCTGGCTTGGCATTCACTCTGAGTCTGGCTTAAAGCATAATATTGAGTACCCGAGGCTTGGGCTATTGTGTACCCTCTTTCTTTCCTCTCCCCACACTCCAGATATGTTGTATCCCCTCTGTTTACTCCTGACCTTCAGTCCAGGTGGACAGGGAGGAGCTCGAAGCACAGTGTTGGGAGGAGATCTGAAGCACAGGATGGGGGAAAAAGAGGAATATGGGGTGGGAAACTTGGATGTGGGAAAGGGAGGCGCCAACAGTGCTCTAGGGTAGCAGAGGTGTCAGTGCAGCAGGGAGACCTGCTCCCGCCGAGGCTGTGGGGACAGGGGGACCTGAGCTCTGGACTGGGAGCTCAGTTCTGGGAGGTGTCAGGACACCCCTCGTGAGGGGCTGTTGCATTCCCAGTCTCCGTGCTGTCTTACGTGCATCCTCGCTGGGTGAGGCACTGCAGGATGTGCTCCCGGAGCCTGTGGCTTTGCTGCACAGTGCCTTGGACCTGCTTGCTTCTAGCCTTCCCAAGGCATTTCTTTGCCTAGTGCAGCCCCCTCTTTGCAGAAACTTTGAGAAATCTATGCAAAAATAGCCGTGCAGTTTCTGCACTCCCTCAAGTCCTTATCTGTAGCCAGGTACACCTCTTGCTACTTGCTGTTTATTTCCACAGAGAACCGTGTTAGCAGTTGCTTACTGATTTAATCTTGAAAATTAGTTCAAGAGCTTTATGAACCCCCTAATACCACTACGTTCTCCAGCCCTTAATACTGTAATGAATTACTGTAATAAATGTGAAGTTTTTGGTTAATATACTATCAGCGGAGTATCCTAAGAAACAACAGAAACCAACTAACAAAAAAGAAAAAGCCCTCCAGAAAAGCCCCACCAAACCCCTGCTTGAATGTAATTTACTCCAACCATACACGGAAAGTGTCTAATCTTTGTATTAAACCCAACCACTGCAAACAGCCCGTTGTATTAATTGACAGTGCAGAAGAAAGCGGGAGAAGCATGCGCTGAGAGCTACCTGCTCCTCAGTTTAATTTTGGGTCATTTTGTGATTCACTTGCCCTGACCCCAACCTGTTCACTTGCCTTTGTTATACTCCAGCTGCCTTAGCAGTGGGTAAAGGCAAGATTAAGATATTGTCTCCCCAATTATAAAAATCCTGGGTAGAAAAACATGTAATGACTCTGCTGTTAGGTGGGGTGGAGGGGTCACTGACTAGATTAAGACAGAGTGAGCTAAGTTCATCTGTGATAATACTGGATTGGTTTTGCTGGAGTTAGGGCAGGGATTGTTCTGCCCCAGTATATGTTGTTTCCTCCCACCTTTAATGAACTAGAGGGATCTGTCAGGTTTTAATCCAATTACTGATGACACTGGGGAAAACAGCAGCAGAAGTGGGCTGGATGGAAGAAATGTATTAACACAGAAAAATCTCATCTTCCCCCAAAGAAGTGGGCTGAGAACAAATCCTGGGAATTGTCAAGGGCCTCTTATGTTAGTTCTTCATGCAACTTAGGGTTAAATGGTTCATTTGTGATTATTTAACTGATAAAAACACAGTAAACAAAGGAGCTGGTTGCAGTTCTGAACAGGAATCGAAAGTGACTTTTTTTTCTAGCCGGTTCGCATGGGAATTAAAATGATGACAGAAAAAATAAAGTTTGGATTTAAAGAGGTGTCAGTTATGAGACACGTTTGCAGGACTCCTGTGAACTAAAGAGAACAGTGTTATCCAGAGCCACCAACAAATTTGCCTCCAAGGGCTTCAAGAACAAATTTTTTTTTTAAAGGAGAAACATTACTAATATGTTTACTTTGCTCATTCTGTTACAAAGAACCATTTCCAGTTATTTTCTTATTTCCAATGACTTTTATCCTATTTGCAAATCTAACATATGCACATAATGTTAAGTGAACAGTACCTAAACCGCTTACTGCCCTGGCGCGCTTAGGATTTTGCTTGACGCTACTGGTGGGCTGTCTGGTGGGACCGACGGTTTGTGTTTCTACTCCTTGCTTGCGTGATTCCCACCTCACAGCATTCAGGGTAGCCACAAGAATGAAAAGTTTGAGTAGTTGCACAAATATCCATGCAAAATGCATGCGTAGGAGTTTCCCATTTTTCTTGCTGCGAGGATATCCTGGCAGCCAAGAGGAACACAAACGCTGACAAAAGATGAGAGCTCAGATATTTGGCTGAGTGCTGCTGGGGTTCACACGACTTTGCTCACCCTGGTCCCCTCAAGCAGCATGCCTATTAACAGCATGTTTTAAACTGTGATTTATTCCCTAATATGACTGTTTGCAACAGTCCTAATTGCTTAAGCTATGCAGATTTTTTAAGCCCATGACCCACTTGAGCACCCCTTGAAGTAGTTTAGTCCCAAGTGGGTGGCGATGAAGAAAGCAAATCCCAGGCCAGGTCTGGGGAAGGTGTTTCACCCCTGTGCCATGGGCAACGGTCTGACTGTCATGTTTAGAATTCACTGCTGTGACTTTTGGCAGCTTCAATTTAATTCATAGGTGATAATGAGGCTGGTTCAAGCCTGGCACCCCGTGGATGAGGTCTTTCCACCGTTGTTCTGCCTCTTTTAGACAGGTGGTAAAAAATGCATTTTGTAGTATGACTGATGTCTGTTCGGTTACTATATTTAAAGTCTAATAGACTTTTAGAAATGCTGTCTTAGCCAGCAGGGTTTAACTTCATTAGTTTTGAAACAGGAGAGAAATGTTAGCCACTGTGCAGTCTTTGATTATGCTCTGGGGAATTTCCTAGGGTTAAATTAACCGCAGGGGAACCCTACCCTTGTTCTTTGAATGCCAGTGAAACATATTGAGAAATACAGGGGAAAAAATAATTATAAAATTGAAATATAAAAACTATAAAGTTCATCTTATGTATAATCCCTAGTGCACAGTAAGTTCTGTATACTTGCACCATTTAATGTTAATTATACCATTTATTTTATATTTTGTTTTCGCTTTATAAAAAGAGTCACACCACCGACAATAGAATTTGACCATAAAGGGAGTTTCAGAAAACTACCATTTCACCAGACTTGGTTTAAATTCAGGAGGGAGATAATTTAGCCACTAAATGTCCTGCCTTATCCACAGCGTCACTGGAGAATTACTCTCCAGAATCGCTTTCATCCCCCAGCTGCTAACAATTTAGCAGTGCTGCTTGCCTTTAATTAATCTCTTTGAATCTACATGTAGAAGGTCAGTGTCAATGACTACAGCAGAATGAGCAGAAATTTTTGTCCAAAAAATACATTTTGGAAGATGCAATATCATTGGAATCAAAAGTGGTTTTTGACAGATTTTTTTTAGTTATACTTGGAAAATATGAAATGAAAGATAGTTTCTATTTTCATATATCAACAAAGTTTTCAGTAATTTAGTTTCTAAAAAATTAAAATTAGCCAGTTTTGGTTTTCTTTTCATCTACTGATTTTCTTCTTATCTCCTCATCCTCCCCATTTCAAATAGAAAATAAAGGGTGGAGGGCAAAGTATGGAGTTCACACATGTAAAAGTGAAGAAATCCCCTTTTCTTCCTCACAGAAGAGTTAGAAAAAAATGTAAGAAAGCCCATGAATTTAATGTTTTCTTCCATTCAGCACTCTTAAAAATGTTCCTCTCTTTTTGTACTGAAAAACAAGTTGATGAAATTATGAAAATCTACACATCTAATATTAGTATTTTTGCATTGCCAAAACCCAACCCAATCCTCAAGTCAACATTAACATTGTAAACAATGCAAAAGAAACACAATTTTTTTAAAAAAAATTACAATAAAATAAAACTGGTAGAAGTTTTCCTTTATTTTTTCCATTTTCTTAATGTACCAATAAACTAGGATTTCTGCCCAGCAGGTACAAAGCCTGAAAAAGAACTGGATTCTATATAAGACTGAGAAAGAAACAGTGCAAATGTATTTTTTCTCAAATTGCATATAGTACTTAATACAAAACCATCTACCTAATCCCTAGACTGCTCTTCTTTTTTGCTCTGTTGTAGAGATTCTTACAACAATCTTTACCACCTTTTCTCCTGCCTGATCTTATGCTACAATTTTAAGGAAACAGTCCATATATCTTCTCACAAGACACATATCAAAACCATGACTTTAAAAAATATATCCGTGTGTACATCCTATGCAAGAAACGTGGTATGTGCTTAAATGCTCAATGCAAGCTGGATGCAGACTCTACCTTGTAAAAGCTTGTAAAAGGACATGCTTCACATGGCAAAATCTAGTGAAAGGAAAAGCTCAACATGAACAACCGACCTATTCTCTGCCAGTACTGGAGAGGTATATCTATAACGATGCAGATGAAGGTCAGACAGGTACAGAGAGAGCATAGGTCTAAAGATTTCTAACCTGTGCTATTTAAACATGTTGGGCTTGTGGCACGCGTGCGTCATTTATTTATCCCTCTGCATTTTCTTAGCTTCTCTAATTCCTTGTGATCTGTGCCCTTTTTGCACAGAATTCACATTGCACTTAGCTTTTACCTACTGCTTGTCCATTTACGACTGCCAAAAAGATGGTATTTCACCATTTTCCAGACTACAGGATATATGGAAACTGGCTGCCATTTTCTCTCGTTGGGTAATAGGAGATGCTTCTGGCAGTCTTCACCCACACCTACACTCCTATTTCAGTACAATATCCTTTCAGCAGTGTGCAGGTTTCAGACTAGACTTGGCAAACCTATTTGCTGACAAAAGGCTAAACCACAATACCAAATGAGAAAAAGAGCATGGCAATACATTTTTCAAGACCGATTTGGATGGTCTGGGGTAGCTTATGACTTCATTGCCATTATTTCAACCCCACACAGCCCTGTAAGGTAGGATGTACAATATTGCTTCTATTCCAGAGATGGAAAAACAATTAGTTGATTTAATTCAGTCCTAAAGAAGAATGATTCGACACTCGAGCTTCAAACCAGAACTTCATTATTCCTGGCTTTACAATGAGTCTGTAGCTGCAGCTCAAATAACATGTCTTTCCCTATAGCGCCCTTGCACAAAGAATAAAAAATGATTAGGAAAAAGTAGTCCTTGAACTGAAAACCAGAGATTTTTAGAGAAAATCTGCAAAAGATGGGAATTTGTTATGTAACGGGTTTCCAAAATAAGACTAGCCCTAACTTACTCTAGGTTCTGTTAAAAACCCAATTAGAAGATAGGGAAAAAAGTCTTTCAGCAGGGCACGTTTTGAAAGAAAGATATAATAGGTGGAAGAAAGCAGAAGAATAGGATAAACCACAGGAGAGAATGAAGATACGAATTGGTAGGTATTGTAAGATAAAATGATCCATGAACTTGGGTTATGTGTGCTATTTAGAAAGAAAGACACCGGAATACAGAGGTCAGCGTGGATGACTAAGGAATACAAAGGGTCAGCTTGGATATAAAGGCGTGCGTGTAAGAAAGAAAATGGTTGGTATCAAGCAATACCAGACAGATCCTGGGATGAAGTTAAGACAGCATAACACAAAAGAACAGTGAAAGAAGAGACTGTGAAAAGAGTACTGACTATGCTAAAATAAATATTTCTTTTTTAGATGCCGGAGAGCGATATGGTCATGTAATCTGCATATTGCCATCACAGTTGCTATAGCGAGTGTAATGTACTGTATTTTTTTACCACCAGGGAGACTGTTGCAACAGACAGGGAGCTACATTAGGAAGTTGTGCTTAACAAGTCATGTGTGATTTTACTGTCAAACTGCTAAGTGCCGTTCTCCTATGGAAGAAGGCTGCGAGGACTTTCTAGGAGTTGATAAACACCACATGATGCAGCTTTCTGGGAAAAACAGAATCCTTTGAAGCATTTCCAGCAAAATCCTTGGAGAGGCAAAGCATATTTTCAGATGCATGATTCTAGGTTAAACAGCTATGTCCCCCACTTGTTTACAAAGCAGCTCGACAGCTGCTGTGAGCCACTGGCCCCCTTTGGACAGACAGGATACATTTGGATCTGTCACACCGAGCCATGGCGCGCCTCCGCTGCATTACTCTACAAAGATCTCATCGGAGATCTGCTGCTGGCAAGACTAAAAGCCTCGCCAGCTTTAAAGGCGCCAGATGATTAGTTTCATTCCCGCTTTAAGTTTCCTTGTTGTTTTTAACTCTGAAGTTGGGGGAAACGTTTTTAGTGGTGAAATTGGTCCTGGGAAAGCTGTACCCTGCTTTATGCATGAAGAATAAGATATAAAAATAAACAGCAGCAGCTGGTTGTTGGCAGGGAATGGACTCTTTAACAGAAGGGAAGAAAGACCTGAAGTCTGTTTGGACACAGAAACACAGAGTGTCCAGTCTGAAATGAAGAAGTTTCATGAAAAGAGCAGAGGAAAGGTTGGCATTGCAGCCATACTTCAATATTTGGGGAATTAGGCTGAGATACAGCTCCCGAGCTGTGAAGCCCAACCATCGCTCCCTAAAGTGCCACTGGAAACAAGGACACCTTGTAGACACCGGCGGGACAGAAGTGAGGGACAGAGGTTTAAATCTCGTCTTGCAAATGAAGGCAGGTGCCTGGGTGTGGCCCCTCTCTTGTGGAGGGGGCTTAGGGTGATTTGGTAAGCTCAGCGCATCTCTCTACCTAACGAGGGGCACAGCTGGTCACAAAATGAGGCCCGTTTGGAAATTCCTCTTTTTTAGTCCAGGTTTCCTCTTCCTGCCATGGCTGTGCTGCTGCTGGGGAACAAGAGGGAAGCAGGACAGGAGCAGTGACCGGCCAGGGCCACTGCCTCCCACCACACCTCTCGGAAGCATGTGCCTGCTGGCACGGCTGAAGGATGGATGCAAGAGAAAGGTCTAGGGCTGTTTTGCTGCTCTGCTTGTTTTTCCTGCTAAGTAGCTTGTGATCAACTTTTACTACAAAATGCTACTTGTCCAGCAGTCCTTCTGCACTCTTCTTATAAAGGCTGTAGTGATGCTTTACCCCCGTGTAATCTGCTATTTGATGCATTTAGGCTTCCACTTACCTCCATGCAACGTATTCCTAGTTTCTTCTTGCCAGCAACATTTTTCTCCTAGCCAAGCCAAAGGAAAACTGTGGAGACAATATATCTCTCTTGGGGAGAGCTGCTGTCCGGGCCCAGCGCTGCATGTCCATCGGGGAGGGTGGCAGCAGACCTGCTGCCTCTGAAGCCCACAAATCACAGGTGGCCGGTCCCTTGTAGTCAGCGACAATATTGTTTCCTTTGCCCACCTTACCAGCGAGTGGTCATAGCAAAAATTATTACTGATGGCATCTGACAGGCCTACATCATGTTTTGACATTAGCTTTTAGCTACTGGGTTTTTTTTTTAATAGCTGCCAGTGTGTTCAGTCAAATACCTGTCTGTCACCTCAATCAGACAGGCCTTAATGTGTCTGTGTTATGGAAGAGGACCTCGGCGTCTTTCCAGCACTTTATTATACTCCCAGTATAGCTTTTTATCACAAATTCCTCGCACATAGCTGTCCCTGCTCCACCACAGAAATCTTCCGAGTTGGCAGCTCTAGTGTCTGCTGCCATTAATCTTCTCCGTGCTGTGGAGAGCGGGGCACCGGGTGATTTATGGCAATTACCTGCTCTGATGCAGCGGAGCTCAGGTGAGTTGGGTTGAGTCGTCGTTGCTGGTGTGAGTTTTGTCCCCAAGCAGCCCAACAAATATGCCTCTGTACACCTGCATTTACTCCCGTCGAACATCACTCAGTTAAACAGGGGGAGGGAATATGCATTTTAATCGCACTTTAAAATAGTACTGAGGTGGTGGCACACTGGTAAGTGAAAGGTTAAACACTTTGACACCAATTCAGAATTAAAAGCTGTAATCAAATGTCTTTGTTAGTTTGTGAAAGCAATATTTTCCCAGGAAGGCTATATAATGCACATCTTTCACCTGCGATTTCCCAAGCTAAGGAAGTTCTAGCTTTTATTTTAAGTGTCATTCTCAGGTTTTACTCCTGATTTTCTGTTCTTTGAACTGGCAGGGACCTGGAGTGATGTGTGGGAAGTGAAGGTTGTGCCAAGCTGAGATCAGTATTGATGCCTTGAGCCAATTAAGGAGCAATGTTAATGGGCTTTCCAGGAATCCTCCTCAGCCTTCCACACCAGAAAGGATGATGCCCACAACACAAGGCTGAGCTGAGCATTTAAAACCCAGAGAAATAAGAGCAGACCTTCAAGTCTTCATTATTAAGCAGCTTCCCTACTGGTTGTGGTGAAAGGGAAGTGTGTTTTATAATAGGAAGACATATAAGCGCTTTCTCCTCTTATGAAGATTCATATGGGTGCAGGAGTGTGTGTGTGTGCGCGCAGGTGTGTGTTACAGCATCTCAATAGCTTATATCCATTGGGCATTAAGCTGACTTCTACATTTCTTTTTCCCTGCTGCTGGGAATTTTATTTGTTTAATGTCAGTGGGGAAAATGGAAGGTAAGATGAATCTTATGAATAGGCTTGGGTATAGAGGAAAGGAGGTGAATTTAGGAGGGGTTATGCGTATGCAGTAGGCTGAGTGCATGCACCCATTTGGAGAAGGGCTGCAGGAAGAAGTGGGACCAGCTGCTGAAGGAGCAAGGGTGGCTGAGGAGGGCCCTGGGGAACCCGCACACCAAGAGGTTTGGGGGAGTCTGGGGCTGGCACGTGGCTCTGTGGAGGTGGGTTGGCCCTGACCTGCTGCCGCTGTCCGTTTTCACATGGGAAATCACAGGGGTGAAGGGCAACTGGGCAGTCATACTGATGTGGGACATGCTTATTTGGGAATAAAGAGCAGCTTTTTCTTGCTTAGCTTGAGCTGTTTCCAAAGCAGCCTAAGTTAAGCTGGAAAAATGTGCTCGTTCGGGAATGTGAATCTGTGAGGGCCTTACAGGAATATAAATATAGCACCTTATCTTGCACTGTAATAAACTCCCACACAGACAAGCCCGGAGGCAAGCGGAAAAAGCGAAGGCAGGGCTATTCATGATACCCCTGGTGTCAGCTACAGTCACACGTGGGCATGTGGGCAGCTGGAGCCGACATATGCTCGTAGCAATTAACATATGTACGTGGAGCTTGGCCACACAGAGCTGCAGCACAAAGAGCCCGGTCAAAGCGACGTTCACCAGGGCATCCTTTGGCCATTGAGCCTTCTATTGAATGCTGTGTGTGATCCACACTGTGACAATATGTAGTAAGCCTGGTACCACCTTTAATGCGCAGCCGTGGCTTTCCTCTGGGATGCCCCGCTTGAAAGCCCAGTTTTGGTACAACCTGCTTGAAGCAGGTGAGTCTAGAGCATAAAGGAGTTTTTGGGCTATGTTTCTTCCCAGTGGCTGGTTCCTGGGTGAGGACCCCACATGCTCTCCCAGCTATGGGACTGAGGGCTTCCAGCATCCTCACTCCTTGGGGGCTTTCAGGCCAGTCCTAGTATTTGAGGTGGCCCAAAATAGCTGCGTAACAGTGCTCTCAGAAGCAATTCTGTTTTTTAAACACTTCACTCTTTTAGCTGTCTAGGGCCATCTCCAACCCAGAGCCTTGTCATAATCTGGTGGCATGCTGGTGTTTGTTTACAAGATAAACTAACAGCCTCTTTCCTCTCATCTGCTGCCCCTGCTTCGAACTTGAAATGGGAATTATCTGTGTGTGTCAGAACCAGAAGAGTCAAAGCCTCCTTGGAGATGCCTTTTGGGCCTCTCTTTTTTGCTACCTTGCAAACATCTTTCTATTTTAAGGGATGGCAACCCAGCACCTAATCTTCCAGAGGCACATGTATTGCTCCCAGGGAGGCATGTTAAGAATGAAGGAACTCATTTTTTTTTTTTTAAACCCCTGCCATGGGTTAGCCCACTTCTGCTTATCAGTCTACCTCAGCACTTGGTGTTTGAAATCTGGATCAGAATTTTTCAGCTTTCAGGCCCTACACATGATTTTTCAGCAGTGGCCTCATTTGCTTTCAAAGCAGTTGAGTGAAAATGCATCCATTTTGGGGTTTGTGCATCTGTAGCTAGACATATAAGAGGAGAGGCCTTACTATTTCTTTTTTTCTGAACTGATGTTTAGTGACTGTATTAAAAGGCCACACACAAGCTCCTCTCTTATTTGCATATCAATACTTAGCCTATTAGAGGCCAATGAAGTGAGGGTCTCGCAGTACATACCCTCTCACAGCGTGACGCTCAGACTTCCCATGACATCCTTTCTTCAGCTTTCATGTCAGTGAATATTATATTGTGATGCCTTGAAGCCAGGATAAACTGGGGCCGTTAAATGTTCAGATGTATGCTCAATCTGTGAAGCTCACAGCTGCTCCACTCTTTTGATAAAGCTAGTAAGCAAAATTAGTAAATAAAATAAATGCTCAAGGTTCATTTGTTACACCCCCAATACATGAATGAGAATAGAATTGAGGACATCAAAGAAAAATAAAAAACAGGTTAGTAATAACATGTTCCCCTTAGGCCTCCTGCTTAACCTAAATGTTATGTTAAAGGGATAAATGGGTGAACTGAATTATTATACACAGTTAAAAGCCAGGAATGAGATTTGAGATCACACCCCTGTTAGTAAGATCAGCATTACCTCCTTAAGACAAAAACTAGTAAATATTTTGCTGAGAAAAAAATAATGTTTAACATGCTTGTGAATTTTATTTATTATTTACCTAGCACAGTGAAATCCTGAAGAGGCCCATGAGGCTGGAGCAAGGTCACTCTCCTTTCCTCCTGCTCCCCGTACCCCTCGCTTGTCTGTGCGCCCCAAGAAGGGGTGAATCTGCTGTGGCCGCCTCTGGTTGAAACAAGATAGGAAGGCTCCCTGGGAAAGGAGGTTTGCAAAGAGATCTGGGACAGAGAACAAAACTAAACTGGGTGTTAACTTCCCTGTGATGGAGGTGGTGGAGGGATGGGGATGAGGTGGTGTTAGAAGTCACCATCAGCTCATGGTGGCTGCAGCTGGTGAGGAAGAGGAGGGGAAGGGGGCAAGGCGTCCATGGGAGTGGGGCAGGAGGGATGGGGCCGCCTACTTTGTCTGAGGGAGGGGATGGGAAGGGCTGGGTGTGGGGCTCCCAGCACGTCTGCCACATGAGGATGGAGGAGGAAGGTGGCTCCAGCAGATCGTTTTAAGTCCTCCACTCTCCCAGTGCTGCAACACCCCTGAAAACACATGGCTACCTCTCTCCCTCCTACTAGACTGTGGATCAAGAGGAAAATACCTGCATACATCACTAACTCATACTGCTGCTGGATTAAAATGTTTTAAAGCATACATTCCAGAGGATACCTGCTTGAGACAATATTCCTCAAGGAGGCTCACAGAGTTAGACTAATGAGGTAACCTCATATGATGGTGACCAAGGGCATGGCCAGAGGAAAAAAATCTGTGGCAATGACGGTCTTTGGCAGTATCACTTGTGGGACAATCTTGAGGCATGAGTGTGCTGACAAGTGTTGCAAAAGTGTTGCACTGAGAACCTCCTCATGAGCGTCCACCCGCACTCAGAGCTGTCGTGCTGAACTGCAGTTATTGCATTCACTGTTACAAGTAAGCACATTAGAGAAACTCCTGCAAGCCTTCACAAAATTAAGGTACTACTGCCCCAAGCACTGGCCAGCCCTCTGGTGGAAAACTGTCTTCCAGAGAACTGAGATTAAGCACACAAATTACTGGAAGAAAAGAGCTACTTTCTGTGAGGAGGTATGGAAAAAAAGAAAAAAGATTTTTTTTTTCTGCCTCTGCTTTCTTCAAAGACAGTGGAGTGTGTCAGGTTGGTATGTTGCAAGGTGCAGAAGTTGTATATTTTTTAAAGAATATCAGAAAAAACAAGACAGAGATTGAATAAATCCAAAAGTGATTTTACACAGAGCATGCAGAAGAATAAGATAAATGAAATACTGGAGATGATACACACTAGATCTGCTGATTGGAGGAGGCTGCATTTCTCTCTTGTAGCCTGTGCTGCTTAAGTATAATATGACTCATGTCCCTGTGAAATATTCACCTCTATTTAAACCCACTGTCTCCTCTTTATAGTAAAGACAATTAATTAAAAAAAACCCTCTTATAATTGGAGTATCAATGGCAGAATAATGGATTGCCTGGGGAATGGTGATCAGATAAGCTGGAGTCTTATAAAGGTCAGTTGATACACGAATATGAAAAATAGGATCCAGCAACAGACACTTACATTTAGGAATATGCTTTCTCATAAAAAGGGACTGATAGTATGAAGTGATTGTATCCAAAACCTCTGCTTAAATACAGAGGAAATGGAGTGAGAAAGCACAGTATTATTGCAATTCTGGGGTTGAAGACTGTGTTCTAAAAAATAAAAAGCATCTGAAGTTTAAAGTTAATTCATCAAATTTCTCTCATCTACAGTACATGTTCTTTTTTTTCTCCCTCCAGTGTTTGAATGTACCACTTGCAGTGTTAACACTAACTCCTAATCTGATTTTATGTATGCTTAACTTTACACTCTATGAGTTCTCATTAAAACTCAAAATGTATAAATTTAAACACATGCTTAGCTCTTTGCAGAATTAGGGTTGCATGTTGTGAAATACATAAGATATATAATACAGCTGCATTAAAATTACAACAGAATTCCTGGCTGGATTTTCCTGGTCACTTTTGTTATTTTAATGCAGTTTTAAAGGTGGATACCTTTAAAGATTGTGCTACATGTTAAAATCTTAGTTGCAATTTTATAACAGAACAAACTATGCCTAAAAAAAAATCTTTGACAAATACAATTCATTTTCCCATTTTGAAATTATGCATGAGTAACTTACAATTATATCAAATGTATTTGAGATTTTATCCCAAATTTTTCTGAATCTAGTTGAAAAGCACTTCACTGGGAATGCTCAGGGTATGGCATTTCAGATGCTTCTTGGTTTTGCCTGGGCAAGCAAGTCACAACTTCCACCAGACTTTTTTGAAAAAGTCACTGATATTCCTGTAAATCTCATAATTTTAATGAGCTTTCCTGCCAGTGAACTCATTTCCTATATTGCCAGTAGAAACAGAACCATGGAAATGTGAACACCCTCGAAGCAAAACGAATTAGAGGGAATGCACACAGCTAATTTTGAAGATATACTCGGCCACCTCTAAATCAGAAGCAGTGGAAGATTTCCCACCCTGCCTCCAAGCAGAGGTCCGCCAGATATGGCTATGGGAGATATTTCACAGCAGGGCATAGGAAATCTTGTAAAACAATTTCTTAATGATCTAACTCAAAGGAAATTCTCTTCTTAATTGGTTTAGTGGTGGACTTGGTAATGTTAGGTTAGTGCTTGGACTGGATGATCTTAAAGGTCTTTTCCAACCTAAACAATTCTATGATTCTATGATCTATGTAGCCATTGCCCTGTGGCATGGGAATGCCCTTCTCTTCATTTGTCTGTCTTATCTAATATCAGTGTGGGTTTTCCATTTTCCACAGAAGTGCATAACTCTTTTTTTCTAACGCTGCCACGCTGTTGGCCTCAATGACAAGAATCTCATTTACAGCAATCTCACAATATATCCCTCCCTTTCCTCACTGGAGCGTGTTTAGCAGCCTGAGCGATGGAGAGTAGCTTCTGGTGGCTGCTTTCAGATTTGGTGAGCTGATAACAAGTCAAGAGCAAGATAAAATCACAGATATCTAAGACATCTGTATATTAGTTGCCATGATTTTAAGCCAGTTTTGAACACCCTTTGACAACTCCCCAAAAAGACCCAGGAGGAGCGACCGATGGGGCTGATGTGCAGTGTGAGGGGCACCTGCCTCAGCCCTCCCATGCTCCTGGGAGGCAAAACTCTAGCTCCAGATCTCTCTAATCTGGCTGCAAGAAATAAGTCTGCTCAATGGGGAGAGAAAGGAAAGTGAGGATGGAAAAAATGAAAACAAAACACTGGCTGGTCATAGAATCAAAGGAAAATTAAAACTAAAGAAAGGATTCAACATCAGGAGACTGTTTGGGGACCATTGCTTCTGCACAATACCCCTTGGCTAAGACAGACAGAGTTATAAAGATTTCATCGAATTTCAGGCCAGAAGGGGACCATTGCGATCAGTTACTCAGACTTTCGCGCCGCTGTTAAGGAAGCTGATGCAGCCAGCTTTGCCGCAAGGCATCCCCGGTGAGATGGCAGACTGAACGCTGAAGGTCACGGCCTCTCAGCCAGCCTGACACTTTGAAGGCTGGGGAATGAAGCAGGCAAGGGCTCCCTCCCATTGCATGTGCAGAGCCCTCTTGTGTGCTTGTCTCTGTGTCAGTATTTCCCCTTTGCCCACGGCCGTTCCCTGGACTACCATGACTTTCCCACCTCCGCCCTAAGTTGCTACCTGCCCCTGTTGCCTGCCTAGCCAAAATCAGGAGGAAAACATTGCCTCACAAAGTGGTTGGGTATAGTTTTCCTCCAAAAAAACCCATACCTGTTGGCTCCTGCTTGCTTTTTTGAGAAGCAAGGGCAACCTGTGTGCTGTCAGGGGTAGGAGGCAGGTGGGGTGAGGCTTCTCCATGGTAGCACAGGCGGAAAAGACACCTTCTTTTTACTTGCTTTACTTTACTTTGATTTGTCTCATCTTCTGAACATGCACAAATCAGGAAAGGACTTGCAGGTGGTATATTTTGTCCGTGCAGTCTGTCAAGACCTCATTAGAGCCATGGTTTGGTATGCCGGAATCCCTGGTGGGACCTCAGAGGCTTCCCTTGCACAGTACCAGCTGCATGCTTCTGCTGCCTGTGCTCCTGGAGCAGCACCTGCCTTCACCTGAAGCTGCCATGGAAAGAACCAAGCATTTCAGTGCTTTCTCAGCTCATCTTCATGTTTTGCACATTCCTCTTAACAACAGCAGTGAAGATTTTAACGTAGCAACCACGTTTTTATATGTGACAATAACAGATTTTGTCTTATATTTTACAACACATGCTAACAGCTGTTTACAAAGTAGTGCTGGAGGAATGCAGTCCAGTGGGTATACTGACTATTCCTTTATCCAGAGGGATTACACTGTGGTGAACAGCATTTGGACTTTAATTTAGTATGCATCCAGCCGAATTATGCGATTAGCTGATAAGCAATAAACCAGAACAGAAACACATGCAGTCAAATGGTGCCAGATAAAAAGCATATGATTCTTGTACAGTTTCTTATAATATTGTAAAGTTAAATTATAAATACGTAGTTATATGGAATTTAGCTATCTTACTGTATATCTATACTTCTGGTGCACTATCTGTGTACATATATCTGTAGCTATATGTATAGAGCTGCGCTGATTTCAGGGTCTTTATATTACCCATTAAATAATCTTTTTTTCTTTTTACTTTAACTATACCAGACTTCAAATGCTGGCACAGAGCAGTGTTTTTCTGTCACTTAAAAGAGGATATAAGAGTTAAAAGAGAGTCTTCTATTAAAAAAAGTTTCAGAGAAAAAGCCTCTCCCAGCAGAAACAGCTCAGTGATTTTTTAGGAACAAACAGAAAGAGATTTTTCGTTGGCGCTAGGACTTTTTACAATTATGGGGCTGCCCCTGCCCACATCCCAGCCCCTCTGGCAGTGCTGCCTCTCCCCAGGATGGAGGGGATGGGGACAGGGATGGGAGGACAGCCTCCCTCCTTCTCCTGCCCTGCTGCAAGGGAGTGGGGCGGAAAGAGCTCTGACCAGCACTTTTGTCCCTGAGCACCCCAGCAGGCTGCTGGGCCTAGGAAAGAGAGAAAATAGGGCAGGGAACCAAGCTGAGAGGTTTGTCATCCCACCAGAGGCTCCTGACTGTGAATTTCATCCTTTACACCATCGTGGGACTGACTGCAGTCCCCACCACCAGCCTGCTCCTTATGAGAAACCAAGGAATACGAAATACTGTGCTATGGACCAGCTGTGGACAGGAGCTGGGTTTTGACATATTAATGTGTATGGACTTGGATAAAATGAGGTCTTGAGTGTAACAAACAGGGCACCCTAAGTTGATGGATGCTGCTTAATCCACCTGTGTGTCACCATCCTGCCTGCACACAGGAGTAAGATCCTCTCCATCCCTCTCCATCCAAGAGGGATTGTGTTTTTACCTTTCTAGTTTTATCCCTTTGCTTGATATTAAAGTGATCCGGTGCCCTGGCAAAGCTAAAAAGGAAACAAGTCTTTCCTGGTTCTCTTGTTTCACAAGACACAAAGCATTGGCCACATTAAATAAGATGATTGGAAAGAAATAGTGAACAGGCGCTAGCATGGTGATCACTATTCATCCTCCGTGCTGTGTGAGGCCGGAGCCTTATGGGAAATAGCATGTACAGAGGTAATTAAAACTATATGGCTGTATATGCCTAAGTAGGCCAAAAAATGACTGCAGGCAATTCTTCCAAAACGGTGCAATAGGAAAGTTCTTGACCTCAACATGAGGCTCAGATTAGGCAGAGAAAATTCCATGTGATCCCAAGTATGTAGACAAATAGACTTAGATAACAAAATATAATTTGGTTAAGCATGCAACCAAAAATATGTAAAAATAGTAATTAAAAACATTATAATGCAACTAATGTATTTGCAGGTATTGTAATGATAAAAGGCTGTTGAATAGCTTTCATTTTTTAAAGCGCTCTCCTTTCTCACAGATGAAAATAAGTAAGCAGCGCTCCCTCTCTGCCTTTCAACAGCTTAAAAAAATTGTAGGGTTTATATGAAAAAAAAATCTTACAAATATTTAGCCAGCTTGTTTTTTAATTTGGAATGCGAATTTGCATCAACCCCTCAGAACAGCAGGAGGTCTGTAGTCCGTTCTGTATATAGAATCATAGAATCATAGAATATATATATATATATATAACCACACGTATTTATTTTTTCCATATTTTTGTTTTCTGGAAAATTTGCAGTAGATTTTAAAAATATTTTCATCTATTTTTGATACATAAACATGCAGAAAAAGAGAGAGAGAATGAATGCCTATGAATTATGTGATACTCTAAAACCGTGTTTCCAAACGCATTTATCTGAATTCAAGCTGTGACTTAATAGCTGTAGTTGTATCAACACTGTATCAGTTTACCATACGAGGAAAATATATGAAATGAGACATAACCTACTAAGGTCACTTCAGGGGCTACCACTGAGTGGAAAATGAATGCTAATATTTTCAGATTTAACATGGCTAAGCTAGTCAGAACCAATAGTTTGGGGCTGAATTCTGAAATGCCCTCGGTGAAAGTAATGCAAGGGGGATGGTCAGTGAGATGGAATTATTAAAAGATAGGGTGGAGCCAAGCCCAGCCATATGGTGAATGCCATAACCGGGGCAGACCTGTCATGGCCAAGCAAGCTGGGAATGCAGGCGAAAAGAAATTGTCCTGAAAGAACAACATGCATCCCGCCATGAAGAAATGAGGTCAGAGGGCTGTGGGCAACGCGTTGGCCAGTGACTGACACTTGCACTGATGAAAGACAACACTGGAAGTTGAGCCCCAGCTATGCAAAGTTGATTAGGGTAGATGGGACCCTTCATCATGCCTTAAAAAAATCATCACAGCTCAAAACACTCACTTCCAATATGCCTAATAAAACCCTCGGTCATTCATGCAAGTTGGATGAGTAACAGATCTACCAGCAAAATATCTGCATAACTGGGTACATCAGACATAGCTGTTCTTAACATACAAACCCAAAGACCTTTCTACCAACAAAAGAAGTGAGGGTCTCTGTCTTGCTGCAAGTATGTCAGAAGACTGAGGCTTACTGTAGACATTCTTCATTTTTCTTCAGTTCTATTTTTTTGGTGAAGGAATTTATGCATTAAAAATGCATAAGCATATTTATCTGCTTGTTGGTAAATATTATAGTCAACAGAATCATTAACTAGGTATTTAATTATCTACCAAAATTGGGGCTCAGGCCTCAAATACTTTATTGGTTGACTCTATTAATGACTCTGGTGGGGTGACTAACCTGAGCAAAATTTACTTCAGGTGCTTTCAGAACCCAGTTCTCATGCAGCAAAAATTGCCATGCAAGCAGCCCAACCCAGTGCTCCCCCGTTTGCACTGGAGCACACTCTAGATCACTGCCTGGTCACTAAGGGGGATCTACATGGCTGGAAACACCTGAGCTGGTGCTGACTCCAGCTACTTCTTGTAGTGAGGTGGGTGTTGGTCTCTTCTCCCAAGTAGTTAGCGATAGGACAAGAGGAAATGGGCTTAAGCTGCACCAGGGGAGGTTTAGGTTGGAAATTAGGAAAAATTTCTTTACGCAAAGGGTGGTCAAGAATTGGAACAGGCTGCCCAGAGAGGTGGTGGAGTCACCATCCCCGGAAGCGTTCAAAAAACGGGTAGATGTGACACTTTGGGACATGGTTTAGTCTAGTCTACCCTTGATTGGCTTAGAGTAGACTTGGTAGTGTAGGTTAATGGTTGGACTGGATGATCTTAAAGGTCTTTTCCAACCTAAACGTATGATTCTATGATTCTATGATTCTTGTGTCCATGTGGTCAGCACTGCACTGATGTGGTCTAGTTCAGAGTTGGCTTGTCTAGTGTCAGTCCCATGATCTTTGCAGCAGTCTACGGTATAATACAGATGACGTATCTTTATTACCTGCTTCTTTTTGCTAATAACCAGAATTGCATGAGGTTCTAAAAATTCAAAAGTAACTCATGGCAAATTAACCTGGTGCTTCCATGCACATCTGCAAAGACAAACCATCTCGTGCCAGGATGCCATTGAAGGAAATGCTGGGTTTAGTACTGATCAGGTGAGTGTATCTCTGAACTTTGAGTATAGAAATGAGAACAAAAATCAGTCCATTAAATCCAGGAAGACAGGTTCCTTGTTAAGCAACAATCATTGTCACTGCACTCTTGGGCTAAGTCTTCCATCTAACTCACACTACAGCTACTGACTACATGCATGAGCATGCTCATGTTCTTATATCTATAGTATAAATCCATTACACATTGTTGCAGTTACGGTCATTCAGTTTTTTGGTCTGGTTTCTTTTTTGGCATGATACAGATCAAGTTGTCATGTTTGTACAAGCAAACTATATGTACGTGGGACCGTTCTCCAGTACTTGAGCAAGCTGGCATGGAATAGGTTGCACTTGTATTAGTAGACTCTCTTATCATCTGCACAAGGTGATCATATCCAAACAGTGCAGCAGAAATGGTTCCTGGCCCATGGTAGCTCCTAAACCATGCCTGGAAACTGTTTGGGAGAGCACTTGCTGGCCTGGGCCAAAGCTCTGCTGGGGGCAATTTACCTGTACAGATGATGGAACACCATGGCTGGAAACACTCCTTGGCATTATTTAGTTTCCTGGTATGGATGTAATTAGTCTGACCTCACATTGAACTGTGAATAAAATCCATTAAAAAAAACCCAAACCAAACTTAGAACAAAGCATTCTGTTTAATCAAATTTTTTTTCAGTTTTATTTCTTTATGTGTTGTTTGCCTTTTTGTCAACATTTATTTACATAATTTTTTTTTTTCAAATGCTAAAACTTTGAAATGCTCTTTTGCTCAAACAGGAATACTTTTCATACATTGTTTTTTGTCTAACTTCTAATAAACTGAAAGACTTTACAAAGTTTAGTTTTAAAAATTAATTTCTGTATTAGTTTTTCTAGAGAAAATATACTGCCATTGAGGTGGAAAGCTTAAAAAAAGATTACATCTCTGTTAGGTTTTAATTTTTCTAGGAATAATCCATTCACTACCACTCAATATCTGCGAGCCTCAAGAGCAGGTTGTCATACCCCAGACAAGCACAGAGAAGCGAAGGAATTTTCTAAGAAGCCAGGTATAATTTCATGGCAGTGAATTGCTACCCTATGAACACTGAGGAATTGTGGCGTTCCACTTCTCATTATGTATGCCCACAAGAGAAATATTAAACTAGACTTTTCTTTGACTGTTGCCTTCGTTCTCTCCTTCTCTTGTACATACTTATAAAATAAAGATCAAACTTCCTTGAATCCTTTTTATCTGCTTTGAAGTCTAAGGAAAACTTTTTTGGAAATTCTATTTTCATCTCTGTGAATTTATTCTCTAATGCTTCTAGCTTGTCAAATATGGACGGTGCTGTTCAAGGAGCAGTTAAGGCAAAAAAGCCCATCTTTGAATCTACATGAATGGACAATCATTCTCACCATTCATGAAAGCCCTCAAAAACTTGAAGCCATAATATACTCTCATTACAATTTCTTTTGGTCCAGTTCTGAGGCATTTCCTCTAGATTATGTGGATGGGGAAAAGTACAGTCTTGTTTTTTTCTCTTCTTGCCCAGAAAATTACTTTTGAGTATGTAAAAGAAGCAAATCCTATGGCTTTGAACATCTCTTTTAGTATTCTTCCCTTGTTACTTCCCCAGAACTCAATTTTTGCCTAAAGAGTTGTAACAGGAGAAGACATTGTCATTTTAGAAGGATAAATCAAAAGTATACAACTCAGAGCTATGGCCCAAAGGTGGGAAGCTAGAGATATTCCCTTTCCCTGAGGAGGTGTGGGGGACGTCAGGCTAGGGTCCCTTGGGTTAGCTGAAAGAAGCCTGAACCTCTGAGTCTGCTTGGAGAAGCACAGAAGAGATACCATCTCCTGTAGCAGATACGACCCTTTTCCAGTAAAGCAGACCGTGTGAGGGCAGTCCTCAGGCAGTGCCTTAGTGAATCCATTGAGAAACCTCTAATTAGAAGCTCCACATGCACCTCCTGCCCAGGAGGGCTTGGTCCCACTGTCCCCACCTGCGACTGAGCCCTCCTGCCCCAGGCAGGTGCTGCAGCCCAACCCCCTGGTGCTACTCTCCAGCATCTTGAGATTCCCCTGCGAGATGGGCTGTGTCCTGCTGCTGAGATCAGCCCCGTCCCTGTGGCTGCTGCGCTAAAACCTCCTCCTTGCTTTTGCCTACAAAACTAGCTTTGCTTTCATATTTTCCCAAGCACCTGAACCCAGCTCGTCCTGTACGACAGGATGCTTCTCAGCCCATATCCGGGGACCTGCTGGTAGCCTGAAATAAACCATCAAACCATCTACCAAACTGTTTGTTGCTGTAGGCCAGCTGGGCCCTTTGAAGGAAACTCGAGATATGGGCAACCAAAAGCTTTTTTCTCTTGGAGGATGAAAAAGAGTCTGATGGTCCTGGTGGAAACGCGGGAGACGTGCTGCGTTTGCGGTGAAACAGTACTGGGGGAAGCTTGTGTGGCTTCAAAAGCAACACAAGGAGCAATGCTGCTCTCTGAGGATGGCCTTCACCCAGCTTCCATCTCATGCGTCTGCAAAGGCACTTTTTTCTTTTGCAATTGATGGTCAGAAAAAGGCCATTCATTCCTTCAAAGATGGATGACACGCTGTTAAAAATCTGCTTGGGTCTGAAATAGGTGCGGATTGATCTGGGATGGTCTTTAGTCTAAAATACTGTAGCTGTAAGAATTTCCAGAATAAACAAATAGATATTCCTACTTTGCAAATGTACACATCTAATGATGGATATGTATAAACACACACATTCTGTTTAGACCTCATCAAAAAGCTGATAATGGTAGGCTTTACATCTCTTAACCGACAGGTCTTATGAGGCAACGTACCTAACTCAGAGATCTGAAAAGGCATTGTATGGCTATGATTTTAACAGAAAAAAAAAAATTTAAAAGCCTGCAGGAATGAAGTGCTTAGTGCAAGATTTCAATTCTCAACCTTACAGCTATTACATTTCAATTTCATGCAGTAAAAGATTTTGCTGATCCTAAACTAGTGAACAGCAAGCAACGAGGAAATGTTTTTTTTTCCCCCTTTGAAGCAGGTGGTTATTGTTTTAAATTATTAGGGATCTAAACTTGGCTAACATCCAAGATATGTTATGGAGCTTAGGTCCTCAGCTCCAGAGTGAAAAGCACACACCCAAATATTTGATCAGAGCACATTTTTCCAGCCTCGCTGACAAAGACAGACTCAGAGATGACAATACAGGTTACAATTTTCTTTCAAAATCAAAGAGTTGGCTGGTTTTTTTTTTTTTCTTTTTCCCCGGAAGAATTAAAACATGTTCAATCAGAAAGGTCCAATGTGTCTCTGGCAAACAGAAAAATTCCTCAGGGATCCAAATTAAGAATAAAACAAGCAAAGAAGAGGGCAACTCACAGCAGTGCATAGACACTGCCTTTTGTACGGTTTTACTCTTGTGCGTTTGATTGCCTGTGTGAGTTTTGCATCTTGTATGTTATTGTTTATCAAAGACCAATCAGCGAGAAGGGAGATTAGAGGGCAAGAAGAAAGGAAAACAAAAAAAGAGAGGAGGAGAAATCTTATGCACATGTGAGGCCAAGGGATATTACCTTTCAAGGTTCATGCACTGTTATCTTTAATTTTTATGGTATTTAAAAGGAATGGTAATGAGTATCAGAGTTAAAATGCAAGGGCTGATGATTTCAGAGAAAATACATTGCCCAGAATTAGCTAAGGCAATGGCCCTCAAGGCTTTTCTAGACCAGTGAACCACCTTTAACCCTCAGCTGCCATGTGCCCTTTGAGGAACCTACCAGGGCATTTTTCAAAGCAGGCCTCAGAGCAACTGTGCAAATTGCACTTTGCTGAAAACTTCCTCCTGGCAAATCAGAAAAACTACATGGAAAAAAGCACCATGGAATGCTTGGCCACAATGTAAGTTTGTACATTTTTCTGTTTATTATAGTCTATAGTCCATTTGTGACTACTTATCCGAGGCTTTTGGGCCACTACAGAGCCATGGGCTACAGTTTGTGGACCACTGAGCTATGGAACCAGTCCTCATTAAAGAACACCTGCCAGGGATTATTCATCCTTCAAGGTAACTTCCATACATTAAGAGTCCTGTTGGTAGAAAAATATGAAATAAGAAATTTTAAAAGGACTGGATTGCTGGGAGGTGATTTGCTTTTGCGCATTGGGCTACTTCAGCTGATGATATCAAGAAAGTTTGTTGTGATTTACGATTGCTTATCTCGTAATCTGGAAAGCCATTTCTTTCCTGAATGTGTTTTTAAAACTAAGGCTCCCAAGACTTATTCTGCCTTGTAGCAGGGGCAAAGATGTCTTTGGTGATTTTTTAAGCTTCACAGAAGAAAGGGACACAACTGCAAAGCTGGGTTGCAATTTCGTATACCTACTGATTTTACAGGCAAGTATTTTGGGTGTATTTGTTTGCTTACCCAAAATCAGATTTGTCTATGTGTGTTCAGTAACCACATACTGAATATCTAATACGACAAACGAGGACATGCTAAAATGCCTGCCTACCCTGGTAGCTATATGAGACTAGGGTATTCTTTCTATCTGGTGGTTATCAGGTATGACATTATTCAACTTTAGTGAGCATGGGTAGAAGAGGAGACAGTATGAAGGAACAGATCTGGAGTTCTGAAGCTGCAGATAAATTTACCTGCAAATCTGGTGGGTGCAGTAATGCAAAGCATTAAGAAATTGGCCTACAGTCTGTAGCACCAGTTTGCTACCACTGACCTGACATACTGGCTGTTCATGGGCCTCTTAATATAGTGATAATGGTGACCTGTGATCCTTCCTGTGAGGCACAAGAATCAAAGAGAAACAGCTTTCCTGTTGACTTTCCTTAATTTTGTGCATTTGTCAGAAACCCAACATTCTGTGAGTTATTGATTTGGGTTGTTGGTTTTCTTGATCCTTAATGATATAATGCTAAGTAAAACATTTTAAAGAAAAATGTACTAATCTTATATTGGAACAAACTGTTCTGTCAATAAGTAGTGTATGTGCACCACAAAACCAACTCACCCTTAACATGACAGCAATTTCTTCAGTGACATTTATGAGCTTATTGAAAGAACAGTAGCAATTTTATCCATTGTTTGGGGCTTACTACCCAATGTATAATGAAAGTGTTATGAGAATTAGAAAGTGCATATAACACAGCTCTTTTGTAGTGTAAATAACACAACCATTTAAATTATACACGTACCAGAATTATATTATACACGTATACGTTATGCACAAACTAGAATAGACCTTTTACTGAACTAAGCTGTATTTTAATCAGGAGAGTGGTAACAAGCCTTTAAAATCAGCCAACACTGTATTTTCGTTTTAACTCAGAAATTCTGGGGCTTTATGAATTCATGACAGACCCTTAGGGATACATTTTCAAAGCACTGCACAGGATTTTAGCCATGCAAATCCCATTAAAATCAGTGGGAGACATGTGGCTAAAACCCACGCAAGGCTTTGGAAGCAACATGCCCCTTAATGTTATCTAGACAGTGTTTCGGCCTGTGAATTTCCTTGCTTCCAATTTTTACAACTGAATTCAAAAGGAAATAAAATTTGCCATGGGGATGTGGGAATTTTAACAGGATGCAGCCTCTTTTAGCTCCAGAGAAGTGGTTCTGATCTATCAACTACATTTACACATGGTAAAGGTATTTTTGGTCTCTGCTTTACGGGCTTAATGTGTACCCAGCTATTCTGACCTGTGATTAAATGATTTTACTATGCAACTACGTAGCTAACTGACTTTGCAAATATATATATTGCTGTTCTCAGCAGATTATAATTTCTCTTAATAAAGTCATTGAATTGGGTAAACCATAAAGTTCCTTTTGGAGCAATCATTGCATTTGACTTCTGTGATACCGAGTGGTACGCTATCTGCTGCCAGGCGTTTCAGAAAGACCCAAATACACTATAAATGTCACAGATCAGGTACTCTCAGGGAAAAGCAGTAGCTGATCAGCGTAAGCTTTAGACAGGCAGGTCTTCCTTGGTTGCCTGAGTCGCAGGAACACCGTCGGGGGTCTGCAGGAGGGCGGAGATGGGCAGCGATGAGCTCAGGTGCACATTTTGCTGTTAGGTGAGAAGGAGAACTTTAGTCTCTGTCTCAAGCAGATAGAGAAATCAAGCTTCCTCTAGACTCTGTGTCTATCACCAGACATGAAATATGGAAGTAAAAAGTATTATGCCTGAAGAGGTTACTCAAACAAGTGCCGGGTCCTTTATTCCAACTCAACTTGCAGTCAGTGAAAGAGAAACTCCTGATTTGGAAGGTTATTTGGTACTGAAAGTAAGGGGGAATACCTGGATCTGCTAGAGGTGTGTGTAGGCACACGTAACAGAACAAGAGCAATCCCAATGATGAACCTGCTTGTCTGCACGTCAGGTAAAAACAGACACCAAAATTTGAGCCCTGAAGCAGAAACACTACCAAATTACAGGATTTTTGAGACCTGTAAGTCCAAGTGTCTTGGAGAAGGTTAATTTCAAAGAAGGCCCTCTCTGCTTTCCATGCCTACAATAGGAGTTAGAATCGCAATTAAAACTTGGTAGTTTTATAGTATTTCCGTAAGGGGCTGAGCAAGATTTTTGGTACCGCAGCTCATCGGGGAGGACATCGCAGAGGCACCCCAGCCCCCGGGAGGTTAAGTTTTTGGGCCTTCCGGATTTAACGCGTGATCTGCTCGCATAGTTCTGTGAAGTCCACGCACCTTAACTACACGTTTCGTACCTACTTGCTGGGACGGTTACCCTCCCTAGCACGGCGCAGGGGTGCTCTTGGGTGTTTCCCTCCTTCGCACAGAGGGCCACAGCGGGCACGGCGGGCGCCCTCGCAGCCAGCTGCCAGGGACAGCCGCCGCCGCAGCTGCAGGCTGGGTTTTTCTTTGGTTTTTTTTTGGTTTGGTTTGGTTTTTTTTTTTTTTTTTTTTTTTTTTTTTTTTTTTTTTTTTTTCCCCCGACATCCCGCAAATCGTTCTGACGGGGTGAGAGCCGCTGCCAGGCGGGACCCGCCGGCGAGGGATGCTTTGCAGGATTCGGGCGCTTCCAGCCCCTCTCCGGGCCTGCACTAGGTGGAGCTGCAGCCCGCTGCGGGGAGCCCCCGCCGCCCCCGCCGCCCCCGCCGCCCCCGCCGCCGCCGCCGCCTTTGTCCGCCCGGAGCCGGGCGGCGGGGCCGAGCTCCGCGGAGCGGAGCAGCCTCCCTCCTGCAGCTCTCTTAACCAAATACCCTTCAAATATTGCATCTTCCCCTTAACGATGCCGTATATTAAAAAAAAAAAAAAATTCCTTTCCGCCTGGGTTTGGATTTGTGTTATTTATTTTTTTTTTTAATTGTTGTTTCAGCAGAGCTTAAAATAATTTTTCCTAATTATTCCACCTAATACTATAATCTGGGTATTAAGACTTAGGAAACAAAAAAAAAACAAACTGACATTTAAAAAATAAAATTATACTGCAATGGAATTTGCTGTGCAGCGGTTGGGAGATGTCTTTTCAATTGGGAGACATTAAACTGCATTCCTTTATCTTTCTGGTTTTCTTAATCCCAAATAGGATCATATGTTTCCCCAAATTATCTGACAATGCCATTAGAATAAATTTAAACTTTGGGCTCCCCCTCCCAGCTTCATCTTACTAAATTGTGCAGGGGAAAAATATAAATAAGGCGAGTGCTTTTTTTTTTTTTTTCCTCCCCTCTTCGTATGTGCCTTTACTTTTTTCTACACTCTAATGACATTTGGCAGGCTCAACTGTGTAATGCTTGACTCGTTTTATTGTTGTCTGCTCCCAGTGGGGAATAGTTGACGCTGCTCTCTGTTTTCAATTGATATCCATTTTCAACAATATTGCTTTCTATTAGATTCCTGCACAGTTTGTGCCAGCCAAACCGAATATTTACCATGTTGCCCTCAAAGCCTCAAATCAACAAACATTAAAATAAGTAAAATATGCATTTACTATCTGACATTTTCAAATTTCCCTTTCAAATTATTATTTTGACTATATTTCACAACAAATGAATCAAGCATTAAAGATACAGTATTGCCATTTAAGGTAACTCAGATTGATTTTGAGTTTTAAACGATGGGATAAGAGGGTGCACAAAAAGAGGAAAACCTAATGCACTTATCTGCATTTCATTAGCTTCTATGATCACTTCTCTGAAAAAGGATGCAGAGATTTATATTGATTGTCGTTTCCAATCTTTGTGTTGAATGACATTGTTCTTTGTATAATCTTATTCATTCCAAGTAGTTTGCTCATGTAGTAAAATACTAAGATCAACCCCTGGAATCCTTAAATTTTGAGTTACCCCCTGAGCTTAGCAACATTTCTGGGGCAGACTTCTGTTTCTTGTCATCGCTTTCATGGCTTGGTATTTGCCTGCTTTTCCCAGCGCTGCAGCCCTGCACTGCCTCAGTTCCTTTCACCAATTTTTTTCACCTCTGACACCTGTTTATCAGTTTCCCACACTCACCTCAGAGGCTTCTCCATTAATGGTACGTCTTTCTAATTTTGGTCACAAGTCATTTATGATGTGCAATTTTGTCTCTGTAAAGACCAGCTTAAGCAGTCAGTCTTGTTGACTTGCATGAAAATTATGGTGGATCAGGTAGGGAAACACCGTTTGTGTACCTTTCCAGAAGGTTTTCTGTGATAACCTCTTCTTGTCCCTCCTTCTCCTCCTCATGCACCTCCTTCCTCTTCTTTGTCATCTTTGTTTTTGTCTTTGTCTTTAGAAGCTCTAAGCTGTCTATCTTGTGCAAAAATCCTTTGAAATTTGGCAAGAAAAAGGCTCAAAACAGAGGGAATGCTGCTGCTTCTTTGCCTTGTGCTCCCTTCCACCTCTTCCAAAACGCCAGCTAGAGCTTTGGGTGAGATACAAATTTTGAAAATTTTACGTTCCTGGCTTGGGTCGGGGTTTGTGGGGTTGGAAAGACTAAACACGAATGCTGAGGAGGGCCATGCCCTTGCCATCACCCCAGGAGCAGCAGCAGCAGCAGCAGCAGAAGCTCAGGCTGCAGCAGGAGCACGAGGGCACAGCCTCTGCGGGGGGGTGGGGAAGGAGACAGACACTATCTGCTCTCCCCAGTAAGCAGGGCTGGACCAGCTCTCCCTTTTCCAGCATAAGGGTGGAGAAAGGTGATGCTTGACCCAGACACATCTAAGTCAGTAGAGGCCTAGAGACAGCCTTTGTCCGTCCTTCAGCTCAAATATCCATGTCTTTTCCTCCTGCAATATACTGTAATTAGCCTACAAGCCTTGCTGTAACCAGAAGATTCAGAAATGTAAGTTTGCGTAATGTTGAAGCTGACATAGAGTCATGTAAGCTGCTTGTTTTTAAACTTTCTTAGTAAAACAACAACAACAAAAAGGTACCAACTACATAAGAAAATATATAAAAGGACCACATCCAGAGAAAACAGTGAAGAGCCCCAAAATTAGGGAACAGAAGAACCAAAGCTGCTGCAGAAATTTATTTGGCCCCTTTGTGTGCATAATGTTCTGATGTAATTTTGATAAAGTCGTAATATTCTCTTTAATCCATAGGCAAAATGCTTTCTTCCCTACACAGGATGGATGGTGTTTGTTGAACCGGTAGTTATTCAATATTTTGTTTTTCCCCATCAGTCAATGCATGACCCCAGGCTTTATTTACCAAACACCATCCAAGCCCTGCACTTAATACAGAATTATTAATTTCCTCCTGGGCTGTTCTTTTACTCTCCTCATCAACAGTGCTTCACAATGGTTAATGGAGTTCTATATTTGGCCTGTGGCATAGGACTTTCAGTTTTTCTCAAATCGAGTGTGCGATATCCTTTCCTTCCCTGATATTTATTACCTTTCCATAATGGCACAGATGTGCAGAGGGCTGATCATAAATTGGTTTCATCTCCTGTGCGGATCCCCGAAGCCCCTGAAGTCCTGGAAGTGAAACGTTGGCTCTTCCCCGGTGCCCCAATGCTCCAGGTTGGGCAGGGGAGACCCTGGAGGGGAGCCCCGGCAGCCTCCCCTCAGCTACAGCCCCTTTGCCCCTGCTTTGTGGTGTAAAAAAGGATGAACTGCTCCATTCCCTTGTAATCTGTCTGGATGATTTGTGTTGTCACAGCTCGTACAGTGTGGAAAATGCATTCAAATATAACACACAAGCTGTCAGAAAGAGCTACCAGTCTAAGACAAATAACGTACAAAGGAAAAGGCACACGATGGAGCAGAGATGGTAAGGCTTAAAAAAAAGGCAAAACCTCAAAATCTTTTGAGACATGGGACTCATCTTTTTTGCTGTCAGTCCTTAGGGCAAAATTCATTTGTTTATGACTGGGTTAGAGAACCCCCAAGTTTCCACTTCTGGAAGTTAAATGGGAACTTTTGGCTGAGCCAAAGGTGTGAACCTGATTTTGACCGTAGTTTCTTTTGAAGGAAGACAGTTTATCATCACAATCAACAAGTCAGGTGAAGACCCTTCTGCTGAACATAGGCAAAGCAGAGAAGCCCTACGCTGCTGTAAATCAGTACAGCTCAAGGAACTCTAGCCTTGGGTTTTCACCTGGCAGAGAGGAGGCTCAATGTTTTCACTTGGCATCACAGTGCTTTCGTGTCTGCTCCAGCCCTTTATTCAGGCGCTGATTAAATTTGGTTAATTACAATGGTAACCAACCACGGCATCCCAAGGTGCCCCCCACCACCTGTGAAATCCAGGGTATCTTGTAAAAGAAAGACACACACACACAAACATTGCAGGGATAAGCTAATGTTGCCTGAGAGCTGGCTATTTTGTGAGATAATATTATGGGATAGTGATTGCCTGGCAGATAATTGTGTGTGAAAGGGTATTTTGTCATACTTGTTTTGCTTTTTTCCTTGAGTAGGCTGAAAGCTGGAATGTATTGAGTTTCCAAAATAGAGAGAGCTGGATTCTAAAGTGACTCCACAAAAAAATAAACACATAAATCACAGCATTCACACGAGAAAGGATGCAAAGGAAGTTCTGTAATTACCAAGGTAGATTCCACTATATTAAGTGGAGGGGAAAATAAAGCTTTGTTTTGTGGTTCCAGATCGCTTTTAACATTAACTATATATGTTCACCAACTGACAGAAAGAAGAGCATAGTAGATTATACAGCCAAGGTATGATTGAAGACATGTAGGCAGGGGGCAACTTGAGAAGCATTGATCACAATCTCATTAGGTCTGAGATTGCAGCAAAAATGAATGCTAAATGAGGAGAAGGAGAACAAAAAGATGCTGGAGTCAGACTTGTGTTTCTCCAGAGGATGAGCTGCATGGTCATAAAAATCAAATGGGCTGAGGAGTGGGACAAAGGGAACAGAAAACCCCAAGAACTGAAGACTAGAGAAAGAAAACTGTGTGGACCCCTCCTCTCTATCAAGGAATGTACCAAGAAAAGACAAACGTGTGACTACATAAGGAGTTTCACACTAAGGTTGAACTAAAAAAGAGAGCAATCTGATGGGCAAGTTAGTCGGAAAGGAGAAACCATGTGGTCCAAAGAGCTACGTGCAAAGAGAGACAAAAACAAAGGTAGTGTGCTAAATGAAAACTGCCAAAGAAATGAAGCTAATTAGTACGAAGCAAACAAGCTTGACAGACTCGCTGAGGCCAGGCAGAGGGTGGAGAGGGGAGGGCAGGTAAGAGGTCAAACGAGCTCTTTGCTATAGTATTCATTTAACAAGATGAAGGTCACATCTCAGAAAGTGTGATAGATTTTTCTGGATGGGGAAAGTGAAATGTCATCGAGAATTATGGTTATGTCATAGCAGTACTCTCATAATCTTGACAAGTCTCCAGTCCTTGCTTAATTAGTAGGCCTCATGTTTCTGAAGGGGCAAATATAATAAGAAAAGCTAGCTGAAGATATTTAGCAATTCTGAGGAGACGTGTGACATTTTCCTCATTGTCTTTTCCTGTCTCTCATGCATCAGCAACAAAATTTTAAATTGTCTGAAAGAGAAGGAAGTTGGTGGAAGATGAGTGGCTTGTATATTTAATCTACATCATCTAATGCCTCAGTGACTGCCTATTATTGTCAAAATACAACAAAACACTTATATACATACTTTCTTCTAAACACACAAATAGCTCTGCTGAAGTCACTGGAATTACTCTAGTGCTTAAAATTAAGCATTTTCTCCAGGATTGTATTAGAGCAAAAGCTAAATGCTAGCATAGCCAGTCACAGTAAAGTGATATGCTTCCTTTTATGTTGCTAGGAAAGACGTGCCGGACCTGTAGCAGAGAGTGAGCTGGGGACACTCCAGTCCCAGAAAATGCACCCAAGAAGTCTCTAATGGGAACTTGTCCTTCCCTGGGTGAAGAATTATCTCTGGGGTCACTATTTTTGTACTTAGCACGACTGGACAAAAGCTCTCCTACTGCCTTACCCATGCTGTGGTGATATGATCAAGCTGAAGAAGAGGAATACGGTTCTCTACAGTTATTCAAATAAGTTGAAATTTAAATAAAACAAGGCTGATGGCTGGAAAATGCTAACAATCCAGCACACCCTGTGAAGAAGCTATTCCAAAGACTTAACATTCACAAGTAAGATTAGATGGATTGATATATTCTTGGAGAAATATCTATGTGTATATTGTATTTGGCATAATTTATTTGGGAGAAATGTAAAATAACAGTAAATCTTCCAACAAAAGAGAAAACTCTGTGAAGGATGTTACAGACTCCAAACACAAACCAGATGAATGCTTTTTGCCATTTTCTGGTGTTAGATCAGAAGTCTTGTCTATTTAGTATGGAAAGGGGAAGAAAGAAAAAGATAGGAATTGATAGAGGCTTGGAAAATTTTGAATGGCCTGTCAAGAGCTCTTACTGATGAAAGTTAAAGGCAACACTTGTAAAAATGAATTACATGTGCTATTTTTTATACTGCACACAGTTTAATAGTGAACCTCAATCTAGTTTATGAGACAAATACCTTAATATAGATGATTTGCAAAAAGAATGCAATATTTACCCAAATAAGAATAACATCCTCAACTACATTTAGTGCTAATTTAAAATGACAAGGGCTATCAATCCTCAAAGTTCTCAGTATAACCTAATCACCAGCTGGGGTCAGGCCAACATTTGCTTTCTAGCAAAGTATTGTAGAAATAGATGAATTGCCCAGCTCTCCAGAGCATTCAATACTGGCTGCTTCTGAAATCAGAAAACCAGCCTTGAGGAAGCATCAGAACATCTTGTGCCTTTTTCATTATTAATTTTTATTATGTCCTTAGCTCCTAATATTTTTAAGTGTGCCACTTTCCAAATTCTGTTTCTTTCTTATATGCATATTAGTTTAGAATCTGTAATTTACTGCTGTAACCTCCAAAAGACCCTGGAAAACAAAATCTTCCTCTCAAAGGTCTTTTTACCTTAGGTATATAAATTTGAAGAAAATAAATAGGCTGAAGTTAATTGCCAGAACAAATAAGAAGTTTGGAAAGATTATTGTTTTTAGGAAATCAAAAGAAAATTACCTGAGCCAAAAGGCAAATAGTGAGTATGGTAATAGGTTTCCTGATGAAGAAAAATCACTGATCATAAGTAATTATCATGATAGAGTTTAGCTTTATCTTTTTTTTCTGAGTGGATACAAACTTTGTAGCTTTTGTACAGTCTTCTCTGTTTTTTATGTGTTCCTACTTAATAATAATAATAATGGTGTAGTTCAATGTAAATTAGTTTGATTCTTCCATTTATCTAAGAAAAATGTGGTGCTGAAATGGCAACAGAATGAAACTGCCCTCAGTTATCTGGATTTTGAGTCCTACACATTGAAAGAGATCTGATTTGGATCCCCTCCAAAAACTTCAGAAAGGGTCTGCTTTTGAGAAGACAGAGTAGACAACCAACTCTGAGGGAAAGGTGAAGTAACTTTTAAAAAAGTTTCTCACACTGGACATCTAACTTGTCATTTTTAAAAATGCGGGTCTACAAATATAAGAGCACTGTGTAGTTCCATTTTTTTGCTACTAGCTAGGAAACAGCAAAATGATTTTACCTTGTCATAAATAAATGGACTTCTGAGTAGTCCATTGGAAGGTGATGGATGAGTGTTCACCATTCCACCACATTCTCACGAGCTCTTGTAACATAATACCACAGCATGGGAATTTTTGTATAGAACACAAACATACATACATATAATAATATCTGTCAACTGCTGCATAAAATCTACCCAAAGAAATTTGCAGAACATCTTCAGCATGATAGTGTCTCAGTATTATTGCAAGCAGTTTAAAAAGCCTGCAATAGCATCTTTGAAACCCAAGACTTTTTTTCTTCCTAAGTACAGACACTTAACTTAAAAAATGCTGATATTTATTGTAATTACTACCTTTATCCTGTCCCTAGTTCCCTCTGTCCCGTTACTCACTAGACAGTGGAGCAGTACAGAAAGATCTCTATGCAGCCAGAATTGGGGTGCTGCAGGACAGACCATTTCTACTATCCCTTCCCTCATTCAGTAGAAAAGTACGCAGCATGTCGTGACTGCTGTTTTAGCTATTAGGCCAAAGAATATAGAAACTTTGAAATGGAGCAATTTTCTCCCCTTCCTGCCCCAAAACAGCAGCTCCTAGCTTTCTCTATTTATTTCACCAATGACTACAGGCGTGAATTGAAGAAATAACCCTGTATGTGAATTAATTCAGCCTTTACGATGTCTTGAAAGCGGGCATTCCTTAATCAACTTCTTATCACCCTGAACTGTGACTGCTAGAGGTTGTGATGTGAATCATAATTTACAATGTTCTGGAATCCCTTCATTTAGGTCTTCAAATTATTCTCAGGCAATGTCTCTCAAATAAAATTCTTTATCTGCCTTGCTGGTGCTCTTCCTTTTGCAGATCTTTATTACAGCATGTCAGAAAAGTTAGTTGTTTAAAAACTTACCTGGAGAGATGATGAAGACATCCTGAGTCATATTCCTCTGGTGCCGCTGTGCCTGCCTGCACAGTACTTAGCTTTGCCATGTTGTAGGATTTGGATCTTCACAAGAAGTGCATTTAGGTCCAGATTGGACAATGAAGTCTGAGAAGCTCTTGAACAGATGGTGGAATTATTCTTCTGCAATTTTGTTTAGAAATTTCTAAGGAATCTAATTTTTTGGGGTTTTTTTTTTTTTTTTTCTTAGCATTTACCTCATTCCTGTCACCTCTCTGCAGGGCTTTCTCCTCTAGCGAGGGAAATGAAAACACAGTCCATTTCTCCTTAAGGCAGCTGCTGGAAGCTGTGAGCCATTCAAAGAAACAACCCAGAATGTCATCAAGGTTATGTACCTTCAGAGTTCTTGTCAACACCTCATGAGCTCTCCAGTCCTTTTCACCCTGATGTCAATCATGAGGCTCATTCTATGGCTGAGTCATTTGAAATCTCCCCAGTTCAGGCTGAGTTTCTGAGTAAAACTGTGCTCATGTTTTGAAGATGGTCTACAGTGGTCAACAATAAAAAAAATTAGTCCTCATGCTTTTTTCATTAGGAAGTAACAATTTGTGAATGCAAGGTAAAGCAGTGTGAAACTGGTAAAAAGACTTATACAAACCATAGTGATCTGATCCTGCAGATACCTTCCACATCTGTATACACAGATATCTAAACTTTATGAAAGTTGGAGACTAAAAGAAAAATCTAAGTTCTTTGTCAACACTTGTCCACATTCCCATTCACATTGCAGATACATATTCTCTGAAAACATTGAAAACTGAAGACTTGTAACTCTTGCAGTACCCATACAACATACCTATGCCATGTCTATCACATTCGATTCTTTTTAGATACCCTGCTTTGAGAGACAAAGTGCTTCTGATGGCCTTTTCATCATTTCAGGAACTCCTTTTCTTGAGTGAATCCTCATGTGGTGGATGCTTTACTTTGGCCATTTTTCCTAAGTCTTTTTTTCGTGTGGTTTTATTTTCCTTCAAAGTTGTTGAAGGTTGAAGGTGAAGTTGTCCTCTGTTGTATCTAATGTCTGTTGTAGCTAAATGTCCAGCTCTTGGTGGTGCAACAGGAGATGTCATACACTGACTCTCAGGATGCAAAAACTAAAGTCTACGGGATATTTAGGGTTGGCAATTCAGCCTGTGACTTCTATCTAGGACTGTCTCCCTGGGAGTGACAGCCACTGTGGGCTTTAGCTCGTCTTCCAATGGTCCCTGGGATACAAGTCTGCTTTTTGGAAGTAGTTGTTCTGACATTTTGTCCTCAGCAATGGGGACTATTTGCAATGAAACTTCTAAGAGTGTGTCAGCCCTCTTTTCTAGCTGATGAGGCTGATCATTTGCTTGGATCTTTACCCTTATCAGACTGAGGGTTTTCTTGTCTCTTCCCTCTGCTTCCAGGGAAACTGAGGCAGACCATCTACCATCCCTGCCACCTTCCAAGGACAAGGCCATTTTTCTTAAGTACTAAATGAAAAAGACAGTTTTGAAGGTTTCTGTATTTACAAGACTTGATGAAAGAGTCACCCAATCCCTCCACATTGCTTTAGGGAAAATTAGACCAGGACTGTTCCACCACCTCAGGAACTCTCTTCACCATCCCCCGGCTAGGATGTCAAGGCAGCTCTGAACAGTCAATGAAGCCATAATGAATTCAGCTCACAGTCTCAGGCAGTATTTAGAGTTAAGCAGCTCCATGATTATCACATGAGATTAAAAGTATACATTTCCTGATCTCTTAGAAAAACAGACGTAGACTGTGGTAAAGGCCTTTGTTTAAAAAGAGAGGTTTTGCAGTCTTTTCACCCTAGAAGCTAAAAAGACAGGGAATCCCTTGCAGCCTGTCTGTTTGACAAATAAGTATTTTTCCAGATGTGAAGAGTTGATGTGTATCTGTCTTACAGAGAGTGTGATGTGTGTTTTGTTTTTTTCCCCTTTTTTCCACTCCCTTATAAATGGATGTTTTGGGGGTTTCATTTTCTGTTTTTTTGGTTTTGGTCTTTGGTTTTTTTTTCTCATTTTGTGTGCTCTTTTTTGCATCTGGCAAAAGAGTGAGGAAGGGTGCATTTACTACATGAGCCAGCAGTGTGCCCAGGTGGCCAAGAAGGCCAACAGCATCCTGGCTTGTATCAGGAATGGTGTGGCCAGCAGGAGCAGGGAGGTGATTGTCCCCCTGTACTTGGCACTGGTGAGGCCACACCTGGAATACTGTGTCCGGTTTTGGGCCCCTCAATACAAGAAAGACATTGAGGTGCTGGAGTGTGTCCAGAGAAGGGCAACGAAGCTGGTGAAGGGTCTGGAGCACAGGCCTTATGAGGAGCGGCTGAGGGAACTGGGGTTGTTTAGCCTGGAGAAGAGGAGGCTGAGGGGAGACCTTATGGCTCTCTACAACTCCCTGAAAGGAGGTTGTAGTGAGGTGGGTGTTGGTCTCTTCTCCCAAGTAGCTAGCGATAGGACAAGAGGAAATGGGCTTAAGCTGCGCCAGGGGAGGTTTAGACTGGAAATTAGGAAAAATTTCTTTACGGAAAGGGTGGTCAGGCATTGGAACAGGCTGCCCAGAGAGGTGGTGGAGTCCCCATCCCTGGAGGCGTTTAAAAAACGGGTAGATGTGGCACTTCGGGATATGGTTTAGTCTGGTCTACCCTTGATTAGTCTAGAGTGGGCTTGGTAGTGTAGGTTAATGGTTGGACTGGATGATCTTAAAGGTCTTTTCCAACCTAGATGATTCTATGATTCTATGATTCTACTAAAATCAGTGATGGAGAGTGATAGAACTTCTCCATGGTTCTCTGCTGCTGTGTAGAAGATAGCCACTTGTCAGTGCCAGCAGTTTCCCTCCACATCCTGATATATCCAGAGCAAAGACTGGATCTGGCAAAGGATATGGAGGATGATCTGACTTTTTCCCCCCAGTCATGTCAGATCACTCAAAGCTTTTAGCCTTCTGTAACCTATTACTCCTCCCAGTAGCTGGCCTGCACTGGAGCCAGCCTAGCTGGGAATTTTCCCTGGCTGCGGGAGCTCCGAGGAAGCGCAGTGAGGATAAGAGAAAACCACATTGACTCTTGCATATGTGAAGCTCCAGATGGGGTACATCCTATGTGCCTGGGATCTGGAAATGCAGTCTGTTTAAAAAAGGGTAGGAAAATCACTGTAGCTTTTCAGTGGCCTCGTATTGCTCATGTTTCTTTTTCAATAATGCAAATATGCCATTGTGCCCCAGTGTGACAGGGCATTCCCAGGCGTGGGGGTGCAGTCGGGCTGGCAGCCTTGGCGGGTCAACCTTGGGCAATGCCCAATGAGACCTGGGCACGCAGATCGGGCACTTTCTGGTGTCCACGCCGTACGCACTGTATAGCTAAGCAGAGCGCTTGCATCTTCTGTGCTGTCAGCATAGCACTTTTTCCAAGCACTATATACTCTCACTACAGGATTATAAAAAAGAAATTAAACCGGAGCCCATTAAGCCTGTTTACTCTCTGCTGCAAGTATTTTTACCACGTAGTTTTGTGCGCAGGAAGTGCTGTAAACTTCAGCATTGCTGCTGGCTCTTTTGTAATCACTCTGCTGATTATGAATTGCTGCCTTTTGGCAGTTGCTGCTTGTGCAGTTATAATTTCTGCTGGTGGGAGGGTAATAGAGGGGAAAAAATGGAAAAAAAAATGCAGACCACAGAGACCTCAGGACAATTAATGTCCTTCAGCAAAGTGGAGTAGGGTGCAAGATAAACTAGCCAAATCCAAGGCTTGTGGCAACTCTATTTCTATCTTCTCCCTCCTGCAAAGGCTTTATCTAAAGAGATATATGTGAAGAAACTAGACCAACCAGTTGGAACTTGATCACAGTATATCAGAAGAAACTATGTAGCCTGAGAGCTGGATTACAGATATCGCAGCAAAAGTCTGTTCAAAAAAAGAAGAGAAAAGCATTAAACTGTAAGATAAACCAGAAATCGCCCCTTTCCTCTGTATGCAAAACAGTGATCTGAGCAAAAAACCAAGAAGAAATCCCCATGGTTATATGATAGCTGATGTGTTTTATTTATTTTTATGGGATAATATAAAGCTTCATACAGTAAATGTGAGTATTATAGGATTTGGTGTGTTAGTATTTTCATTATGAACTCATATTTTTCAGAAGTTTATAACCTGGCTGTTAGAACTGGCGTGAAGGCTGTGGAGCTTGCTGTACCTTAGCTCAGCCTGAGGCACTGACCTCCTCTGCTCCCTGTGAAACTGGGCACTTACCAGTCTGGCACTGGTGTGTGGCGGGGAGCAGGATGCTGTGGGACCAATAGGAATCTCTCAGTTGGAGAGGGAGAATGGACCTCATTGATTTATTTTAGAAAAGGTGATTATTTGGGGGAGAGGAGGGCATGTACATATGGAAAACTTTATCCAATGAATTGCACACCCATCACGGAGCTGAGTAAGTCAGTACTTTGGTAGATTGCTGACAGCAGATGGCTAACTGAAGGCATTGCTCAGTAATATTTTCTTTTTCTCTCTTCTTTTGCTATTTGTTTTTGTCTCAGGCTGAACATCTAGGAAAGCATGCACAAGCCCAAGCCTTTTGGTTTGGTATTTCTGGGTACTGTTCAGGTTGGTTTTGTTGATCAAAATCCTGTTTAGACTAATTTTGTGATACCCTCTCCGTTTAGCTGCTTTCCGTCTTTTCTTTAATGTTGGTCCTTACAGAAATCTGTCATTATCAAACTCAGATTGTATCCTTTGCATCTATGTTGTATCCTCTTTTCATCTCACCCTCTTTTTTTTCTTTCCTTGTTTAACCTGGTGGCAGAAGAGGGATATTAATTACTCCTGCGAAACTAGATTTTCTGCTTGCATGAGAGTGCTGCCAGACTGATCACATTTGTTCACATTAATGTGTCTCACTAGATTGTAACGGGGCATCTGATGACATTAGATTCAAATTCCAGGACTTCACATCTGTCCTTGCACAGTCCCTTAGTTTTTCCCCAAGAAAATCCAGATTTGAAAACTGGAGTGCCTTGGCTAGCATAAACTCTCTTCTTTGTGCTCGCTTCTTGATCTCCAGTGCTAACTAAAACTATTCTGGGGGGGTGGGTGTTTCAAGCTTTTACCTGTGCGCATAGTCCAAGTGAAGCCAGTGTGTTATGGAATGAGCACTAATAGCCAACAAGTCGGTGTGGAGGATCACAATGGGTCTTGTTAGAAATAGGCTTGGTATGATGGGGTATGAACTTGGCTTCTTTTAACGTAGGAAATCCAAGATAATACCTCACTCGCATCCTTATCTCAGCGTTTTTGTGAAGGGTCAGGTTAAAAAGCAAATTTTGCTCACAGAATTGCTTTTAATTGCCTATTCTCATTCTCCAGTCTCAGTTCTTCATGAGAATATGTCTGAGCAGATGGCTTTGACTATAGCATGGGCTATGTACCACATAAGAGTACTCTGGCAAATATAGTTAGGTATCTGTCTGATATGGATGACAAGAGACAGTGAAATATGTGAGAATGTGAAGCTGAAGTGTGGTTAGTTCTAAGTGCTGAATTAGCTCTGGTTCCATTTTTGTTTCAACAGTTGTTACTTTCTGTAGGAGCATTATAGCAAGCTGAACTTGACTTTTAATTTTACCATGCTGGTAGGATGAGTGACCTTCAGTTTGCTGTAGATGGTCTCATAGCAGAAAGAGGTGAGAGGTTTAGGAGACAGTCTAATGGAGCACAGGAATCAGAATTTGGGGAGTGGGGAGAATGCCATGTTAAAACATAGTGGTTAGTGAATTGCATGACTGGAAAACCAATTCATCGCAATGGTACCTGGCAGAGTAGTTAAGCCAGTGTTATTATCTCTGATTCCTCCTGAAAAGGAAACAGAAGTGGGATGCTGACATGATGCTGTGAGTAATTGTCAGTGTTTTGGTGTCAGCATGGGGAAATTAAGCCTTCCTGCCCCTGTATGTTTAGTCTCTCCATCAGGCTGGAGTGTCATACAATAGGTGAAGTGGTAATATACTTGGCTAGTCCGAGTGCTTGGGCTATCATTTGGGAATCATTAACAAAAACCTCCTTTTCCTTTGTAATCTTGTCTTAATTCCTCGGAGTCTTCCTTATGTTTTTTTTTGGTGTATGAGGCAGTGGTGTTCTTTGGGAAAAGGCTCATATGGAGAAATGGGTTTACACTACATCCAGAGGACATTGAGGCTTGTCAGTCTGATATCCTCTAGAAATGAGACCTATAGCAGGAATAGTTGGCCAGGTCTTGTGTGAGAACTGGTTCCTGCATGGAGTTATGTGGCTGCCCATTTCTCAGCTCTGGTGAAAACCAGCAAGCCTAAAATGAGACCACTTGTCTAAAAGCTTAACTTAAACCCTTGTGGAGCTCTATGACCACATGCTCAAATTTCCTTCAGTATTCCTGGGAGGCTACTGAAAAGAGAAAAGGAAGATCTAGCAATGCTAAATACGCATAGTCCTATAAGAACAAGAGTTGTCTGACATTTATTTGTCACTATTTGTCATTAGGTAATTCTCTCATTCAACATGTTTGGGAGCCAAAATAATGGGGTTAGTAGGCATAGACCCTGAAAAACAGAGAATGGCTAAAGTAATGTGTGAAATCATCTATGCAGCTGGATATGGCTTCTCTAGTTGATGAATGACAAATACACCTCCAAGAACTGGGATGGACTCATGAATGATCTGCATAAGGAAAGGAGATGACATTTGTCAGCTTCCACCGTCTGTCTGTTAAAACATTTATTTTTTGAAGCAAATATCTTTATTCTTTCTCCCTTGCTATCCCTTGTAATAGGGAAGGAACTCCCTTTACACATCTCAGTGTCTTCTCTTTACTCTTCTTCATGTCCATCCTCAGAAGTGCTTTTTGTGGTGTCTACAAAATATCCTCGAGACTTATAGAGAGCTAAAACTCTGGCTTGTTAAGATGGCCAGTGTTGCCTTTCCCCCCCCTTTTTAGTTCCCTTCTCTCTGTAGCTATCTGTCATCCCCTGGTTTATGCTGAGATTGGAAACTCTTAGGGATGACTGCAGGTCCATGAGCAGGGCTCATAAAATAACAATTATAGTAATTGATAACTTATTCTCCTGAGATAATCGAGTCATTTCTAGACACCTTGCTTTAAAAGCAAAGATATATTCTCTTTCCATCACTGTTTCTCTTGCAAACTCTATGATCTTTTTTCCAACATGAAAGCAATTCTCAGACCATGTATGTTTGTGTGTATACCCTATAACAGAAATATTTTCTCAGGGAGCTATAATGTTTCAGTTGCCACTGCAAACATGTCAGAGGAGTATGTGAAACTGAGCTGACACAGTGCAGAAGCTTTATTGGCAATTACTCCTGAGACACACACACTGGACATTTAATTAGTAACATAGCCAGTTATATTGCGGACTTGGAGAGAGTAGGCGATTTCCCTATGATTCCTTAGACAAAGAGTTTAACCTTTTTTCTTATTAGGGCGGTGATACTATGCTATGACACTATGGTCAAAGCTAGGGTGGCAGGTAAGCAGGTGTGAGCTGACAACCCTGTAACTGGAGATGGGTGAGGGATTCCCTTGCCCAGAGGGTCAAATCCTGCATGTTGTCCATGGGGGTTGTGTTCCTGGTGCTGCCCAGGCAGGGCCTTGCTGTAGGGCAAGCATCACAGTAAGAACTGAGTGAAAACTGAGGGCAGATGGGAAGACCCTTGTCTCCCGCCCAGGTGATTCCCTGTGCTCGTTTCCTTCCCCAAAGGAAGGTGATGTGGCGGCCCCAGTGGAAGCCCCGCCTTGTTTTCTGGTCCCCATGGGCCCAGGTGTGAACCAGGGTGGGAAAGAGGACAGGAGGAGGGGACAGGAGCTGGCTGGGCAGGTGTGAGCACACTCCGCTCCCTGCACCAGGGCATCTGCTGCACAAGCGTGGCCAGGTGTGGCCATGCCCATCCTGTAGCAGAGCCAGCAGGTACCACAGGGATGACAGCGATACGGAGCAGGGGCGAGGACGCTGTGCCTGTGTGGGCTGTGCTCCCCTTCTGCTGACCCCACAGCTTGTCCAGGATAGGCAAGGCTCCAGCCTTTCCCCAGCACAGCAGCATCCTTGGGGACCTGTTTCTTCCAAAGAGGCTCTTGGTCTAGATTTTGCCATGCGAAGGATAACCCGCTCCTCGAGGTAAGGATAGGACCCGCTACATTTATAAAGCGACTCCTATGTTTAAGGAATGACTCCCGCCACTATTTCAGCAGGAGGAGATTTAAGCCGTGAAGGCATAATGAATTTTGATGCGTGTTCTGTGCAGTGTCAAACTGTTTAATTTCGAGAAGCTGAAGTCACTAGTCTGTTGTTTCATGTTTCTGTCTAATTGAAATGTTAAAGAACTGATCTTTCTGCTGTGTATTTAGTCTGGACATTCCAGCCTTTGAACTCTCACCAGTGCTGTGAGTAATATTATCCACACACATTCACTCTATTGTTACAGCAAAATCCCTACATCTGATTTTTTTTAAAAAATCAAAGGACCAGCATGATGTATACACTGAAAATATTCATTTGGAAATAAAAAAAAAGAGAAAGAAAGAAAGAGAGAAGGAAAGAAAGAAAGAAAAGAAGAAAGAAAGGAAGAAAAAAGAAAGAAAGAAAAAAGAAAGAAACCTCTGCCCATTACACCAGCTCTTGGGGAAGGCAGGAGGAAGCTTTCATTAGACTCACCATCATTTTCAGTTTTAATCACCTCTGTTCTTTTCAAATTAAAAAAGAAATTTTGATCAAGGGTCTAGAAGACCCAGAAGTGCCTTCTGGGGTTATCTGAACCAGTCACCTGTTTGGAAGAGACAGCCTTTCACCATCAGACGGATATGCATTTTCAATAATTAACTATTTTTAGCGTGGCATAAGTGAAAAATTAATAAGCCCCAGCAGCAAATAAGCACTGCAGTGTGGGTAGAGAAGCAAATAGAAAATACAGGCCACAGCTCAACCTCCTGCTTTGAAAGTTCAGCTCCCTTTCTTCTCCCCCACCTCCCCTGCTGCAGTCCCTGAAGGGTGACTTCCCTCTTTAATAGACCCACATTTACACCGAGAAGTTGCCATTTCCCAGCTAGTCCAAGCATTAACATTCATCATCTCATTTCAGCACCTTCTGTGAGTAATTGCAGCCCTAAGAAACAGTCTCTCCCCCTGTTTTTTTTCGACCCAGCCAAGGGCTCCCCAAAAACTCTGGGCACTCCCGCGGGGAGCTCGTTGTTCCGGCGGTGCTCCCTGACCTGTTAATTTGTTCATTCCCTTTGCTGGAGCCAGCAGTGAGCAGGAGGACTGAGCAAGAGGATGGGGTCTGTCAAACAGCATTGTCCTGGAACATTGCAGCTGAGGTGGCACAGGAGGAAGGACGGAGCCCTTACAGAGTGCCTTCCCACCGGTCGAGGAGCCGGGAGCACCGAAAGTAGCGCTGGCACCTCTCTAGGCAATAAACAGGTCTGTTCCCGGCTTCCCACTGCTGCAGTGGGGATACAAGGCTGGCTCAAGAGGTTACGTGAGAGATCCTCACTCATGAACCACATCACCATCAAGGTGACGAGCAGATGTCATGGGGAGTGAGGGCAGCACCTGGGCCATTTAGTTTCACCTTATGCCCACTTTTGGCACTACCATCTCCAAGGTCAGGGTACCACACTCTGCAGCATGTCCAGCACAGCTTGTTCTCTTTGAATTTTAGCCTAATTTTCAAAGAAACATAAACCAGTGAGTGTTCTGGGCAGATGGAGGAGAGAGGTTTGCAGTGCCTCTGCAAGGGGGATACAAAATTGGTCTAATGAGCCATGAGAGAAGATTCACTCAAACTGGGAGGAACTGAAACTACAGTATCTGCAGTATTCAGGTGTGAGAAGCGGGGTGAAGCCAGAGCAAAATGAGCTGCACCTGTTTTTAGGGAGTTACACCTCCTTTTGCAATGGATTGTCCAGCCCTCCTTGATCACAGCATGCAGATGTGTCCTAAATATTTGGCAGGTTTTAAATCAGTGACCGATCCATTTCCCATTCTTTTAAATTGAATTGAAAATTCAAAAATTGAAAATTTAAATTGAATCAAGAAATGTGTGGTCCAATTTCTGTACAGCAGTCATCAATTTAAAGGTCCAATGATTATTAAACTACCAGTAATGGGAAGAACCAATGGAGTGCAGCGCTAGCACTTGAAACTGGAGCACATAGTTAAAGCATTGTGTGGAATAATGAAAGGAAATTTTGTTCAAGCAAGACTGTGACAGACTAGAAGTACTGTAATGTAACCTGTGGACCCTCTGTATAAAAAAAGAGAACATATACAGAAATTCACAGAAGCCATTATTTATGTTATCACTCAACTTAGAGACTAAGGAAATAGTACGGGCACAGTTGATGGATTATACAATAACAAAGGCTTGAATATCCCTAATAAATTTGTTTTTAAAATAAACAATTTAATGACCACATCCTGGTTAATAAGTGAAAAATAACCTAAAGATTTTTATTTGATGGGGCAACTGTTATTGATTTCAGTACAGTCCTGACAGGGAAGGTTTTGACGCATAAAGCTGGGGCAAAATATTAAGGCAGGTGGAATCATCTGCTTGACAGATGTCAGTTGTGCAGAGTCTTAGGGGTATCAATGAAGGGATGCTTGAGATGATGGAGTCTGAACCACTTCCATTTTCCTTTCAGTTTTCAGAGTTGCCCAAACTTTTTTTTTCCCTGTAGACAATGTAGTATTTTTTCCTTTGCAAAGCTAAATCAATTACCTGTTTAACTATTGTTTTACTGAGAAATTTAGCTAGATTGCTGGGATAGGTTCAGAAGAATGACACGTTTTTAAACATTAAGAAAATGTCGGTCTTTTTTTTATCTGAAGTATCTTAATGTAGACAGCAAAACAGCAATTCTTATTTATAGGTTTGGATAGCTGGTGTAATAATTACGTACTGGTCAGAAGTGGGAAAGGACACTTAGAAAGCATTATGCAGGAGAAAAAATCAGGTTTTTATTTTGAAGCTGCTGATGCTTGAGCTTCATATTTTCAATTAAAAATTATAAAGTTAAGTACATAGCATGTCAAGTTAGCACAAGTGGAACCTTGAAGTATGAATTATTTGCAAAACATTATGTAGATATAACTTGCCTCGCAATAGATAAACATATCTTTGTGCTGTGTTTGTTGAGTGGAAACTGTTATATTTTTCTCCAGAAGAAGGAGATGCCGTTGGTTACATCCTGTTTGAAAGTGTATTTACGGTCAGACCCTGGAGTATTTGAAACCACTGACGCGAGGTGCTGACAGTATAGATCAATGCTTCTCGCTGACTGAGCTGACCTTTTTTGTACCAAGAAGTGAAATCCTTATGGGACAAAAACTTTAGTACCTGGCTGCTAATAGTTGGATTCAATTACCCAAGGAGTGAGCTGAAAAAAAAAGGTACAGTCGTTGAATATTTTTGAGACTGCTCTAGACAGGTGGAAGACAAATCACATACCTACTGATAATATAATATTCTTTTTATGAACTTTGAATGTGGATATAAATTGCCTGCTTCACAGCCAGACCTGCCGTGGTGATTTCACTTCAGTGTATGTAACCCGGAGTGCAGATTTGTAATTAATAATAAATCTGGGCAAACAAACTTTGCACAGCCTCCTTCATGATTATGAAGTACAAAATCAAAACAAAAGCCAAATATCACATTCCTTGAAAGGCAAGGAATCATACACAGGAAAGTCCCATCAAAGGCTGCCCCCCCAGTTCACCCCACACTAAAAATAACATCCCACAAAAAGCTGCTTTCCCAACAGCACGTCACTTCCCTACAAACCGTTCAGTTCTCCATGGCATGGCTAGATGTAGAGCAGCAACATGCAGAGCTCACATCAGCGCGGCAAAAGTTCCCTCTTGTGCCTGGAAATTGGATGCACCATTGTCATCGCCGGAAGAGAGCTACAATACTGACACATGAAAGCGCCTCTGACAGCCTGGGGAAATTGCTTTATTTTTTCTTCCAGAAGAAGATTTGCAACCCAGGCTAACAAATTATTCTTTTATCTAGTTGTTTGCGTTATGGGACCCCAATCCAGGATCAGGGCTCCTTCGTAGTACACACTGTGAAGACATGCAAGGAAGAGAGCAGTTGGCACCCCAGAGAGCTCGCAATCTGCATAACAGGCAGGAGCTACCGGGTGGAAAGCAGCTGGGCTGAGAGAATACAATAACGATAAAATGGGTATGCATAGCATCCTTCTCATTAAAAGATGGTGGTAATTTGAGGGCATCATGGTGGAGGTAGCTTGAAGGAAGAATTTAAATGAGGTTAAGAAGCCAGCTATACAACAGGGATATTTTGCAGTCATGGTTTGGGCTGGGAGGCATCCAGGAGGTGCTTGAGGGAGAGGGAAAAGCAGGCACCGAGGCAGTGGTAGGAAGGCTGATGGCAGGTGATAACAGTCTGCCGAACACAGGCTTCATTAGCACATCTCAAGCCACTGTAAAATTTCATTTGTCATTGTGGTGGGCTAGTCTAGGCCACACTTTGTTTTTTTGAGGGGAATTTCAAGTGTTCCTAAAATAGGTACTTGAAGATAGACAATGCTTCTTGGCATGGACGAACATAACCTTGGTTGCTGCTTCCCGATTTACGGAGTAAAGTAGCAGTAACCAAAGAAATATGATGTTGGTTTCACTCTGGTGAGTGTCCCAGGATTCTCAAGCTCCAGCTGGACAGCCATCACCCGAGGACAGGCAGTGGGGAAGGATTTTGGGTATACATGGGCAAACACATGCAGATGCTCTGTAGACCAGAGCATACAGATCTCACAGTGAAAACAATGTCTGAAAACTGACTCTGGGTGTAGTCTAGGATAGCTGAGACGTCTGCCTCTAATCTTCAACTGCTGAATAGATTTCTATACATCTAGAAACTCCCATAATGGTGCTATTTATCCCTCATTTATTAAACTAGCAAGAGGGTTTTTTTTTCCACTGGCTTTACTGGATGATGTTCATGGACTCACATTTATAGACTAGTTTCTGATGCTGAATTGTCCTAGAGAGTGTGGGCAGGTATTGTAACACTGGGCTAAACCAGCAGGGCTGTAATTTTGT